>NW_012267344.1:1970608-1972794 GCF_000151885.1 Dipodomys ordii | reverse complement strand
GCGGGCTGAAGGCTTCGCGAGCGAGCCTTCAAAGCAGTGGACGAGGGTTCATTTCCCAGCCCCGCGCTCCCCAACCTCCCCCCAGCCACAGACAGCGCAGAGAGCAAGGCAAACCGCGCGGACAGCGACGTGGAGGCTGGGAAGGCGCTGCGCGGTGCTGTCCCGCGTGCGTGCGTGCGTGCGTGCGTGCGTTCCATTCCTCCCGTGGCTGCGCTCGCCTCGCGCTGACGAGCTGAGGGCCAGCGCCCAGGCCCGAGCTCAGGCCCCACGACCGGCCAAACAAAATGTTGAGCTGCCTTTGAGTAGCCAGGTTACTGTGCAGGAACGGGTGAGCGGGGAGCAACCTGAACGAGCAGAGCAAAACCACAGCGCGCGTGGCGAGTGCCGGGAAGCAAGGAGGTGCGCTCTGCACACATGCGCTCAACGTGGGTGGAAAGACCTTGGGCCTGGGCGGAGATCCCTGGGCCCGCCCCACCCCACGGGCATCTACCCACCCGCTTCCACCCGCGGGGGCGAGCGCGGGGTTGCTGCTCCCAACCTGAGGCTTAACGTCACGGCACCCCGGAATCGGGACCCGAGGGTCGCGGGGAGCCGATCCCAGCGAGCAGAGAGAGGGAGCACGGGTGTGTGGGGAAGCATCGCGCTCACACCCACCGAAAGGTGTGTGTGTGCGCGCGTGCGCGGTGGGGTGAGCTCACTGCTCTGAGCATTTCTCCCCCGCCGGCGTGGGGCGGTGCGGACTGGTTACAGGACACGGGAACGCCGTCCGTCCTTCCGTCTTGCCGCGCACTCGTCCCGTGTCCTGCTCCACCAGCCAGCGTGGAGACGGGTCTCGTGTCCTCCGTGGACTTGGGCAGCGAGCAGCCTCCACGCCTGGCAAGCCGGGGCTTGACTTGGTTGGAAGGCTGGCCCACGAGCCCCCCACCCCGGCCCGGCCCCGCCTTCCAAGCGCTGCCATCCATCTGCTTGCTCCCCAGGGCCGGCCGGCGGGCACCCTAGAAAAGGCTGGGCTTCCACAGCCTTCCACCCCGGAGTGGTGCCAGCCAGAGCCCCCCCCTCCCCCCAGCTCCGCCAGGGCTGGCTGCGGTGGTGGCGTTTCTCTGCTTTGTCTGGTCTTTCATTCGAGCACGTTCGTGTGAGGTGCGCTGATAGTAACTGTCCCAATGCCCGACAGGCGAGAGGTGGAGCACAAGCCGTGTTCGTGCTGCCCCGGAAAAGTCTGGGCACACGAAAAAGCCCTCCGCACCCAGGGTGCCAGGACAAAGTGACCCCGGCCGGCCGTCTGAGCGGATGCAAGCAAGTAGGATGCGCGGAAAAAGCCAACGAGCACGCGAGCTGCGATTGCACGCGCATGAACTGCAGGCAGTGCTGAGGGGCGGCCAGGCCCCCTCTACGCTTCCCATGAGCGCTCGATCCCCGTCACAGCTTCCATGACAAGCAAGTCAGGGTGTTTGTATTTGTAGAGTGTTCCACCCCCTCCCCCCAAAAAAACAACCCAAAACACTTGTTTTAAACCAGTCTCATTGGCATCAGGAAGGAAGCTTACTGTGAGTTAGGTTTTTGGACATCAAGTGGTTTATGGAAAATTCTGGAAAGTTTTATTTTCTTTTTTTTGGGGGGGGCAGTCCTGGAGCTTGAACTTAGGGCTTGGGCACTGTCCCTAGGCCTCTCTGGGCTCAAGGCTAGCGCTCTACCCCTTGAGCCACAGCGCCACTTCCAGCTTTTTCTGTGGATGTGGTGGGAAGGACTTGAACGCGGGGCTTCATGCATGCTAGGTGAGTGCTCTACTACTGAGCCACCTTCCCAGCCCAAGACTTGCAAGGTCTCATAGCCGGGTGCCAGGGGCTCCCGCCTGTCATCCAGGAGGCTGGAATCTGAGGATCGCGGTTCAAAGCCAGCTTGGGCAGAAAAGTCCGTGAGACTTAACTCCAGTGAACCACCAGAAAACCAAAAGCGGCGCTGTGGCTCAAGTGGTTGAGTACCAGCCTTGATCTGAAGAGCTGAGGGACAGCGCCCAGGCCCAGAGTTCAAGCCACATGACTGGCCAGAAAAAAAAAAAGTAGTTGTCTGCAAAATACATAGTTGGAATGAGGACGAGAGTCTGGGGAAGGCGACGCCCGCCCCACCAACCTGTGGAACCCCACAGCTTTATGGGGATCGCAGTAAGAGGCACTTTGTCACATCCA
>NW_012267344.1:1968864-1969718 GCF_000151885.1 Dipodomys ordii | reverse complement strand
AAGTGGCTCAGGTTTTATGCGGGCGGGCACCCGGAAAGCCTGTTGAAACATCTCACAATAAACTGGCAACTTGGGGACTGGAGACAGACGTCACTAGACAGAGCCCGCCTGGCATGGACAGCCCAGACTTCCAGCTCCAGGACAGACATGGCCAGCGCAGACGGAAATGCCTTTTTGTGCTGTTTTTCTGGAGTGCGGGGTGCACATGGAAGGGTGCGTTTGCTTTGCTCTTTGCTGCTCCCCCCCCATGCTTGTGCTCAATGGCTGTCCCTCAGGTGGGCTTTTTGTTAAAGTACAAGCCACAGCTCTCCTTCGGGCTTATTCTTGGTAGTTAGTTGGGGCTGGCTGACACAGAGCGCTCAGCGTCTGGAGTCATTGGGGTGACAGGCGTGAGCCCCTGGTGCTCATGGGCGACCTCCTGCCCCGCCCCGCGGCCCAGCAGGACTAAAGCTGAAAACTAAAGCCTAAAAATGGCTTTAAAGGCTGGCATAGGGCTTCTTGGTGTCAGGCTAATACATTTTGGTTAAATCTTTGAACTGCTCATCAGGTTTTTCCTTTCCAGAATTTGAAAGGTCAGTGAAGGGGGGGGGCAGGGCTGGACCCTCAGATCTCACGTGTAATCAACACAACACACTGGAACTGGACAGAAAACCCCAGCCTTTAGCCAACGCTGCTCACTAAACGGCGACCCCCGAACAGCGCAGGGGACTATGCTGTTTACATGATGGTAACTCACAAAGCAGACTGTCTCAGAAGATTCATTCAGCTCACCTGTCTAACCCCAGGCGCTCTCACTGAGTCACTGCGATGATCCTTTTTTTCTCCTCCTCTTCCCCCCCTTCCCCTCCTCCTCC
>NW_012267344.1:1957619-1958047 GCF_000151885.1 Dipodomys ordii | reverse complement strand
GCCCCCCCATCCCCCTCCCCCGCCGCGGGGCGCATGCGCTGAGCGCCGCCCTCGTCCCCTGGCCGCCCGCCGCAGGAGGGGATGGAGGGGCTGCTGGGGACGCTGGTGCAGCTGCTGGGCTCGGACGACATCAACGTGGTGACGTGCGCGGCGGGCATCCTGTCCAACCTGACGTGCAACAACTACAAGAACAAGATGATGGTGTGCCAGGTGGGCGGCATCGAGGCGCTGGTGCGCACGGTGCTGCGCGCGGGCGACCGCGAGGACATCACGGAGCCCGCCATCTGCGCGCTGCGCCACCTCACCAGCCGCCACCAGGAGGCCGAGATGGCGCAGAACGCCGTGCGCCTGCACTACGGGCTGCCCGTGGTGGTGAAGCTGCTGCACCCGCCCTCGCACTGGCCGCTCATCAAGGTGCGGGGCGGGGG
>NW_012267344.1:1955385-1957182 GCF_000151885.1 Dipodomys ordii | reverse complement strand
GACACAAGTGGATTCCGTGGGCCAGTTGCGGGGTTGGCAGTGCCGTGTTCAGAAATAAAAGGGGAGCACGTGCTTGACTCAGAACCCCGTCTTCCATCTTGGCAAACTGAAGACAGCCCAGGTCACTCACCATCCCGGGTGCTGCACATGCATGTGTGTGGCGTGTGTGGGACTTGGGACACCCGATTGCACACTGCGCCCTGAGTCAGCATCGTCAGTCGGTCGTGGGCCTGGGCGCTGTCCCTCAGCTCTTCAGCTCAAAGCGAGCGCTCTACCTCTTGAGCCATAGCACCACTTCTGGTTTTCTGGTGGTTCATGGGAAATAAGAGTCTCATGGGTTTTCCTGTCCAGGCTGGCTTTGAACCGCGATCCTCAGATCTCAGCCTTGTGAGTAGCTAGGATGATGGGCATGAGCCACCGGCTCCTGGCTTAAAAACCACCCCTTCCCCCCTCCCTTTTTAAAGCAGCATCTCATGACGCTTACATGAGTGAATTTAGATTTCAGTTCGGTGCGTGAAGTTCTGTAGTTTAGCACTGCACTGGCAGGGGCGCATCTGTGACGGAGATTGTGGCCACAGAACCCAAAGTACTTGCTCATCTAAACCTGCACAGCATCTGTCCGCGGGCTTACCTCTGTAGGTCGTGTCCTGTCTTCACTGGACCAGTCTCTTGTGGTGAAGGCATTGAGGAAGCCTTCTAAGATGTCTGTAATTGTGACACGGCCCTGACGGAGCCCGGGTGTTTGAGGTGTTGTGAAGTGGGGTGCACTGGTTTGGGGGAGGGTCGCCCACGATGCGCGGAGAAGAGACAGAGTCAGTGTCAGGGTATGAACCAGAGCGGTGCTTGTGCAGGTCACTGTTGAGAGAAAGAAGCGGCGATCTCCCGGCGGGCTCAGTGCTCTGCATCTGCTGTGGATTCGCTTCCCAGGGCGTCTGGGTGCAAGGCTGAGCGTTTCTTGTGTGAGGAACCTTTGCATTCTTCCTGCCTGCCTATGGTTGCTGTGTGCCCGGGGCTCGGGAGCGGGCTGCTGCAGGGGCCGGGGGGAGAGCGGGGCTCCCGTCCCCCAGCTCGGGGTTTGCTCTGAACCGCAGGGTCTGTGACAGGACAGGTTCCGGGGGTGAATCAGTAAACGGTGACCGCGCCGTGGTTTAGTTTTGGTGGCTGGGCGCTCGGGTAATTTCCCCTTTTTCTTTTTTTTGGTGGGTCTTGAACTCTGGGCTGGGTGCTCTCCCGCCCGAGCCACGGCGCCGCTGGTGCTGAATGGAACTCGGGGCCTCACGCGTGCGGGGCGAGCCCGCAGCCCCTCTGTGTGGTGGTGGTGTTTTTGCAGGCTTTTCCTCGCGTCATTTGGGCTTTTAGACTTGATGGGCCCGGGGAGGGCGGGGCGGGGCGGGGCTTCGAGCTCTGTGCGCGGACACGCGTGGTGCTGAGGGGCGGGTGGTCCCCGCGTGAGTTGCGTGAGCGCTGCTCGCCAGTGCTAACCGAGGGCTTCGGCGCTCTTGGCGGGGCTCCCGCGCTCTCCCGGCGGGTGTTTTGCGTGGACCTCTTCTGCCCCGGCTGGCCTCGAGCCTTGTCCTCTGAGTAGCTGGGACGCCAGGCGTGAGGCACAGGCGGGCCGGAATGAGCGCAAGCCTGCCTCCTCCGCAGAGGGGCGCCGCGCACGCGCTGCGGGGTGCGGGGACACGCACGCACGCGCGCGAACGTTCTGAGCTCCTCTGAACTCCAGCCCTGCGAGCCTCAGCCCCGCGTGCGGCCGGCTGGGGCGCTGAGCCGGCGGCAGAGGCGCCCGCGCCCTTC
>NW_012267344.1:1954450-1954813 GCF_000151885.1 Dipodomys ordii | reverse complement strand
CCCCGCCCGTGCGCCGCCCCCGAGCCCGCCCAGGACGCGAGGCCACGCCCATGACCGCAGAGCCCGCCAATGACGCGAGGCCCCGCCCCACCCACAGAGCCCGCCCAGGACGCGAGGCCACGCCTACAGAGCCCGCCAATGACGAGAGGCCTGGCCCACGGCGGCCAGTGACCACGCCCCGCCCACCGCAGCCAGCCAATGAGGGACGAGCCGGCCCGCCAGGGGTCCTGAGGGGCGCAGGGACAGGGTCCCCAGCAGCGGGGAGGCCCACGCAGTTCTGCAAGGTTCCAGCCTCTCCTGGGTGGCCTGGAAAGAAGTCCTGCTGGGCAAGCGCAGGGCTCTGCGGCCGGCGGTGCCCCTGCG
>NW_012267344.1:1953589-1954117 GCF_000151885.1 Dipodomys ordii | reverse complement strand
CGCACGCGCACGCGGGATCGGGCGCGGGGTTTGGTTGGGGCGCCCACAGCTCGTGGCCGGAGCGGGGCTGGGATCCCACGCTCGCCACGCTAATGAGTTCCACCATTTTCTCCCCCTCCTAGGGCATCTGAAGTTGATTCTCCCCCTGCGTTGAAAATCCCGCGTGGACAATGGCTACGCAAGGTTTGTGTCACGAAGGATTAGTGGGGGGCTGCTCCCCTCCACACCGCCCCGCTGCGCCCCGGTGTCCGCGGTCACGCGTGGCCGCTCACGCGCGCGCGCATCCCTTACCACAGCAGACCTGATGGAGCTGGACATGGCGATGGAGCCCGACCGCAAGGCGGCGGTGAGCCACTGGCAGCAGCAGTCGTACCTGGACTCAGGCATCCACTCGGGCGCCACCACCACCGCGCCGTCCCTGAGCGGGAAGGGCAACCCCGACGACGAGGACGTGGACACGGCGCAGGTGCTGTACGAGTGGGAGCAGGGCTTCTCGCAGCCCTTCACGCAGGAGCAGGTGGCCGGTGA
>NW_012267344.1:1925349-1951104 GCF_000151885.1 Dipodomys ordii | reverse complement strand
GCCCCCGCCGGCTCCCCGCCCCTTTGGCGGGTGGGAGGTTTTGGGGGGCGGGAGGGGTGGGGTGTCTGCGACCCACGCCAGCCCCCACCTACCCCTCGGCCCCGGCCAGCCGGCCCAGGGCCTGCACGAGGCCGCCCGCGCCCCTGACGCTGTCCGCGTGCTTCTCATTGGACGTCACCTGCAAAGGACAGGGGTCAGGAGGTCAGGAGGTCAGGGGCCCCGCGGGGCCGCTCCGGGCAGGCTGAGGTCCGGAGGATGGTGCTGTGAGCCCAGCTGGGGAGAAGGAAAGCCAAAACCCGCAGCGGTGCGGGGTGTGTGCAAGCTCTCCCGCCCCACCACCCGCCACAGCTGCGCTGCCCCTCCCCGCAGCCGGGACGGACAGACGGACAGCAGCCACCGCCCCTGACCCGCCTGCCACCATCCACGCATCCGTCCCCGCGCGCTCACCATCCTGCGGAGGATCCGCAGCAGCAGCTTTCGCTCCCGGGGCTCGGGCCGGGCGCCCAGCGCGGCCGCCCAGCTGTGCAGGTGCGCGGGGGCCAGGCGGGCCGGCCGCTCCCCGCCGTACAGCTGCGCCAGCACCGACAGGCAGCGCGCCGCCGCCTCGAACACCTCGGGGTCCTCGCTGGGGAGCTGGGGGCAGGGGCCGAGGGCACGGAATGGAAATGCGGGACTCATCCCGCGGAGCGCGGCTCCGAGCCGGCCTGCGCCCGCGGGACTCCCATCCCCCGCGGACCAAAGCAAGCCGCCAGGGCTGCCGTGGCTCGCGGGGTAGAGCTGAGGGACAGCGCCCCGAGTTCAAGACCCAGGGCCAGCGGCAAGAGTAGAAGCAGGCTTAAGACAGATGGCCCCTGCACAGAGAAATCCATCCCCCCGGAAACGCAGCACGGACACAGAGGGTTGGGGAAGCCCGCGGCCCTGCTCTTGGGGCTCGGGGGCCGGCTACGGCTTGGGGGTGCCCCGGCCAAGCGCTTACCAGCAGGATGAGGTGGCTG
Organism: Dipodomys ordii; assembly: GCF_000151885.1. Taxonomy (NCBI): domain Eukaryota; kingdom Metazoa; phylum Chordata; class Mammalia; order Rodentia; family Heteromyidae; genus Dipodomys; species Dipodomys ordii. Next base: position 1,950,109 of record NW_012267344.1, on the reverse strand, counting down.
GAGAGGCCCGTGAGCGGCTTGCTGTGGACCAGAAGGTTCTCGGCGGCCTGCGTGGCCCCTCCGGAGCCCGACTTCTGGGCCTAGAACATGTGGGAGACACGTTTTTGTCTGTTGGGCTGGTGCTGGGACTTGAACTCGGGGCCTGGCATTGTAACGGAGCCTCTTTGTGCTCAAGGCTGGTGACGCTCGGGGCTTTTCTGGTGGTTCCTTGGGAGAGTCTTCGGACGTTCCTGCCCAGGCTGGCTTTGAACCGCCGTCCTCGGACCTCAGCCTCTGGGGGGTGGGACGGGCGGGCTCCGAGCACCCACCTGGAGCGCCTGGCGGACCACCCCGGACGCGTGCGTCAGCATGGCCTGCAGGATGTCCAACAGAGAGCGGAGCAGCGCCGTGGCCATCTCGTTGTTGCTTTTGCTCATCCCGTCCAGGTAGAGCGTGGCCGTGTGCGTGAACAGGCCACACACGCGGCTCACCAGCCCTGGGCGGTGGGGACGGAAACGGTCATCATAAATGACACGCGAGCAAAGGGTGAGCGGCGGGCGACCAGCCCAGAGACTCGGGAGGCTGAGATCGGGAGGATCGTGGTTCAAAGCCAGCCCAGGACACCTAACATCCGCTCGGCAAGCAAGCCGGAAAACCCAAGTGAACCTGAGAGATCCTGAGCTCAAGCCCCAGCACCAGCACCAGGGAGGAGAGAAGGAGGGAGGGAGGGAGGGAGGGAGGGACCCAGCCTCTCCCAACACAGCTCCTGTGTTCGTTTGTTTTTCCTGTCAGTCGTGGGGCCTGGGCGCCGTCCCTCAGCTCTTCCACCTGAGCCACTTCCGGCTTTCTGGTGCTTCGTGGAGGTCAGAGTCTCTGGGACTTTGCTGCCTGGGCTGGCTTTGAACCGCGATGCTCCGCTCTCAGCTCCCTGGGTGACCATCACTACAGGCCGAGCCACTGGGACCCAGCGGGGCAGGAATCTGAATACAGCTCTCACGGGGAGCCACGGGGCCCGCCCAGGCCCAGGCCCAGGCCCAGGCGACAGACAGCGCCGGTCACTCCCCAGCTCCGCCACGGGAGGGCGCCGCAGGCCCCGCGGTCCTGGCGTGAGGGATTGTACGTCCTCACGCTGCAGCACCAACACGCTGCGCTGTCACGCGTTCCCCGCAAGGGGGAGACGCAACCACAGGCTCGACGTGAGCGCCCTCTGCGCTGGGGCCCCAACTCCCCCCGGGGCGCTGTTCTGAGATCTTCATCTTTGGGGGTGCGGGGGGGGGGGTCAGGCCTGCTGCTCTCGCACTTGAGCCACAGCTCCATTCGCAGCTTTTGGATCAACACACACGCACACGCATGCACACACACACACACACACGTGCACACACATACACGCACACACACATGCGTGCAGACACGCACACACGCACACACACGCACGCACACACATGCGTATGCGCACACACATGCGTGCAGACACGCACACACGCACACGCACGCACACACGCGCACACACACATGCACACACACATGCACACGCACGCACACGCACGCACACACGCACGCACACACGCGCACACACACATGCACGCGCACACACACATGCACACGCACGCACACACGCGCACCCCCCCCCGCAGGCGCCCGTGCCGCAGGCCGCCCTCACCGTGCTCGTACAGCAGGTTCAGGTTCGAGTCCCGGCTGGCCACCAGGTTGCTGAGCAGCGCCACGACGCTCTGCGAGCTGCTCCCCGCCACGCCCTCCTGCGGCTCCTGCAACACCCGCGCCAGCATCACCGCCGCGGCCAACACACGCTGTGCGCGCGCGTCTATCCTGGGACTCGAACTCGGGGCCTGGGCCCTCTGTGACTCACGGCTGGCGCTCTTCCACTTGAACCACGGCGCCATGTTGAGCCCCCTCAGCGACTGCCCTTCCCCTCCCGCCCCCTCCCCTCGGCCTGGCTTTGGGGGAAGAGCCGAGAAAGAGCGCGAGCCCCTAGATGGCCGCCTGCTTTTGCCAGCTCGGAAATGCCCACGCACGGGCGCGCATGCTGGCCCAGTGGCCAGGGAGGCCGAGCCGGAGGATCGCGGTGCGAGGCCAGCCCACGCTGGGAAGCCTGGGGCACTACCTCCAAAGGACGCGGCCAAAAGCCGGAAGTGGAGCTGTGGCTCAAGGGGTGCAGCGCCAGCCCAGAGAGGCGACAGCTGCGGGACGGTGAGCACCCAGGCCCTGAGTTCAAGTCCCAATACTAGTGCAACCCCCTCCCCCAAACCAGCACCGCCCCAGCCCGGCCCGGGGCCGCTGCAGAGGAGCGGCGCCTGCTCACCAGGATGAGGTCGAAGATGAGCGGCAGCAGCAGCTTGCTCTGCACCACCAGCCTGCGGAAAACAACCCGCACAGCGTTACGGAAGGCTTTCGTTGGTCGTGGGGCCTGAACTCTGAGCCTGGGCGCCGTCCTTCAGCTCTTCAGCTCAAGGCTAGCACTCTACCACTTGAGCCACAGCGCCACTTCCAGCTTTTTCTGCTTATGTGGTGCTGAGGAATTGAACCCAGGGCCTTATGCATGCAAGGCAAGCGCTCTACCACTGAGCCACCTGCCCAGGCCTTGTGCGATCCATTAAGAATTTGCTCCAACTCCGTGGCACAGCGCAGCGCGCGGCGTGTCGCTGTGCTGTGGAGGAAGACTCCACTCCCGCGTGAAGTCGTGCTGCGCGTGGGTGGCTCAGCCTGCCATCCCAGCGACCCCGGAGGCTGAGGCCTGAGGATCGTGGTTCGAGGCCAGCCCGGGCAGCAGCAAAATTGGCTGATCTCCAGTGAACCAGCAGAAAGCCCAGCAGTAACACCATGGCTCAAGGGGTAGAGCGCCCGCCTTGAGCAAAAGCAGCTCAGGGGCAGTGTCCAGGCCCTGAGTTCAAAAAATCACCATCACCTTACACGGGGTGCGTGGCTCAAGCGGCAGAGTGCCCGCCTAGAAAACCCAGTGTCAGAGCTCAAATCCCAGGGGCGGCGGGGAACGCACACACACAACCCGGACACGTCGCCCCCCCCCGTGCCCCCCGCCCCGAGGTGGGGAGGGCTGCGACTCATGGCACCTGGTGAGGGTGGCGTTCTGCTCCGTCATGGCCACGAGGAGCTTCAGCGCGTACGCAGGGACAGGGCCGGACTCCGTGAGGACCTGCGCGAACCTACAGAGATGCACACGCCCGCCGCTCAGCTCCCGACCGCATGCACGCCCGTGAGCTCTGGTCCCTCACTACTCAGGAGGCTGAGATCGGAGGATCATGATTGGAGGCCAGACCAGGCAGGAGAAACAGTGAGACTCTTATGCTCAATGAACCACTCAGGAAACCACAAGTGGCGCTGTGGCTCAAGTGGTAGAGCGCTCGCCTTGAGCTGAAGAGCTGAGGGACAGCGCCCAGGCCCCGAGTTCAAATCCCAGAATGGACAAAGTGTAAGAAACAATCCCTAAGGCCCCCTGACCCCGTCCTGCGCCTCTGGGGACAGAGCAGGGGCAGCTGCTGCGGGGGGGGGGGGGCGGCACTCACTGCGGGAGCAGCGTGTCTCGCACGAGGCTCAGGAGGGCGCTGTCCGACTTGGCCTGGGCCGCCTCCGCCCCCGCGCCGGCCTCGGGGTTCACGAGCAGCGACGTAGCTTCTGACAGCAGCCGCAGGCTCACCAGCCGCCACTCCACTGCGAGGGGGGGAGCGGGAAGGAAGCGGGCGCGCCGGTCATCCAGGCCGCTCAGGAGGCTGAGATCCGGAGGATCGCAGTGCAAGGCCAGCCTGAGAGACTCTCGTCCCCAAGGAACCACCAGAAAACTAGAAGTGGCGCTGTGGCTCCAGGGGTAGAGGCTCGCCTTGAGTCAGAGCCCAGGGACAGCGCCCAGACTCTGAGATCGAGCCCCACGACTGACACACAGAAAGGAAAACATGGAAAACCCCAATAACAAAGCAGAGCGTGGAGAGACGGGAGCGCGCAGCCGCCGCCGGCTTCTCCACACCAGCCTCACCGTTTTGACTTTGGAGCAGAGACACTAACGGAGGCAGGACGTAGCCGACGACCTGCAAGCAAGCAACAGCGCGGGTTCGAATCCCTGATCAAGGGGAAGCCAGCGGCAAGCACCAAGACAGAACCAACCATGCAGGAAAAATGGGGGACCCAGGGCGCCCCCGGCGCGTCATCCCAGAGACTCAGGAGGCTGCGATCCGGAGGATGGCAGTTCCGAGCCAGGAAAGCCTATGAGACCCTCAACAACAATGAACCACCAGAGAACCGGAAGTGGCGCTGTGGCTCAAGTGGTAGAGCGCCAGCCTTGAGCTGAAGAGCTGAGGGACAGCGCCCAGGCCCAGAGTTCAAGTCCCAGGACTGACTTTTATTCTGAAGTTCCATCCTCTATCCTCAGATCGCCAGCTTCCTGAGTGGCCGGGATTACAGGCATGCCTACCAGCGCCCGGGAGAAAGGGTCTGTCTGAAAGTCAGTTCCCAGGGGAGCCTCCGTGGCCTTGCGGTTGGGATGACCACGGAACTGCCGCTCCCCGGGCGGCCGAGGCCGGGGTGGAGGCCAGGGGAGGTGGAGCGCCAGCGCCCCCTGGTGGGCAGAGCACTCGCCGCACCATCCCCAAACCCTCACCGTGGCGTGGTGCTGCTTCAGGAAGGCCGGGTACTGGATCACCGCTTCTAGAGTGGACAGGGCCATCTTGATGAACTCGGCTGCCGCCGCCGGCCCTGCGCACGCACACAACCACGCCTTATTCTCCATGCACCACCGCTTTTTGTCGGTCGTGGGGCTTGAACTCAGGGCCTGGGCGCTGTCCCTCAGCTCTTCTGCTCAAGGCTGGTGCTCTACCACTTGAGCCACAGATATGGCGCCACTTCCGGTTTCCTGAGCGGTTTTGATTGGAGGGTCTCACGTGTTTCCTGCCCGAGCTGGCCTCAAACCACGATCCTCCACATGTCAGCCTCCAGAGTAGCTGGGATGACAGGCGCGAGCCGCTGGCGCCCGGCTGTCACCTGCATGTTCTAAATGCCAGCTGCTAATGGTGTCAGACACAAGCACGAGATTTTGGGGCAGCTGTACGCCAGTGGCTCCCGCCTGTCACCCCAGCGACTCAGGAGGCTGAGATGTGAGGATCACAGTTCAAAGCCAGCCCGGGCAGGAAAGACTGTGAGACTCCTATCTCTAATAAGCCACCAGAAAACCGGAAGTGGCGCTGTAGCTCAAGTGGTAGAGCGCTCGCCTTGAGCTGAAGAGCTGAGGGACAGCGCCCAGGCCCTGAGTTCAAGCCCCACCACTGACAAAAGAAAAACCGTGGTGCACTCACCGACGGCGCTGTCGATGTTGGTTTCTCCGGAGTCGATCGACTTAATGTGACCCTGAAAAGCATGAAATCCTCAATAAGCGGCGGCCGCACGCCACAGCGCAGGGAGAATCCGGCCGTGGCGCGGCGTCTTCTCAGCTTCAGGACACATCACGTCAAAACTACCCGAGGGGCGCCGGTGGCTCCCGCCCGTTATCCCAGCGCCTCGGGAGGCTGAGGTCTGGAGGATGGCGCGTTGAGGCCAGCCCGGGGAAGGAAAAGTCCCGGTCGGACTCTGGTCTCCACTGAAACCGCCAGACAGCCGGAAGTGGCGCTGTGGTTCAAGGGGCAACAGCAGCAGGCCTGAACACGCAGCGCGCAGGGCCACGGCGCCGGGGCGGGGGCTCCCGGCCCAGGACTGGCACGAAGAGACAAGGCGGACTCACCAGAAGCGTTCCGTAACTGAAGAGGAATTCCTCCGTGATGACTCGAGGCCGGAATACCTGGGGGGGGGGGGGTTGCAGGGATGGACGTGTGAAAGCCAAGAAGCACGGACGGACGCTGGGCTCAAGCGAGAGACCCCGCCGCCCTGTGGAGCATGCTCAGGGCCGCTGCCCCGCCCCCCCTCCTCCTCCAGGGCTGGATTTCCGGGGGCGGGGGGGTTGTCACCTGGGAAGTGACCAAGTACAGGGCCACGGGCATCATGGGAAGGCACAGCTTCAGCTGCCGGCCTTGGACCGTCGACGGGTGTTTGCGGCCGGACACGTTAGCCAGGGCCTGGAGGATGTCCCCTGCAGGCACAGACACAGCGCCGACGGCCGGGCGCGGCGGCTCACGCCTGTAGTCCCGGCTACCCGCCGGGCTGAGATCTGGAGATCGGGGGGCGGGGGAGGGGAGGGGGAGGGGGCCTACCCAGAATGCCCGGCAGCTCCTGGGCGACGTGCTGCGTGAGCAGCCGCAGGCACCGGGCCAGGTGCTGGGCGCAGCCCTGCGGCTCGGGGCGCGGCGAGGTCCTCCTGCTGTCCCTCTCGATGTACATCACCAGCCTGCGGGCGCAGCGCAAGCCGTGGCGGCTCTGCGCGTGCGCAGGCCCGGGGGGGGGGGCCCAGCACGCCGACCCCGAGCCACTGCCCCCCCCCCCGTGCGGGTGCACCCAACAAAGCTCACGGGGCACCCGGGGGCTCACGCCCGTCCTCCCAGCGACTCGGGGAGCCCGAGATCCGGAGGATCGTGGTTCGAAGCCAGCCCCAGGCAGGAAAAGGTCAGGAGGTTCTCATCTCCAAGGAACCCACCAGAAATCAGAAGCGCAGCCCTGGTTCTAATTGCAGGGCTCCAGCCTTGAGCTCAAAGAGGCTCAGGGACGGCGCCCAGGTCCTGAGTTCCAGCCTTTCCAAGTATGTTTGGCTACTGATTGTGTGTGTGCTGGCAATGACTCAGGGTTTGGGTCCTGGTGCTCTACCACTTGAGCCGCAGCGCCACTTCCAGTTTTCTAATGGTTCACTGGAGATCAGAGTCTCACAGACTTTCCTGCCCAGGCTGGCCTCGAACCACGATCCTCCGGATCTCAGCCTCCCGAGTAGCTGGGATGACAGGCAGGAGGCGCAGCGCCCTGAGTTTATTCAGGATTGTAAAAACCTTCTCCTGGCCTCTCTCAGTGTCTTGCAGTTGCGCTCTCTTACACTGTGTCGCGTTCACAGCAGCCTCGTCTCTACACAGACCCTCTTGCCGCTGGCTGTGGTTGGTTTTGGGGGGGAGTGGAGGGGGTGACGGCTGTTGAATTAGATGACTGTTTAAGCCGCGCGCGGTGGCGTTTGCCACGCCAGCAGCAGAGGACAATCGGTTGTTCCCACACGGTTAACCAATCATCTACACTACTTTCTTTTGGAAAAGTTAAAACAACAACAACAAAATCACCATCGTCATCATCGTCATCATCATTTTAAAAAAGCAGCCCCATTTCCCGTAATCTCTTCCAGGCATCGGCTGAGAAGAATGTGTGTCACAAAACCAAATGGCAAAAAAGTCTAGCCCCGGCCGGGCGTCCGGTAGCGCACGCCTGCAGTCCCAGCCAGTCAGGACGCTGAGATTCGAGACTTGCCATCCGAAGCCGGCCCGGGCAGGAAAAGGCCCCCGTGAGACTCCTAACTCCAGTGAGCCCGCAAAAATGCCAGAAGCGGCGGTGTGTCTAGAGCGGGAGAGCGCCAGCCTCGCGGGGGGCTGGTCTCCCACGCGGTGCCCCCCCCCTCCCCTGACCCAGAGAACGAGCAGAAGGTGGGGGGAGGCTGGGGGTGGGTTCCCAGCATGGCTCCCGGGCCTCGCTTCCTGTGTGACGGCCGGCCGCGCTGCGCACTGCCCGGCCGGGCTCCGCCTCGCCGTCCCTGCGTCCCGGCCGGGGAGAGGCTCACCTGGCGTGGCAGGTGAGCAGCAGCATCTCGCGGTTGTGGATGAGGGTGTAGAGGAGCACCAGGAAGGCTTTGGCTCGGATGGGCGTGGAGGGGCTGTCCAGGAGCCGCATGACCGTCGACACGAAGTCCTGCGGGAGGCGTTGGAGAGCGCGGGTCGGGTGCTAAGCTAAGCCGGCCACGGCCACGGCCACCACCCCACAGACCATCATCATCATCATCACCCCACCCACGGCAGCACCCAACATCACACCCGCTACCTAATTTCCCTTTTTTGGTCGGCCGCGGGACTTGAACCCGGGGCCCGGGCGCTCTCCAGCTCAGGGCGAGTGTTTTACTGCTTTGAGCCACGGCGCCACGTCCATTCCCCATCAGAGAAAGGAAGTCTCACGACTTCCCTTCCCCTCCCTGGCTTTGAACCTCGCTCCTCCTCTCTCAGCCTGCTTGAGCAGCCGGGATTACAGGCGTGCGCTACCGGGCGGCTCCAGATAGTGACTGCGAGGGCGCTGGCCGCACCTTCTCCTGGACGAGCCTCTGCAGGTGGAGGCCGCAGGACAGCATGGTGGCGAAGAGGGTGAGCAGACACTGCTGCGCCTTGCAGGCCGAGCAGGCCAAGGCGCCCAGGACGGCCGGCAGCCCCACCTTCTCAATCACGTTCTGGAAGGCGGCGGGACACTGCCGGGTGATGCGACACAGGGCCTGCGGAGGACGAGGAGCCACAGGGCACCCGTGAGACCGGCGGGGAAGCCCGCCCACCCCGGGGCCCACGCCCATCACGCTCGCCGCTCAGGAGGCCGAGATCCGGAGGATCGTGGTCTGCGAAGCCAAACCCTGGGGGCCAGAAAGTCTGCGGCGACTCTTCTTTCCCACGAACCATCAACATAAATAAATAAAAGAGCCAGGAGTGGGGCTGTGGTAGCACCCAGCCTTGCAAGAAGCAAGCTTAGGGACAGCGCCCAGGCCCTGAGTTCGAGTCTCAGGACTAGCACAGAGACAAAAAAAAAAAAAAAAGACAGGAAAAGAACAGAATGAAGGGGAGTGGGCGAGTTCCATTTGCAAGGCCCAAGAAAGTCAGGCTGCACGCGCACACCCGACGCGCGTCGCTGCCCCTAACAACTTGTGAATATCAAAAGAAGCAAAAACCAAATCCCCAGGACCTGGAAGAGAAATACGGGGCGGAGGCGGCCCAGAGGCAGAGGACTCGGAAGGGCCACAGGAGGCCAGGTTTCAATCAATCAGACCAGAAGGACTGGTCTTCATTCAACCCACCCGAGATCAGCCGCGCATGCGTGCGCGTGCACAGCTTCCTGTCTGCCTGTCGGTCTCTCTTTCTCTCTCTGCACCCAGTGACTCAAGTCCAGCATGCTCGAGACAGCCTGTGACAAGACTGCAAAAGCAGCTTTCTCCGAGCCGGGCAGCGGTGGGTAGCGCATGCCTGCCGTCCCGGCTACTCTCGGGGCTGAGATCTGAGGATGGGGGTTCCAAGCCAGCCTGGGCATGCAAAGTCTATCAGACTTCTCTCATGTAAACCAGGGGAAACCAACAAAACCCCAAAGCGGAGGTGTGGCGCTAGCCTTGAGCGGGGCTTGGCTCTGGACAGCGATCCTCGGGATTTCAGCCTCCTGAGTGGCGAGGATGACGGGCAGGAGCCAGCGGTGCCCAGCTCCATTTCCGGCGTTTGGGAGTGGAGCGGCCCCGGTACGGGCGGGCGGGACGGGGCTGGAGCCGCGGGGCTTACCGAGATGGCGGTGAGGCGCAGCGCGTCCACGGTGGAGTGGCGGAAGAGGAACCAGAGCGCGGGGCCCGCCTCGCTGGTGATGAAGCCCTGGCCCTGCGGCGCGCCCGTGCTGCACACGTTCTCCACCACCTTCGCCGCCATGTGGTTCACCACGCGCTCCTCCTGCACACACGCGGCGCCGCTCAGCCGCGGGGAAAAGCCGGGCGGGTGACGCGGTACAGGGGGAGGGCGCCAGGCCCCCGGGTGCGGGGGGGGGGGCACTAAGGGAAAGATGGCTGCCACGAGTTCAAGGCCCGGGACTCGCAGGAGAAAGAAAAAGAAATATGGGGGAATGGAGGGACAGATGGACGGGTGGATGGATAGACAGATGGGCAGATGGACAGATAGATGGATGGGTGGATGGACAGATGGACGTGCGAATGGATGGCCAGACGGGTGGATGGACAGATGGATAGACGGATGGATGGGTGGACAGATGGATGGGTGGATGGACAGATGGACTGGTGGACGGGTGGATGGACAGATGGACGGGTGGGTGGGTGGATGGACAGATGGACAGGTGGATAGATGGACAGATGGACGGGCGAATGGATGGACAGATGGGTGGATGGACAGATGGATGGACGGATGGATGGGTGGACAGATGGATGGGTGGATGGACAGATGGACGGGTGGGTGGGTGGATGGACAGATGGACAGGTGGATAGATGGACAGATGGACGGGCGGATGGATGGACAGACGGGTAGATGGACAGATGGACAGGTGGATAGATGGATAGATGGACGGGTAGATGGACAGATGGATGGGTGGACGAGTGAATGGACAGATGGACAGGCAGATGAACAGATGGACGGGCAGATGGATGGACAGATGGACAGGCAGATGGACAGGTGGATGGGTGGATGGACGGGTGGATGGACAGATGGACGGGTAGATGGACATATGGATAGGTAGATGGATGGGTGGATGGGTGGACAGATGGGTGGATGGACAGATGGACGGATGGACGGATGGACGGGTGGACGGGTGGCTGGGTGGCTGGATGGATGGGTGGATGGGTGGATGGATGGATGGATGGATGGATGGATGGGTGGATGGGTGGATGGATGGACGGATGGACAGATGGACGGATGGGTGGATGGATGGGCGGGTGGATGGACAGGTGGACGTTGGGTGGATGGACAGGTGGACAGATGGACGGATGATGCCAACAGCATCGGTCCATCTCCAGCTAGCTCTACACAGAAGAATGGCAAGTGTCCGGCTGAGGTGGGGCTCGCCTGATCTGCACCCAGGCCCTGGGTTCGAGTCCCTGAAGCAGACACACACAATTCGCTTATCCCCGGGCGATGGCAGCTTTAGGGACACGTTCGAAGGCAAAAACCCACAGCCAACTTAAAAACACCCGGCTACTCGGAAGGCCGAGTTCCAGAGGACGGCGGTTCGAAGCCAGCCCCGGGCGGGAAAGTCCCTGAGCGTCTTTAGCTCCTAGAAACCACCAGAAGACTGGAAGTGGCGCCATATATATGTGGCTCGAGTGGTAGAGCGCCAGCCTGGAGCACAAAGCAGCGCAGGACCGGCGCGGGGCCCTGCGTCCCAGCCCCCCTTTTATCTCCCCCCAGGGCAGGTCCCTGGCTTGGCGGCTCGGTGCCCAGCAGGGGGGGAGGAACTGGGGGTCTCACCCCTTCCCGCAGGCATCTCATGACCACGGCGTAGGTGGCGGAGGGCAGCGGCCAGCACTCCCGAGGGTGGTTCTTCTTCTCCTCCTGAGGCCCAGCGGAGGGAGGAAGATGGCGAGGCGGGCGACAACGGCCCGTCCGTCCGAGGAGGAAGCAGACACGAACAAAAGAAAGGAGCCGCTCCGGCCGGGCGCTGTGGCGCACGCCTGTAATCCCCGCTGCTCCTTGGCAGCGCTGGGGGGAGGGAAGGAGGGCGCGTGTGCGTGTGGATGTGCGCGTGCGCGTGCGCGTGCGCGTGTCACCTGCGTGGCCACCAGGTACAGGAGTTCACCCAGGGCGGGCAGCAGGCACTGCTTCAATTTGCTGTTCCTAAAGTTCTCCCGGAGCAATTCCGTCAGCAGGGAGATTGCCTGAGAGACAGACAGACAGACAGACAGACAGAGCTAGTTAGTTGAGATGCATGCCATGTTCCGTAGTTTCTATATTAGCGTCCCATTCGCCTTCCTTGGGGGTCTTTGTTTTGTGCGTGTTTTGGTGCTGTGGAGATTGGAACTCAGGGCCTAGCGCTATGTGAGGCGGTTCACTCCGGACGGATCTCAGCCGGGCGCCGGGCGCCCACACCCGGCATCCCAGCCACCTGGGAGGCTGAGATCTGGAGGCTCGTGGTCCGAAGCCAGCCCGGGCAGGCAAAGTCCGTGAGATTCTGATCTCCTATGAAACCACCAGAACGCCGGAAGTGGCGCTGCGGTTCAAAGTGGTAGAGCGCTCGCCTTGAGCTGAACAGTGCCCAGGCCCAGAGTTCAAGGCCCACAACAAACACAACAAAACACAACTATCCTAAAAAGGGAGGAGTGGGAACGAGGCGTCGGCGGCCCACGCCTGCCACCCCAGCTACTCAGGAGGCTGAGATCGAGAGGATCGCAGTTCAAAACCAGCCCAGGGCAGGAAAGTCCATGAGGCTTTTATCTCGAATTATCTACAAACAACAAAAACCAGAAGTGGTGCTGTAGCTCAAGTGGTAGAGCGCCAGCCTTGAGGAAAATAAAGCTCAGGGACAGCGCCCAGGCCCTGAGTTCAAGCCACAGGTTAAAGAAAAAAAAAAAACACCCCCAAAACAAGCAGCAATGAAATACTGCGTGGGGAGGGGTCCCCTAAGAAATAACTTAAGAGCGGGCATGATGACTGCACACGGTCACCTTAGCTTGTTGGGAGGTAGGTAGAGATTTGGAGGCCCACGGTGCGAATCCAGCCCAGGCAAAAAAAGCTCACGCGACACCTAGCGGCTGGCGCGGAGCGGTGCAGCCAGCTGCGGGCGGCCAGGGAGCTACTCGGAGAATCGCAGCGCCCCCGCCCGGCCACACATCACATCTCCCAAGTAGCACAAGCGCCACCCAGGGCCATGACTCAAGGGGCGGGGCGCCTGCCCACCCGGAGAGGACCAGGCCAGCCAGACCAAGGAGAGAGCGGACAGCGCACCTCGACCACGGGCGCGTTGTCCTGCAGCTCGGTGGTGTGGGACGCCAGCAGGGCGATCACGCGCGCCACCTTGGAGCGTCTGCGGGGGACACAGAACACGGGCTCGGGCCGGCCGGCGAAGGAGGCTCAGTGGCAGGGCGCTCGCCCGGCACACAGGAGGCCCCGGGTTCGAGTCCTCAGCAGCACACACGCCGAAAAAGCCGGAAGTGGCGCTGCGGCTCACATGGTGGAGCGCCAGCCTTGAGTGGACAGGAAGCCCCCAAGTTCGCATCCCTGCTCTGGCACACACGCACACACGCACTGGTCTCTTTCACGACAAATACGTACGTGAAGGACAATTTTGGAAGCTTCTAGAACTCCCCGCAATCTCAGACTTGAATTTAGAACATTCAGCATAATGGCTTTAGCTTTCTTTTTAAAGCTTACAATCCAGCAGTCTCCAGACACGCCCCGAGTCGACAGTTACCACGGGTCCATAGTAGGTGCTCATTTAGGACGGCAGTTACCGGGCCCCCAGTGCAAATGCTTCAAGGACTTACACATCCCAGTTTGTGGCGATCCGCAGGTGTTGCACGAGCAGGTTGAACTAGGACACAAAGTTCAACACGGACATTCTAGTCCACCGCCCACCGCCCAGAAAAGGAACGGCTCAGCGACTCCCTCAGACTAAAGGGTAAATGGTTGCCCGTGGGGGGGACCTGAGGGACCTCCGCACCGGCTCTGTGCGGGCTGCCCGGGACCTACCAGGGGGGAATGCAGGAGCCGCGTGGCCACGGCCTTGTGAGACGCCACCGCGCACAGGTAGCACAGGAGGTTGAGCTTGGCCCGCGAGGCCACTGTGCTCTTCTCTGTGGAGTCGAGCTGCGAGCAGGCCTGTTGCAGGAACTTGCTCCAGTCCTGCTCCCTCAGACCCAGCAGCTTCTCGGCTGCCCTCGGGAGAAGCAGAGCTTTGCACAGGGCGTGCGGAGGGGCGGAGGGGCCCAGACCCCCTCAGAGCCCGGCGCTCGCCTCTCAGCCCAGTGACCCCTGGAGGCTGAGATCTAGAGGATCGAGGTTCAAGGCCAGCCCCGAGCAGGGAGAGTCGGTGACACTTTTAGCTCCAGGGAAGCATGCAGAACAAGCCGGGAGTGGAGCTGAGGCTCAAGTGGAAGAGCGCCAGCCTGGAGCCACAGAGCAGCTCAAGGGATGGCGCCCAGGCCCTGAGTTCAAGCCCCACGACCGACACGTACGCAAGAGAAACAGGAGCGACAAAAGGGAGAATTTCATCATGCCCGTCCCAACGGGAGGATTTCCAGGCAGGGCTGCCAGATGGGCCTGTTTAGAGAGGGCGCGGAGGGTTGAGGAGGAGTTTTATGGTCCTACCGGAATGCGCGGGGAGATGCAGGATTTTGGGATCAAACTTCATCGGCGGCGGCTTCATTATCTGTGATGCAGATAAGAAATACAAAATGCCATCTCAATTCTGATCATCTGTCTCCTAATGTGTCCCCAGCGTCAGGTTACAGACAAAAGAGAACGCAAGAAGAGACTGTCAGCAAGAACAGCAATTCAAACCCGGGATCTTTATGATTGCCCGAGGCAGCGGGGCGCCGGGGGCTCACGCCAGTCATCCTAGCTACTCAGGAGGCTGAGAGCTGAGGATCGCAGTTCAAAGCCAGCCCCGGGCAGGAAAGTCTGTGAGAGTCTCATCTCCCATGAACCACCAGAAAACCAGAAGTGGCGCCCTATCTATCTGGCTCAAAGTGGGCAGAGCGCTCGCCCTGAGCCAAAGGAGCTCAGGGACAGCGCGCCCAGGCCCTGAGTTCGAGGCCCACGACTGACTGGGGGAAAAAAATTATAAATAAAACAACTCAGGTCTGAAGAACGGCAGCGTCTGTGCGTACCTTGGGATTGTCAATAATCGGGGTGACAACTAGATCGGCCTCCGTGTAGATGAGCTCCCGTATCTGCACCTCCAGCGCCTCCTGGCTCAGGGGTCCATCTGTGCCCTGAAATACAAGCACAGGCCACGAGTCCCACCAACAAAACCCGGGACTAACCCAAGCCGGGCATGCGTGGCTCACGCCTGCCACCCCAGCTACTCAGGAGGCTGAGATCCAGAGGATCATGGTTTGAAGCCAGCCCGGGCAGGAAAGTCCCCGTGAGACTCTTTCTCTCTGATGAACCACTCAAAAACCCGAAGTGGCGCTGTGGCTCAAGTGGTAGAGCGCCAGCCTGAAGCGCAAACAGCTCAGGGACAGCGCCCAGGCCCAGAGTTCAAGCCCCACGACCAAAACACAAAAAGAAACACTGGCAAAAAATATGGACATACTACACTTTCACCTCCTCGTAGGACCTTTTCAAACCCAGAAAGAAAAAATAAAAATCACACTGAGGAAATGTTACCAAAGCCAAAAATCCACTGTGAGCGTGCACTCACAATTCCACGACCTTCAGAGAAGGAGCAACAAAGGTCTTGCCACAAGTTTCAATTTTACAATTATGAAGTTTTCCCACACCCTGACTTGGGATTCTTTTTTTCTCAGGGCCTGGGCACTGTTCCTTGAGCTTCAGGTTCTCTGGTGGTTCACTGGAGATCAGAGTCTCACGGACTTTTCCTGCCCGGGCTGGATTCGAATTGCGATCCTCAGATGTCAGTCTTCTGGGTAGCTGGGATTACAGGCGTGAGGGACGGCTCCCGGCTGCCTATTTCTTAGACCGACAAGTACTTCTGATAGCCCGCTCACCTCGATCAGAGGAGAGTTCTTCGGCGGTGAATCCGGGGTGAGGGCCTCATCAGGATGTAAAACCACAGTGCTGGTCCTCGGGGTTGGGCGAGAACTTGAAAACACACACGAGCTGATTTAGCAGTGGGTTGAGATCTATTTAGCAGTTTAGATCAATTTAGAGGTTGATTTAGCTCTATCGTAGGCCTTGAGCAGAAAAAAAAAAAAAAGCTCAGGGATGACACCCAGGCCCTGAGTTCAAGTCCTAGGACCAGCACAAATCGTTAATTATTAGGATATTCAAGAAAATCGGTCAGGGTATAGTAACTACCTAGATTCTCATCCGAATAAAAAGCTTTCCACTCACGTCTGCGTATATAACCCTGTTGGTTTTTGGTGTGTGTGGCTTGGAAGGTAATTCCCTGGCTAGCTTACTTTATAACCTTCCCTTACAATCTGCTATATGTGTTTTAAGTAGAAACCTTACCATATTGGGTTTTTTTGTGTTTTTTTTGGTGGATTGTGGGGCCTGAACTCTGGGCCTGGGCGCTGTCCCTCAGCTCTTCAGCTCAAGGCTAGCGCTCTACCACTTGAGCCACAGTACCACTTCTGGTTTTCTAGTGGTTTATTTGAGATAAGAGTCTTACTGATTTTCTTGCCCGGGCTGGCTTTGAACCTCGATCCTCAGATCTCAGCCTCCTGAGTAGCTCGGATGACAGGCGGGAGCTACTGGCCGCCCAGCTGACGATATTGGTTTTATTACTGTGTTTTTACACGAAGGCTTGTCCAGACAGAGCAGACGTCAGAAAACACTTCAAAGGGAAATCTGATCTTTGCGCTTGGTGAGAATAAGTTATAAGGAAATATATTCCTGATTCCAGGGGCTTCTCTGCTACATGTTTTCAGTTTGCCACCTCTTAGAAATACAGTCAAAATACAAAATCGAAGACAAAGGACTGGGGACCTGGCTCAGGCGGTTGAGCACCGGCCCAGCATGCACAAGGCCCCGAGTTCAAACCCCGACCCTGTCAAAGAAACAAAGACTGAACGGTCAACTGCCATCCACTCCCTCGGGGGTTTTGCAGTCACCATACCTGAGGAGAAACATGGCTTCGTTTAACTCGCCGTCCTCGGTGCTCTTGGGGCGCAGCTCCGTTGGATTTTCTGTCGGAGGAAATGAGCATTCTGCAGCAGCAGAACGGAAAGATTTAAAAAATGAAGTGTTAACAAGGAAGACTTGAAGAATGAAATTCAGCCAGGCACCGGTGGCTCACGCCGGTCATCCCAGCGAGTCAGGAGGCTGAGATCTGGAGGATCAAGGTTGGAGGCCAGCCTAGGGACAGGAAAGTCCGTGTGACTCTGGATCTCCAATAAACCACTCAGAAAAAGCCCCAACGGGTGCTGTGACTCAAGTGGTAGAGCGCCAGCCTGGAGCAAAAGCAGCTCAGGGACAGTGCCCAGGCCCTGAGTTCAAACCCCAGAACTGACCTCAGAAAAATGAAAATTTAAACCGTTTTTTAAAAAGCTTACCGAGTCTGAAAGAGCGACATGTCCACTGGCCGCTCCTCTGACCTTTCGCTTGGGCATTCAGAGGACTCTTCAAAAACTCCCTGGAATCCTGGAGCCCAGAATGTTCCATGGCAGCTCGGCTACTACTACACAGGAGAAAGCCAAGGCGATCATGCTTGACACTGAAACTCTCTCTCCAGTTACAGACGCAAATTACAAAGTTGAACACACACACACACACACACAAACACACACAGAAATAAAGAGCTGGATGCCAATGGCTCATGCCTGTCATCCTTTCTACTCAGGTCAGGAGGCTGAGATCTGAGGATCGCGATTGGAGGCCAGACCGGGCAGGAAAGGCCATGAGACTCTGATCTCCAATAAAGCACTAGAAAACTGGAAGTGGTGCTGCGGCTCAAGTGGTAGAGCGTTCGCCTTGAGCTGAAGAGCTGAGGGACAGCGCCCAGGCCCAGAGTTCAAGCCCCAAGACTGGCAAAACAAGTGAATTTAAAAAGGGAGAAAGCAAAATCAAGAATTCCAAAAAGTGTTCTAATTACATTCATGGTGCCAGCTTGCATCAGACAAACCCCGGGTCCTCTTCAGCCATGAAAGCCCAGCAAAATCTCAGTCCCTGCTCTTCCCATCTCAGAGCAAAGGCCAGGCTCATACCCACCTGAGGCTCAGGTCTTCGAGGCCCGACTCCTGCTCATCCCTCAGCAACGCGTCCTTCCAGAACGGATGCTGCAGCAGCCCCGCCCACGTCAACCTGCGCAAAAGAGCATCAAAGGCAGCCCAGTGGGGTAGTGCACGCCTGTAATCCCAGCTCCTCACGAGGCTGAGATCTGAGGATCACGGTCTCGCGGCTGCTCAAGTGGTCGAGTGCTCGCCTTGAGCAAAAAGCAGCTCAGTGACAGCGCCCAGGCCCTGGGTTCAAGCCCCAGGGCTGGCAATCAGTCACTCAATCACATGGCCCCCATACCTTTTCTGAGGATCTTTCTGAAGTAACCCATCAAGCAAGTGAATAAAATCTGATGATGCTTTAGGAAGTGAAGAATCTATCAACAAATTTTTCAGAAAGAAAAAAGGGATCAGATCAGTAGGTAAGTCAGGCATCGACTGTAGGACCCTCCAGAACACTGAGGGGCCGGGCGCTGTCCCTCAGCTCTTCAGCTCAAGGCTGGCGCTCTACCCCTTGAGCTACAGCGCCACTTCCGGTTTTCTGGTGGTTCATGGGAGATAGGAGTCTCACGGTCTCTCCTGCCCAGGCTGGCTTGGAACCACGATCCTCAGATCTCAGCCTCCTGAGTAGCTGGGATGACAGGCGTGAGCCACCGGCACCCGACAGATGATTGTTTAACGCAGCATAAAATGTGGCAGAATTCAAGCCCCAAGACTGGTCAACAAAAACAAGAACAAAAACATCGAAAAACAAAAAAGGAGATAAATGAACTTATCTGCAGCCCGTGAGCTCACCTTTTGGGATGGGTGGCAAGGGATCTTCGTACAAAATCTTCTCAATTAACTCCGAAGGACTTTCTGAGGAGAACGGGGGCTTTCCTGAAATCATGGGAAGGGGCAAAATTAACTGGGTCAGCCAGGTGCCGGTGGCTCACACCTGTCAGCCCAGCTACTCAGGAGGCTGAAATCTGGAGGATCACAGTTCGAGGCCAGCCAGGGCATGGAAGTCCGCCTGACTCTTTTGGGGGAGTCCGCTCGTGGGGCCTGAACTCTGGGCCTGGGTGCTGTCCTTCAGCTCTGCAGATCAAGGCTTAGTGCTCTACCACTTGAGCCACAGCTCCACTTCCAGCTTTTTTTTTTCTGCTTACGTGGTGCTGAGGAATCGAACTCAGGGCCTCAAGCTTGCAAGGCAAGCACTCTACCACTGAGCCACCTTCCCAGCCCTCGCCCGACTCTTATCTCCAATGAACCGCCAGAAAATGAAGCGGTGCTATGGCTCAAGGGGTAGAACGCCAGCCTTGAGCTGAACAGCTCAGCGACAGCGCCCAGGCCGAGTTCAAGCCCTGGGACTGACAAAAAAAAAAAAAAATACATTACTAATTGTCCTCATCCATCCTCCGGTTCACAGATGACAGACTCTCTGACCCAAGGATTTCCAGCTCCTTGGTAAGAACTGCTACTAACTCTCCCTTGCTTTAGCTGGTGCTCAACCACTTGAGCCACGCCTCCAGCCCACCTTTTTGCTGGTTATTTTGGAGAGGGGACTCTCACGATCCTTCGAACCGTGATCCTCTGTTTCTCAGCCTCCTGAGTAGCAAAGGGTGACGCAGAGGAGTCGCTAAGTGCCTCGGGAACCCTGTTTCTGTTTTCATTCTGTTGCCAACCTGGCTGATTTGGGGAGGGGATCAAAACGCATCACCTGAGAACATTTCGTACAGCAGGCAGCCCACCGACCACAGGTCGCTGGCACGGGTGCAGTCCGTGCCCCTCACGATTTCCGGGGCTGTGTACACCAGAGACCCTACAACCAAAAACACACCCGACGTCTTAGGCCTCTCCCTCTCCCCGGCCCGCGTCCGGCCTGGCAGACTGGGGAGATGGCAACAGACATCAAGAAACAATGGACGTGTGCCCGGCACCAGAGGCCCACGCCTGTCATCCCAGCTACTTCAGGAGGAGGCTGAGATGATCCGGAGGATCGCAGTTCAAAGCCAGCCCGGGGAAGGAAAGTCTATGAGACTCTGATCTCCAAGGAACCACCAGAAAACTGGAGGTGGTGCTGTGGCTCAAGGGGCAGAGCGCTCGCCTTAAGCGAAAGAGCTCAGGGACGGCACCTAGGCCCTGAGTTCAAATCTCACAACCAACACCCCCCTCCCTTCTTCTCGGGGCCGCATACCCTTCACCCTGGCTTTCATGTTTCTCTTGAGGGTGTTTTCCCCGCTGTCGCCGCTGCCTCCGTCCTCGGCAGCCACCAGCGCGAAGAAGTCCTCTAGGTTTTCCCCTTCCACTTTGGCCAAGCAGAAATTGCTAAACTTCAGCGTGCCGGGACCTTCCAGAAGAATCTGTGCAGATTAAAAATAAATCAAGAATACATGCACCTCCATGTTTATTGCAGCACTGTTCACAATAGCCAGGATATGGAAACAACCCAGACGCCCCACCACAGATGAATGGATCCAAAAATTGTGGTATCTATACACAATGGAATATTATGCAGCCATTAGAAATGACAAAATAATGGCATTTGCAGGGAAATGGATGGAGCTAGAAGGAATCATGTTGAGCGAGGTAAGCCAAGAACGAAGAGACAAACGGTACATGGTCTCCCTGATAAGTGGATGCTAAATCCAAAATGTTAGGTGATATGACAAAATTAACAGGACTTAAGAAACAAAGAACTCCTGCTCATCTGGTTGAACCACTACTAAATATCCCCATGCTGCTGATCACATGTATGGTGTATAACACGTGAACACTGTTATATATTACAGACTGTGATAGACAATTTGCTCCAGGAAAAGTTAGAGTGAACTTGTGACTTTAAATGAGCATCATTATTCCACAATACTGTGAATTTCCAGAAATTATGTAATCACTTAATCACAATCAAAAAAAAAAAAGAACCTCGGGGAAGGGAGGGAGGGAGGGGATGGTAGGGGGAAAACAATGGAGGGGGTAACAATGTTGGAGAGGAAGTGTACTCATTACCTCACTCATGTAACTGTAACCCTCTGTATAGTATCTTTACAATAAAAAATTTAAAAAAAAAAAAAAAAAGTTCAGGGGCAATGCCCGGCCTCGAGTTCAGGACCTCCAAAAAAATAAAGATAAAATAAATAAATCAAGAAACTAAATCGAACAGCCCGGATGGCCCTACCAGAGATAAGCAGGCCCCAAAACCATGTGGCACCTCCGCACAATGGAATACTACTACATGTTATAAAGGTAACATGCTGTCACCGAGACACACACGGCACCACGCGCGCTCTCCTGTGTGGAAGGCAGCCGAATGGACTCCAGGAACTGGACCCAAGGGGTTGTTTTCTTTGGGAGGGTGAGGGGGGCACAGAAATGGAGGGACTGAGAGTGAACAAAGGCAGCCGTGGTCCTCACTGGACACGGAGTAGAAAATGATCTCTACGCCTTGTGGGTGGGAACGGGAGGGAAAAACTGGGGGTGAGGGAAGGAAGCATGGGGGGGGGGACACAGTCCACCAAGAAATGCGCTCGTGACCTGCCTGATCTGACTGTCATCCCTGTGTGCAGCACCTTTAGGAGAAGAGTAATTTTTTAAGTAAATAAATCGGTACAATTTCAGAGCTAGAGGCCGGTAGCTCACTCCTGTAATCCAGGCTACTGTAACTATGATCTCAGCAGTTAGGAAATGAAAAAATCAGCGGATCACCTTCCCTGGAGAAATGTCACAGAACACGATGCCCAGAGTGTGGAGATAGTGTAATCCGGCGATCACGTCAGCGCCAAATGCTCGCACAACATCTTCTGGAAGGTTCTCGTCCTGGGCAATAACTGTCTCTAAGGATCCGCCTGCAAGGCATTGAGTAAGTCATCTCCATAAGCTACCAACCTCATCTTAAAAGGAAGAAGCGAAGCCGGGTGCCGTGCCTCATGCCTGTAATCCCGGCTACTCAAGGAAGCTGAGCCCTGAGGCTCACAGTTCAAAGGCAGCTGGGCAGAAAAGCCCATGAGACTCTTATCTCCAAGGATTCATCAAAAAAAGCCAGAAGTGGCACTGTGGCTCAAGTGGTAGAGCGCTCACCTTGAGCTGAAGAGCTGAGGGACAGCGCCCAGGCCCAGAGTTCAAGCCCCACGACTGACCAAAACAAAAACTAACAAAAAACACCATTTAATGATCCTTATTATTGAGTGCATACATAGAAGCATGCAAACTTACTTTATTGCTGGACCTAGAGTTTGAACTCAGGACCTGGGGGACACTGTTCCCTGCGCTTTTTTTTTTTTGCTCAAGGCTGGTGCTCTACCACTTGAACCACAGCTCCCTTCCAGCTTTTTTGAAGTTTATTGGAGATAAAGAGTCTCACAGACTTTTCCTGCCCAGGCTCAGATCTCAGCCTCCTCAGTAGCTAGGATGACAGGTGTGAGCCACCGGTACCAGGTGCCATCCCCGCCCCCCCCCCATTATACTGCTAAAAAATAAAAATAAAAGGTTGTCATGCTCATCTTTCCCTGTGCAAAGACACTGCTGTAACCCAGAACGGCCACCAGGTGGCAGCATGGGACAGTGCAACTTTGCTCCCGCACTCCACTTGCCCACAAAATAAGAGATAATAACAATAAATCACTATAAAAAAGTAGGGTGCGTGAGGCTCTGCCTTAATACTTTTTTTTGGGGGGTAAGGGAGGTGGAACGTGCCCGTACTGGGATTTGAACTCACGGCCTCACACTCTTGTTTAGCTGTTTTGCTCAAGGCGGGTGCTCTACCACTTGAACCACACTGCCCTTTCCTGTTTGTGGCAAGTTAATCTGAAGGGTCTCTCGGGTTTAGCTGCCCAGACAGGCGTGGGAACACGATCCTCAGATCTCAGCCTCCTGAGTTAGCTGGGAGGACAGGGGTGTGCAACTATGCCAGGCTCCACACGCGCCAGTGGCTTTCACCCCTGAAGAGCGACACAAGGGTTACCGGCCTGCCCGGGGAATACTCTGGATTGTGCTACAGTAGATGCATGTGTGGACATTCGAGGTAGTTCTCACGAGATCTGGTGCCCAGGCTTACCCGTGCAGAGCTCCACCACGAGCCACAGGTGATTGCTGGTCTCGTACCATTCGTGAAAAGTCACGATATTCTTGTGCTTAATTTCATACGTGAGACGGACCTGCCGGGAAAGCGGGAGGGGGGAAAAAAGGTTCTTGAACTCTTGCACGTAAAAACCACTTCAGTGAGCGATCAGGAGATAGATGAAAAAAAGATGTAACTCATTTTCAGACATTAAGAAAGGCTAGCCACAGGGAAATGAGGCTAACGATGTCTCATCTTCATGCCTATTAGGATGGCTACTCAGGAGGCTGACATCTGAGGAGCCTAGTTCAAAGCCAGCCTGCGCAGGAAAGGCGGGGAGACCCTGACCTCCAATGAGCCACCAGAAAACCAGAAATGGAGCTGTGGCTCAAAGTGGTACAGCACTAATCTTGAGCACAAAAGCTCAGGGACACTGCCAACTCCCTGTGTTCAAGCCCCAACAGAAAAATAAAATTAAAAAAATCCCAGGCTGGGCACCAATGGCTCACGCTGGTCATCCTAGCTACTCGGAATGCTGAGATCTGAGGATCTCAGTTCAAAGCCAGCCCTGGCAGGAATGTCTGTGAGACTCTTTTCTCTCCAATGAACGACAAGAAAACCAGAAATGGAGCTGTGGCTCAAAGTGGTAGAGCGCTCGCCTTGAGCACAAAAGCTCAGAGACAATGCCAAGGCCCTGAGTTCAAACCCCAGGACCAACAAAAAATAATAATAATTTTTAAAAATCCCCAGGACTTTCTTGTCCCAGCTGGCTTCAAACCACAATGCTCAGCTCTCAGCCTCCTAAGTTTAGCTAGGATGATAGAAGTGAGTGTCCAGTGCTCAGTTTATAACTTACTTTTTTTTCCTCTCTTGTTTTACTTTGTTGATGGTTCTGGGTATCAAACCCAGGGCTTTGGGCTCTACCACTGAGCTACATACCCAGCTCTAACTATATATCCTTGAACTTGACATCCTGCCACCTCCCAATGCCAGGATTACAGGCGTCTGCTACCACACCTGGCATTTGGCTACTTTCTCCTCTGACCAGAGCACTGCCTCTTCCCAGCGTGGATGGACGGGCCGCACACTCACCCAGTTGGTGATTTCCGGTCTCTTGCACTTTTCAGCACACAGGATGGCCACAAAGTTGATCGTCCCCTTCCGCCGCCCTTTGTAGACCACGGTGTTGGTTCCTCTGCCAATCTCCTCATAGAGAATGAAGTTTTCCATCTCTCGGCTGACTCCTCACATGGGGTAAGAATGCATCTTTAGCTCCTAAAAGGCAAACAGAAAGGACACTGATAAAACTAGCTGGGGGAAGGATGCATTTGCTTAATGGGTGCATGAATATGTAAATATGCAAGTTCATCAATTCCATGTATGAGATTCTTAGGTCCAATTTACTAGCAAACTGTCACAAGCGGAGGTATGGCTCAAGACGCAAAGCACCAAGCCTTAAGTGGAGTTAAAAAAAAAAACTAGGGGACAGCGCCTGGGCCCTGATTTCAAACCCTGTACAGACACGCGTGCACAGGCCAAAATCAACTGTCACTTTGTCCCTGGAAACTGAACTCAAATACAGAAAACTGCCCACAATGAACCTAATAGAGAAATACCCTACAGTCAGCATCCGCCACCCGAGGAACCCCAGAATCTACCCTCACCCCCCAAATAGTCACCTACCTGACTCTCTCTTCTCCCCTCCTCACATTTCTCTGCAACTCTTCTACCCAAAGTATGCTGTTCCTGGCAGCGTCGTTTTCCCCCTGCTTTCCAAGAAAACAGTGCTGTGTGTTGAGTCTCTGGGTTTTTCGTCCTCTTCTTATTTTTGTCTACTTAGGCTCCTTCAAATTCACTTTAAAAAGCATCAGGAACGCCGCCCCCCACCCCCCCGCCAGGTGAGAGCTAATTCACTGCACGTGCATCTCACACGCGTGTGCGCACACGCAAAAGCACAGGTGACTGCGATTAACTGGAAGATTCCCAACTCATTCCCTGCCTTCATGGAAGCTTCCAGAGTGCCAACACCTGTTATTTAACAAATGCAAACCCTGAGGCCTGTGCAGGCCCGTGGATTCCCCACTGAGCAGATCCAAGGCTGGGGTTGCAGGGCGCCCCAAGTTTATTCCCTCCCATACCCCTCCCCCCCACCTCTCTCCACACCCCCACACACCCCTCTCCACACACCCCCTATACCCCCACTCCCCACACCCCTCTCCACGCCCCCCACACCCCTCTCCACACACCCCCAAACCCCACATCCC
>NW_012267344.1:1918001-1923913 GCF_000151885.1 Dipodomys ordii | reverse complement strand
CACCCCTCCGCGGTTGGACTCGCCCAGCCCGTTTCCAAGGCAGCGCCCGGGACGCGAGGAGAGAGGCACGCGGATTGGCTGAGCAGTTTCGCTTCTTATTGGCTGGTGCCCGGAAGTGATTAGCCAAGAAGGCCCTCCTCCCACGCCTCCCCTCCCTTCACCACTCATGATTGGCGGGAGGAACGGGAGGAGCTAGTGTAGGCTCAGTCCTAGCCGGTGGAATGCGGCCCTTCGGTAGCCATGGCAGCACGCAGGACGCCGGAAGGAATGAACGGCGCTGATTGGCTGGGGCAGGGCCTCAGTGTGTGATTGGCTAACCGCCCCCCCCCCGATGTCACTTCCTATTGGCTACCAAGCAGATGCGGCTTCATTTCCGACTTTTTGGTTTTTCCTTGGAGCTGAGCTTCGCGGTTTCCTGCTGGGGCTGGATTTGAACCGTGTTCCTCCAGAGCTCAGCCTCCTGAGGAGCTTAGAACGACAGCAGACGTCAGCCACTGGTGCCTGGCGTCTGGTGTTTTATTTTGTTGTTACTTTTTTTTTTTTTAACAATTCATTGCTATTATTATGATTTTTTGCAGTATTGAAGATCAGACCCACATTTCACAAATGCTAGGCAAAATGCTCTGCCATTGATCTACAATCCTCAGCCCTAAAATACCTGCCAGCTCAAAAAGGCATTGAACAATTGAACATTGGATATTTGCCATTTTCTACTCTCATGAATCTATTATTATTATTATTATTTGTATCGGTCCTGGGGCTTGAACTCAGGGCCTGGACACTGTCACTTAGGTTTTTCATTCAAGGTTAGTGCTCTACCACTTGAGCTACAGCACCATTGCCAGCTTTGTGTGTGTGAGAGAAAGAGAGAAAGAGATTAATTGATAATAAGAGTCTCTTGGACATTCCTGCTCTGGGCTGGCTTTGAACTTGAATCCTCAGCTCGCTGCCTCCTGAGCAGCTATTGTTTCATCTATTATATTATTCAACCCATCTGGAATTTGTTCTGGTGAACACTTGGAATTAGGATAAAATTTTATTACAGCTCAAAATAATTAGGTAATCAAGGGGCTGGGAAGGTGGCTCAGTGGTAGAGCGCTTGCCTTGCATGCTCAAGGCCCTGGGTTCGATTCCTCAGCACCACAGAAGCAAAAAGAAAAAAAGCCGGAAGTGGCACTGTGGCTTAAAGTGGTAGAGCACTAGCCTTGAGCTGCAGAGCTGAGGGACAGTGCCCAGGCCCAGAGTTCAGGCCCCACAACCGGACCCCAAAAAAAAAAATAGGTAATCAATTTAGCACCCATGCACACGCGCATGCACACACACAATTCCTTTTCTTCAGGAATTTATGATATCTTCCTCAATATAGGCCAAACTTTTAAATAATGCATTAAAGTCTATTCCTAGCTTATTAGGTCTGCTCCATTGAACTATTTTTGCCCTGGTTGGCGTCAGTCCTTAATTTTGGTTTAAGTTTTTTTTATCATAAAGAAGGAAGGAAAATTACCTGCTGTGGCATGTGCTTGTACTTAGAGAAATTTTTTTTTGTCAGTCCTGGGGCTTGAACTCGGGGCCTGAGCGCTGTCCCTGAGCTGCTTTTGCTCAAGGCTAGAGCTCTACCACCTGAGCCAAGCACCACTTCTGGCTTTTTCAATGGGTGTGGCACTGAGGAATGGAACCCAGGACCTCATGCATGCTAAGCAAGCACTCTACCACTGAACCACCTTCTCAGCCCCTCACTTGATTTTTTTCTGCTCCAGGCTGGCACTCTACCACTTGAGCCACACCTCCACGTTCAGTTATTTTTGCCATTTAATTGGAGATACAGAGTCTCTCAGAGATTTACCTGGATAGCTTCAAACCTGGATCCTCAGATTCTCTGGAGTTGCTAGGATTATAGGTGTGATCACTAGACATTATTTTTTAATTAGCCTATATAATAAGGACAATGATGGTTCTATCCCATAAAACATAGCTGTCTCTGATTCTCTCATTTGAAGTCAGGATCTCTACCTTGGTGGGCTAAACACTCTACCACTTGAGCCCCAGTTCCAGTCCCTTTTTTGCTTTACTTATTTCTCACAGTCTCCTGTTTTGGCTTTGGGGCCACCACTGGACCACAAGCAATTCTCCTACCTATAAAAACCATGTGGCAGCTGGGCGCTGGTGGCTCATGCCTGTAATCCTAGCTACTCAAGAGGCTGAGATCTGAGGATCGCGGTTCAAAGCCAGCCCGGGCAGGAGAGACCGTGAGACTCCTATCTCCAATAAACCACCAGAAAACTGGAAGTGGCGCTGTGGCTCAAGTGGTAGAGTGCTAGCCTTGAGCTGAAGAGCTGAGGGACAGCGCCCAGGCCCAGAGTTCAAGCCCCACGACCAAAAAAAAAAAACAAAAAAAAACCATGTGGCTGGTGTTCCAGGTATGTACCACCATACCCAGCCACCATATTTCTCTAAGATTGAAGCACTCAAGATACTTTTCCCCAGCTTTTTGAAATGCACCGGACATTAAGTTCAGCTCCAGTCATCTTACTACGCAGTAAAAACCACAGGAGAAAGTTAATCTTTTATCTCCTCCGGGGGACTCTCTCTCCTGCTAAGAATATCTGTATAAACTGTAGAAGCCACACGTGGCTGGGAGATCATGGGGTAAACTTTACCTTGGGAAAACGATCCTTATCTCTTGAACTTCAACTGATTATAATCTGGAACTTCAACCACTTATACAGCAATAATTACACTTAAAATCCAATCCAAGGGCTGGGAAGGTGGCTTAGGGGTAGAGTGCTCACCTAGCATACATGAAGCCCTGGGTTCGATTCCTCAGTACCACATCCACAGAAAAAGCCAGAATTGGCACTATGGCTCAAGTGGTAGAGTGCTAGCTTTGAGCCAAAGAAGCTCAGGGACAGTGCCTGGGCCCTGAGTTCAAGTCCCAGGATTACCAGAAAAAAAAGTAGGTATACTAGAAATGTAAATATTCAATGCTCAGCAGGCCCTGTATCTTCAAGCCCTCAATAATGAGGTGTGCATGTTGGGCACACCCAACTTTATGGCAGATGGAGTTCAGTACCCATTTCCTGATAAGCGACTTCTATCCAAGGACCTGTTGTACTTGTTGGCCATCTAAGCACATCCCCTGAGCGGGAGAAAATCAGGGCACCCTGCCAGGCCCTGGGAGGCTCACGCCTGTCACCCCAGCTACTCAGGAGGCTGAGATCTGGGGGATCGTGGTTGAAAAGCAGCCGGAGCAGGAAAGTCTGTGAGATTCTTATCTCCAATGAATCACCAGAAAACCAGAAGTGGCGCTATGGCTCAAGTGGTAGAGCGCCTACCTTGAGCTGAAGAGCTGAGGGACAGTGCCCAGGCCCAGAGTTCAAGCCCCAGACTGACCAAAATAAAAAATGTTAATAGCCAGGGGCCAGTGGCTCACGCCTGTCATCCTAGCTACTCAGGAGGCTGAGATCTGAGGATTGTGATTCAAAACCAGCCCGGGCTAAGGCCAGAGCTCTACCACTTTGAGCCACAGCTCCACTTCCAGTTGTTTGTGGGTGGG
The DNA here is from genome assembly GCF_000151885.1 of Dipodomys ordii. Classification (NCBI taxonomy): domain Eukaryota; kingdom Metazoa; phylum Chordata; class Mammalia; order Rodentia; family Heteromyidae; genus Dipodomys; species Dipodomys ordii. The sequence goes on along the minus strand of NW_012267344.1, from coordinate 1,920,360 downwards.
TTCATCGGAGATAAGAGCCTCAAGGATTTTCTGTCCAGGCTGGCCTTGAACCATGATCCTCACATATCAGCCTCCAGTCTAGCTAGGATGACGGGCGTGAGCCACCAGCACCCAGCTCCGTAGCTTCTTCCTTTTAAAAGAGGACTTTGAATGCTGCGTGTGCAGCCCGGAGACATGGTTTTTCTTTTAGTGAAGTCTCCACAGAGGCTGCTTTGCACTGGCCAATTTGGCCTCTAAATCCCAGAAAGAGAGAGAGAGAAGAGAAAAAGAGTCTATTCATCCTGGAGCCAAGGCTTCTTTTTGCTATGTGTGATAAACTGAGGACTGGGGAGGGGATTTTGCTACAGTGTGCTGTACAAGGTGGTTTGTTTGTTCTTCATTGTCCTTGTATCAAGAGAAAGAGCTCCCCCTGCCACTCCCCAGCTTTTAAGACTTGATACTAGCATTCAAGGATTCATTCTCCCAACCGGGCGCAGTGGCTCACGCCTGTCATCCCAGCTACTCAGGAGGCTGAGCTCCGGAGGATCGTGAGTCGAGGCCAGCCTGCGTAGGAAAGTCCATGAAACTTTTTATTTAAGGTTAGCGCTCTACCACTTGAACCACAGCGCCACTTCTAGCTTTTTGCTGGTTCATTAGAGACAAGAGTCTCACAGAACGTTCTTGTCAGGGGCTGGCTTCACACCACGATCCTCTAGATCTCAGCCTCTCAAGTAGCAAGGATGACAGGTGTGAGCCACCAGCACCTGGATATGCCTTTAAAAAGAATTTTTTTTTTCAGATAGGTTCTCATACCTTTTGCCTGGGCTGGCTTTGAATCTCCATTCTCCTGGCTCAGTCTCCCAAGTAGCTGGAATTACAGGCGTGAGCTACCCCACCCAGCCTTTAAAAAGTAGAACAATTATTGCCTGAAGGAAGAGAAGGGAACATGAGATTCTAGAACAAGATCTTCAGCGATCTCTAGAAAGCACAGGCCTATGTGCACAGGTGGAGGTTTAGTACGGAAACTGAGGCAAGAAGTAGCTACCGGGGCTGGCAGCAGCGTACTCTAGATTGCAGTTGTGTTACCCACGATCTGAGGATCCCAGTTCAAAGCCAGCCTGGGCAAGAAAAGTCTGTGCTGTGGCACAGAGGATACAGTGCTAGCCTTGAGCAAAAGAAAATCAAGGACAGTGGCCAGACCCCAAGTTCAAGTCCCAGGACTGGCCTACAGAATAATAACAACAATAATAATGTCCTAGACACTCAGATTCACAAGTTGGTGAAGTTTAGATACAACTAATTAGATAAGATAACAGAACATGTGTTTGCCCATCAACTATAGTCATGACTCCTGCTATTTGATGGGGAAATAAAAGCAGCCAAAGTCCACAAAAACCCGTGGCTCTCATGAAACATGAAATTCTCCAACAGTCCCATACGCAGGAGTTTTATGACCGGGTGCAGTTGCTCCTGCCTATAATCCCCGCTCAGTGAAAGACACAATCCAAGTAACTGTAGTACCAACTGCAACAGGAGGATTGTAGTCCGGATAAAAGCTGCATGGGATCCTGCATGGAGAAATAACACAAAACTGGGCACCGGTGGCTCATGCCTGTCAGCTACTTGGGAGGCTGAGATCTGAAGATCGCGGTTCAAAGCCAGCTCTGGGCAGGAAAGGCCATGAGACTCTGATCTTCAAGGAACCACCCAAAAACCAGAAGGGGAGCTTTGGTTCAAAGTGGCAGAATACTAGCCTTAAATAAAAAGTTTCATGGCCTTTCCTGCCCCAGGGTGGCCTCGAACCACAGTCCTCAGATCTCAGCCTCCTGAGCTGCTTCTTGTTAAACTCTTAACTGTTCCAAGAGATTTCACCATCAGAAAGATCATACATGTTACATAGATGAACCTTTACATATCCTGCATCCGGGTCCCTGAGTGGTCCCTTCCTGCAGCTGGGTTCCTGGGTTCTGTCTTTGGGATGGAGAGGGGGAGGGAGGGCGCAGACCTGGAGGGAGGGAGGAGGGAGGAAGGGAGGAAGGGAGGAGGGAGGGGAGAGGGCAGAGGGAAGGCAGGGGAGCCAAGGCAGCCCTGGGCCTCAGTAGACCTCAGTGTGGAAAATGAATGGTACAACGGGTGTGGAGAGGGCAGGAGGGGGATCCGAGGGGGGAGTGAGAGAGCCAGGGGTGCTCTCGCTGCCCGGCTTAGGGAGGGTAACCCCTTTATAACAGCAGCCACCAGCAGGTGTGGGGCCCAGCAGCAGTGGTGAGGAGGATGCTGATGATGAAGACCAACGTGATGGGACGACAGTGCTGACGAACAAGCAGCTGCCTTGGGGAGGGGTGTGCGGCAGCAACCGTGCACCCATGTGCACTTCCACCCA
>NW_012267344.1:1916166-1916406 GCF_000151885.1 Dipodomys ordii | reverse complement strand
CTGGACCTGGACGACGGGGAGAGGAAGAGGGAGAGAAGGGAAAGGGGAGGAGGGAGGAGAAAGAAGAAGATGAGGAGGGGGAGAGGAGGGGAGGGAGGGAAAGACAGGGACAGGAGAAGGGAAGGAAGAGGGAGGAGGAAACAGAGGGGAAGGAAAGGGGGCGGAGCCAGCACGCGGACGCAGGCGGCTGGGAGGGTCTCACCTGCCGTTCTTGTCAGGGGCTGGCTTCACACCACGATC
>NW_012267344.1:1904944-1915435 GCF_000151885.1 Dipodomys ordii | reverse complement strand
CCTCCCTCCCCCCGGCCCGGGATCCCGCGGACACCGGAGGACGCGGAGCACGCGGGGAGGAGCCCCCCCCAAACCCCGAGCCGAGCCCCCCCCGCCGCGGGGCCTCCGAGGGTAAGTCGGGGTGCGGCCGTGGGGGGGGGCGTGTGCGAACCCCGGAAGTGATGCCTGAGGGGGGGGGAGCCCGGGAGGCCTGGGGGGGGTCCCCTCGCTCCGCTCCGAGGGGTTTCCGGGGATCCCCCCCTCTCCTCCCCGCACCCCGATCTCTAACCCCCGGGACACTTTTGGGGGACCCCCCCCTCGGGAGTTTTTCCTCAGGGTCTCATTGCTTTGTGTTCGGGTGTCCCCCCCAGTTCTTCAAGGTCAGCCCGAGGGTTGGCAGGCACCCCCTTGTTTCTGATCTCTCTAATTTTTGGGGGGTACACCCCCCACCCCCGAGCTGGGGCTGGCGGGAAGCGAGGCCCCCCCAATCCCCCAGCACTGCTTCTGGGGGCTCTTGCTGGTGTCTTGCACGAGGCCTCCCCCCCCCTTCATCCCGCAGCTGGTGCTTTTTGGGGTGCATGTATATGGGGGGGTGTTCACTGGAGATGAGAGTCTCTCCAGGACTTCCAGGCCTGGGAACCCCGATCCTCCGGATCTCAGCCTCCAACAGGGCCTGGGACCACAGGCGCCTGGCGCTCTCTCCGTCCATCATCATCATCATCATCAGCAGCAGCAGCAGCAGCAGCAGCAGCAGACATGTTAAGTTGTGTTCCCTCAAAAGTTCTCTGCAGTCAGGGGCTGCACAGGTCCCCCACACACACACACACCTCAGCCCGGCCGGTGTGCGTGCGGCCGGCTTTAGTCCTTGTTGTTCAAGTTGTTGTTGTTCTTTGGGCCTGGGCTTTGAACTCAGGACCTGAGCGCCTTCCCTGAGCCTGGTCGCCCCCAGCTCACACTCTTACTCTCAGACCCAGCTCGCACCTCTGACTCCCCCCGCATCCAGGTTCACGGGTGATAGAAAGTCTCCCAGACTTTCCTGCCCAGCACTGGCCTCGAACCCCCAACCTTCCCATCTCGGCCTCCCGAGTGGCAGGGATTACAGGCGTGCACTTACCGGCTCCGCTTTACTCTGTGCTTTTTAATTGTATATATGTGTATATACATAGAGAGAGAGCACCTCTAAAATAGTATTGAGGCCACTTTTTACTTCCCAACCCACCCCCCAGCCCTACCCCATCCCCAGCAAGCAATGGGCAGGAAGTGGGGGGTCCAAGCCGAACCCCGATCAGCACCCCCCACCCCCACAGCAAGGTCAGAGAGCCCGGTAACAAAAACCCCCGTGTGTTTGTTTTGTCCCTGGAGCTTCTGCTTTTCCTTGGCTCTGTCTGATCCTAAACTTTCCATTACCCTAAGAATCCTCCACCAGCCACCTGGGGAGCTTTGGTGTGTATGTGTGTATGGGGGGGCAGAGTTGGAGGGGGAGGGGGCACTTGCCCCCAATCTGGCCTAGTTGAAGCCTGGGTTCAATTCTAGCGTGTTCTTGTTTATAGATTTCCTTTTTTTTTTTTTAAACTGGTGCTGTGTGACCTTGAATGCCAACTTGACCTCTCTGGCTTGTGGGTTAAAGAAAGACACAGTTGTGTTGTGTTTTGCGTTCCCTGCCGGTCCCGGGGTTTGAATTTCGGGGGTGGGGAATTGGGGGAGCGGCTGTGGGCATTCTTCTCCTGAGTTTGTTATCCCCCTCCTCGGGATCCGCCATCCTTCAGCTCCCAGCCAAGGCCGGGATTACAGGCATGAGCTGCCGCTCCTGCTGGATGAGAGAGATCGTTGTTTTTTTTTTTTTTTTTGCGGTGAAAGTTTCTGTGAAAGTTTGTATGCCCTGCGGGAAAGTTTTTGTGTGTGCACGGGTGCGTGTGTGTGTTTTAAATTTCGGGGTGCAGTGGGGACGGGGGGGGGGAAGAGGGAGGAGTTCTCAGCCAGAGAAAGTCTGGGAATGGAGCCAGGTGGTGTGAAAAGGGGGCTGCAATTCTCCCAGGAAGGGAGGGAGGGAGGGAGGGAGGGAGGCGCCGGCTCCTCATCTTTCAGTTTAACTATTTGCCTTGGGGTGAACTTTGTTCCCGCTACAAGGAAGACCTGTGTCAATTGCTGGATGATTCGGGGCTGGTCATCCGGGCTTCTGGTTGGCTGGTTGGTTTGTTTGGATGTCTTACCCCTCGTGGGACTTGAACCCGGGGCCCAGGGCGCTGTCCCTGAGCCTCTTTTGGTGCTCAGCACTTAGCGCTTTGAGCCACAGCTCCACGTATCCCACGGACTTTTCTTCCCCCCCATGGGGATTGGCCTCAAACCTCGATCCTCCGGATCTCAGCCTCCCTGAGTAGCTGGGAAGACAGGCGGGAGGCACTTGGCACTGGCTGGCTTCTTGTGGAGACTCCTTAGGCCTTCCCTAGACTTTTGCCCCGCATGGAGTCTCCCCTTTTGTGTCTCCCATGTGTACCCTTTTTTGGGGTGTGCGGGGCAGTGGGGGGGGGAGTCTTTGCAGCCTCAGAGAATTCACAGGGCGTCCCTCTTCCTTCCTGGCCCCGTGAAAAGGGCGGATTAACTTGCTTAGAAAAGTCCGGGGCCTGCCCTGCCCTCACCTCTGCCCTTGCTTTTCACGGCAGGCAGTGAACTGTGAATCGCCGGATCGCAAAGAGGCTTGGGGACAAGACAGACTGCCCCTGCCGGCCCCCTTGCCCTTCTGAGCCAGCTGTGGGCTTAAAAACGGGGGGGGGTGTGGGTGAGTAGAGGGGGTCCTGGGTTTGACTTCAGCAACCACCACCACACCATAGCACAGTGACGGCCAGCCGGTCCCTCCCGGTGTCTAGCCTAGAGCTTTGGTTTGGATCCACACTTGTCTCTGTGGAAGAGAGCTAAGGATCCCCAGGAGCCTTTGTTTACCCTGGGAGTCCCTCCTCCCCTGTCGTCCCTCCCCCAAGCCCCCCAACCCTGCGGAGGGGAGGGGGGAATCTCTCAAAGGAACTGCATGGCCACCGGATGGAAGGTAAGTGGTGGGAACCCGGACTTTTCTCCCTCCTCCCCATTTTTCCCTCTACCCCTCTCCTGGGGCTCTTGATTTCCGGTGCGGGTCACTCACCCTGACTGGGGGAGGGGGGAGAGAAAGACAGAGAGAGCCAGAGAGAGAGAGAGAGATTACAGGAAAACCATCCCTGGTGGATATCGGCCGGGCGCCGTCACTCACACCTGTAATCCCAGCTAAAAACTAAAAACCATCCAAACCCTCCCCCTCCAAAACTAAGGGATAGTGCCCAGGCCCTGAGTTCAAGTCTCACTGAATTAACACACACACACACACACACACACACACACACACGTTGGCACGGCTTCCCTGCATCTTTTTCCAGAACTTTCTCTCTCCCCCCCTCCCCCACCCCTGGTGAAACTCTACCCATCCAGCCCCTCTGTCACCCCCATTTCCCCCTCCCACAGTCCCCTTGCTCCTTTCCTGGTGAGCACTGGTCAGGGAGACAGATCTCCTGGGAAGGTTTGATTGTGTGGCCTGCCTGTCCGTCTGTCCGTGGTGTGGTTCAGCCGACAGCAGGACAGGATTTGGGGGGGGGTTGCAGGTGGAATCGCATAGTTTGTTTCTCTGTTCAGTTTCTTTGTCACTCTGTGTGTGTGTGTGTGTGCTTGGGCCAGTGGTAGGACTCGAACTCAGGGCCTGGGCGGGATCCCTGAAGCTTCTTATTGCTCAAGGCTAGCGCTCTACCCCTCAAGCCACGGGGCCACTTCCGGCTTTTTCTGTGTGTCAGTGTGGGACTGAGGACTCGAACCCGGGGCTTCATGCAAGGCGAGGTGAGCACTCTACCACTGAGCCAACCTTCCCAGCCTGCTCTTTCTTCTTTTCCAATGAAGCTCAGGGCTGGCGGGGCCCACGCGCAGCTAGCCGCCCTCCACTTTGTTTCCAGGGATTAGAGAAACGGTAATCAAACAAACGGTCGGGAGTCAAACCTGTGATTCAGGACACGCGCAGTGGTTGTGGTGGCGGCGGGGAGGAGGAAAGGAGCAATTTGCTCTGTGTGTGTGCGTGTGTGTGCGCGTGTGTGTGTGTGTGTGTGTGTGTGTGTGTCGGGGCGGGGTGTCTGCGTGCCGCCCAGCTGGCACTGTAGTAAAGAAATAAAAATGTCACCTTGCCCGGGCAGCACCCGTGGCTCACGCCTGTCATCCCGGCCACTCTCAGGAGGCTGAGATCCAGAGGATCGCAGTTCTGAGCCAGCCAGCCCAGACAGGAGAGTCCCTGTGAAATACTGGCCTCCAAGGAAGCAGCCAAAGGCCGGAAGTGGAGGTGTGGCTCAAGCAGTAGAGCACCCCAGGCCCTGAGATCAAGCCCCAGGACGGGCACATACATTAAAAAGAATATATATGGAAAAGATTGGGGCAGAAGGACTCAGGCTCACCATGAGTAGGGAATATATGCACGCTTGCGTTCTGTGTTCGATCTGCAGCGGGCTTGTGTCAGAAATTCTCTCTGTCCTAGCCACTAAGAAAAAGCATGCTATGAATAAGCTCTATCTTTTTAAAATACTGTGGTTTAGTTTTTATTCTTGGTATGTTCATGGGTGCTCCACCACCTCAACCACGCCTCCCCTCCAGCTTTTTTTTGGGGACCGGTTGATTGGCGATGTGAGCTACCTCTGGTGCACTTCCTTTTTTTTCTTTTCCTTCTCCCTAATTCTCTCCTGCTTCCCTTGTGGCTGGGGATGATTGTTTTTCTTGGGCGGATCAGCTTGCGATGTCACCCCGGGCCTAAACTTAGGGTCCCAACAGCGGTGGAAAGTTAATGAGTACCTGCTTTTGTTCTTCGGTTCTGTGTGCGGGTCCTGGCTGGGAACTGTGGGCCCTGGGCACTGTCCCCTGAGCCTCTTAGGGCTCCAGGCTTGGTGATCTACTACCTGAGCCACAGCGCCACTTCTGGCTTTTCCCAGGCTGGGTGGGCCTCAAACCGCGATCCTCCGGATCTCAGCCTCCTGACATAGTGTCCTGTCTTTCCAGATCCTCTTCTCCGGCTTGACGGTGGCTTTTGTCTATTTTGTGTAATTAATTTTTGGTAAACTTGGCTGAGGCTTGGCCTCCATCTGCCGGCACTCAACTCCGCGCTGCCTGGCTGGAGAGAAAGCCCCGCCCCGCCCATCTCCCAGCCTGCCCGGGGTGACAGCATCCTGCCCGGTGGGCGGGTCTTGTTGCCATGGGGAGGGGAGGGGGGGAGGGGGGACTTCCCCTTACAACCTAGGTCCTTTTTATTGTTGTTTTTGTGCCATTCCTGGGATTCGAACTCAGGGCCCTGGCTGGGTTTGGGGGGGGGGCACTGTTCCCTGAGCTTCTTTTTATTTTTATTTTTTTACTCCAGGCTGGTGTTTGACCACTTGAGCCACAGCTCCTGACTTTTTTTGGGGGGAGGGGGCTGAGGAAGAGTCTCATGGACTTTCCCCCACCTCCCCAGGGTGGGCCTCCAACCAGGATCCTCTAGATCTGGGCCTCTACGAGCTTCGCTTCGCTGTCTCATTGGGCAGAGGTGACTTCTGGAGGTCCAACTGAGGCCTGAGAGGGAAAGAAAACCATGAAGAAGCGGAGGGAGGGAGGGAGGGAGGGACGGAGGGTGAGCGTTCGGCCTCCCTCCCCTCCCCACCCCAGCCTCCCTTCCCTGAAGAGACGGGGTGGGGCAGGGGAGGAGGAAGGAAGAGGAAGCCTCGTGGGTGTGGGTGGGTGGCTGGGCACCTGGCCAGCTGAGCTATATCTTGGGGTCCCCGGGGGCAGATGTTGGGGGGCCGGGTTCCAGCTTTGCTCCCTGGGATGGAACAGCACAGCCGTGTCTTTGGGACCTGCTCTCCTTGGCCCTCTCTCTGTCCAGCCTTCTTTGTTGCTACTCTCTCTCTCTTTCTGTGGCTCCATTTCCCTCCCCTCCCCTCCCACTGGACGGGAAGTTGCTCAAAACAACTCGGCGGCGGCGGGACTGGAACTCAGGGCCTGGGCGCTCAGCTCTTTCGCTCAAGGCGGGCGCTCTACCACTTGAGCCACGGCGCCCCTGTCGGTTTCCTGGTGGTTCATGGGAGATCAGCGACTCCTGGACTTTCCTTCTCCCCCCACTTTCTCCCCCCGCCCCCCGACTGGCTTTGAACCACGATCCTCCGGATCTCAGCCTACTGAGTGGCTGGGATGGCAGGCGTGCGCTGCAGCACCCGGCCCGGCCCACGCATGATCCCTCACACAACCCCCGGGGCCGCCAATGCCACAGCTGCTGCGGAACGAGACTCTTTATTGTCTTTGAGAACAGAACAAAAACAAACCCTGGGCCGCAGCTGTCGGGTTCGCGCTGGCTCGCGGGAAGGAAGGGTTTTCCTGCCTCGCTGGGATCTGCTCTTCCTGTGTTCTGGTGGTTTCCTTGGAGATCAGAGTCTCCCAGACTGCCCCCCCCCACCCCCGGGGGGCCGGCCTCAAACCGCGATCCTCCGGATCTCAGCCTCCCGAGTCGGCTGGGATGCCAGGCAGCCGTGTCAGGCTCGCTGTTGTGATGGTGATTGCAGTGGACAAGCCCCAGCGGGTGCTTGTTAAAGTGCTCCTGGTAATTACCACGGGGCCTGAAGCAGGCGAGATGCGCCCCCCCCTCCCCCTGCATTCCCGGGCAGCCCCAGGCCCCCCCCCCCCACCCTCCTTGGAGGCCCCTGAGACACAATGAGATCTGTCTTGCATGCGCTGAACGGCCGCTGGACCGTGAGTAATGCAATCTACGCTGCCCCCCTCCTCTCCCTCCCCCTTCTCCCCCCCCCCTCAGTGTGACACACGGAAAGCTGGTAAAATGGCATCCGCCTGTCCAGCTCCAGGGTCAGCATTGCTTATTAGCTGATCAGAGACTCTGGGGGGACTCGCTTAGTCAGGGACCAGGGGCTCCCCGTTCTGTGTGTGTGTGTGTGTGTGTGTGTGTGTGTGTGTCTGTCTTACAGGCTTCGGGGCTCGTGTCCAAAGTCGAGATCTCTTGGGTATCCGGGATTACAGGCGTGAGCTACGATGCCCGGCCGGGCCCTGGAGTCAGGGTCCTTGGCCCTCCACAGCATTTTCTACATGACCGTCATTCTTTCCCTCTGAAGTCACACTGGCTTCCCCCAGGGCCGCTAGAAACTTCCACCCTCTGGGTTTCCCCTCAGACTCCTCCAACTGCTGTGTCTGTCTGTCTGTCTTCTTTGCCCATGGGAGTGGCAGGCCTCCCCCACCCCCCCGCCCCATACAGCTGCTTCTTTTTGGTCAGACCCGGGGCTTGAACTCTGGGCCTGGGCGCCGTCCCTCAGCTCTTCAGCTCAAGGCGGGCGCTCTACCCCTTGAGCCACGGCGCCACCTCTGGCCTTTTCAGCTTCTGTGGTGCCGAGGACTCGAACCCGGGGCCTCCTGCCCGCCAGGCGAGCGCTCTACCACTGAGCCACCTGCCCAGCCCTCCCGGCTCCTGTCTGGGGCGGTTTTGCCGGCCCCTCTGGCCCCTGCTGGGTCTCCAGACCTAGAATCCTCGCGCCTGCGCCTTGGCACGTGGCCCTGTTTGCCGGCTGGTTTCTGGCAGAGCCTGGCGAGCACAGCTGGGGGCCGGCAGGTGGCCGGCCCGGCCTCCGCCCTCCTCCTCGCTTCTCCTGGCCTGGCTTTACCTTTGTTTTAATGTGCGGGTCCTGGGGCTGGAACTCAGGGCCTAGCACCATTTCTGGCTCTCTTGTGTCAGCGGGGCGGGTGGTTCAGTGGGGATAAGAGTCTCAGGGAGCCGGGGCTGCAGATCTCAGCTTCCCGAGTGGCTGGGATTACAGGCGGGAGCTACCATGCCCTTCCTTTCTTGGCTGTTTCCAGTGTAGGGCCGAGGTTCCCCTGTGTACCCGCTGGGGCAAAGCCGGCCGAGTTTCCTCCCCCGACAATGGCTAGCTTTGTGGGGTCCCCCCTCCCCCTGCCCCCCGGGCACAATGAGATCCTTTCTCTCCCGCACCCCGCCAGCCTCCCTGCCAGCCTCCTGCGCCCTGTCTGGTCCCATCAGCTCAACTTTCAGCCAATGTGTCGGGCTGCCAGGATGGGGATTGCTGAGCCGGCTACTTTTTGTTCGTCCTTAAAGACAAAACAAGAAGTTGGGACCAGCGGGGGTGGGGGGGTGGGGGGGCTCCCACCTGTCATCCCAGCTACTCAGGAAGCTGAGATCCGGCGGATCGCTGTCTTGCAGCTCAAGTGGTAGAGCACCAGCCTTGAACAAAAGCAGCTCGGGGACAGTGTCTAGGCCCTGAGTTCAAGCCCCAGGACTGAAAGAAAAAAAAAAAATAAGGGAGGAGGAGGAGTCTGACGAACTTTCTCCAATCCGGATCTCACTTTCCTGAGTAGCTGATGACAGCTGTGAGCCACTGGCGCCCTTCCCCCCCTTCCCCCCCACCCCCCCACCCCTGCACCCGAGCTGTAGAACTTTCTCCCCAGGAGCCAAGACGCCCTTCTGCCTCCCATGGCAGCCAGGCCGCTGGTGATACCGTATCTGTGACCCAAGAGGAACTTGCTGGAAGGCAGGGCTGCCGGCCAAGAAGGGAGGGGCAGACTCGAAATCCCTGGGCTGGAACCTCAAACCTCACCCGGGCTGACCCCCCCCCCCCAGCCGCCTGCCCCTCGGTCATTGGCCTAGAGAAGCAGCCAATGGTCCCAGGGACTCAGGAGGCTGAGATCTGAGGATCGCGATTCGAGGCCCACCCCCGGCAGGAAAGTCCGTGAGACTCTGATCTCCGATGAACCAGCTGGAAACCCAAAGTGGCGCTGTGCAGGCTCAAGGGGTAGAGCACCCGCCTTGAGCTGAAGGGCTGAGGGACAGCACCCAGGCCCTGAGTTCAAGTCCTGGGACAGACAGACACACAGAGGCTGGGGAGATGCTGCTTCCTGGGTATGGAATGGGCCGGCGTCCAGCGTCAGCTGCCAGGGTCACGCGAACCCCGCGCGCGCTCTTGAACTTTATTTAGGCCAGCCAGGGCCAGCGTCTTAATATAGAACATTCCACGCTGCCCGGGCCTCGGCCAGGAATTTGGGAGTGCCAGCCCTGCTGAGTTATTTGATTTATTTTGCCCAGCCTGGGCCTTGAACTCATGGTCTAAGGCGCCGGCCCCGGGCCTCTCTGGGCTCAAGGCTGGCGCTCTACCGCTTGAGCCACAGCACCACTCCCGGTTTTCTGGTGGTTCATCGGAGGTCAGAGTCTCACGGACTTCTCCTGGCCCGGGGCTGGCCTCGACCCGCGATCCTCCGGATCTCAGCCTCCCGAGTGGCCGGGATTCCAGGCTGGAGCCGCTACCCAGTCCCGCCTGGTGGGAGATGACCTCATGGTGGGAAAAAGCCAGCACTCCCAACACGCCCCAGCAGCTTCCGGAATGTTCCCCAGGGTGCCCGGCTTGGAGTCTCTGTGCTGGACTTCCTGCAAATGTCAGCTGCTGCTCCTCCTCCTCTTCCTCCCTCTCCTCTCCACCCCCCCCATACACCCCCTTTTATTCCCCTCCTCCTGCCCTTTTGGCCAGTGCTGCAGCCTCTCCTGCTCTTGCTAGGTTTTCTTGCTCCTCCTGGCTGGTGCTTTACCGCTCGGGCCACGCCTCCAGTCCAGCTTTGTGCTGCTGGTGGAGAATGGAGTCTCCTGAGCTCCCTGGGCTGGCCTGCGATTTCCAGCCTCTGGAGTTGCTGGGATGGTAGGTGTGAGCAAGCCCCTGGCACCCAGCCCTAGCCGTGTTTCCGTGGCTTTCTAGAAGCCTCCCTTCCCACCCCTCCCCCTCCCCCAGTCTTCTTGAACCACTCGTTTTAGCTCAACCTTTCCAGTGGCTGGGAATTCTCCCCGACCCCAGCGGCGGCGGCAAACTGGTTTTGTAAGTCCAGCCCGGCTTACCTGCAGCCATCTGTTCTAGAATATTCTGTACATTTTCACGCCCGCATCTCGGGTCTGAGCTGCTCATCATCCGATGGGCTTGAAGGAACTCCCAGGCCTACGTACGGGTTTGTCTGCAAAACTAGGAAACAGCATGGGCACGGGGGCTCACGCCTGTCAACCCCAGCCACTCAGGAGGCTGAGATCCGGAGGATTGCTGTCCAAGGCCCAGCCTGGGGCAGGAAAGTCTGTGAGACTCGCATCTCCAGGGAACCACCAGAGGACCGGAAGTGGCGCTGTGGCTCAAGTGGTAGAGCGCTGGCCTTGAGCTGAAGAGCTGAGGGACAGTGCCCAGGCCCTGAGTTCAAGACCCATGACTGCAGATCACACACACACACACCCCTCTCCTCCGTGGCTTTGCTCTTTGCCCCGTTTGGCGAGTGTGGCCGGCATCTTGCCGCCTGGCTGGCTATTTCAGGAGCTGGGCAGAGAGGTCACACCAGGAGAGAGAGAGAGAGAGAGAGAAGGTGGGAGAGGAGGAAAAGGCAAGGAACCTCTCAAACAGACGCCCCATTGGCATCCCCAACATTCAGCAGGCTCCTTCCCCTAACCCCCCCCCC
>NW_012267344.1:1899835-1904191 GCF_000151885.1 Dipodomys ordii | reverse complement strand
CCCCCCCCCAATCTGGGACCTGACAGCAGCTCAGCGCTGTCACCACAGTTTTCTTTCTTTTTTTTTTTTTTTTTATTTCTGGTCCATTCTGGGGCTTGAACTCCGGGCCCGGGTGCTGTCTGCCTGTCTATGTCTGTCTGTCTGTCTGTCTCCCGAGCCTCTGTGCTTAAGGCTGGGCGCTCACCCTCTCGACTTCCATGGGCTTTGGAACCACGATCCTCTGGATCGCAGCCACGATGTGATTTCCGTGTGGGGTGCTTTAAGAAGATGGGGTGATGGGGTTTGCTGGGGGCCCATGGGGTGGTTACGGAAGCCAGCGTGGGGTGACTCAACACCCCCCCCTCTGCCCCGCCCCGCCCAGCCTGCCCTGACACGCAGGGCTCAGCCTCGTGCTGAGCCTAGACACCCTAGGGCCGCTTTGGATCTCCCTCTTCCACCCCTTCTTCCTTTTCCTCCCACCTGGCCTAGGCCATGGCCCTGGTGTGGGGGTGTCAGCCTCCCCCGAGGGCCCCCAGACACTCACCTGGTAAATTGCGCCCTGGTAAGTTGCGCTCGTTTGCCGGCGTGATGGCAGCCTTCTGTGTGCCCCGAGGCACAGTCAGGGAGAAGTAGGAGAGAAGAGCGTGGATGACGGGCTAGGGGGGGGGCCCAGTCACCCCCCCCCATCCCTTCCTCCCGGGGTGCGGGCTGGGCACGAGTCGCACCAGAGGCCGAGACCCCGGGCTTTTCCCTCACAGCCCCCTGGAAGGCCTTGTGTCTGCCTGAGATCTGCTTTCCTTTCCTTTCCCTGGGACTCGAACTCGGGGCTTGGGTGCCGGGAGGAGCTTGCGTTCCCGAGAAGTTGGGCCCAGTGGGCCAGGACTACAGGCAGGAGCAGGTGGGGTGTCCTGGCGCTGGGCAGGGTGGTTTCTCTGGCCACTTGCAAGATGAATGGCCCAGTGGGGGGGGGGCGAGGGGTGGACTGATGGATCGATCCACCCATTGATTGATTGACAGGTGGATGGGCGGGTGGGTTCATGAGTTTGAGTTTCCTGCCAGTGTCTTCAGGGCCGGGACCGAGTCGGCTGCTGGCTTCTCCGACTTTGCCCTCTTATTTATTTCTAAACTCTGGTTTTTAAAAAAAAATGCCTTTATATCCGGGGCTTCCCCTCCAGCCTGGGCGCTCTACCACTTGAGCCACAGCGCCACTCCTGGCTCTTCGGTGGGGTCATATGGGAGATGAACAGAGAGTCTCACGGACTTGCCTGTCCTGAGCTGGCTTGGAACCGCGATCCTCCGGATCTCGGCCTCCCCGGGTGGCTGGGATGGCGTGAGCCAGAGCCGCTCAGCCTCTTCTCCACCCCCCCTTTCCCCGCCCCCCTCCCCACCCCCCCTTCCGTTGTTTTTATCTGGGTACGCGTGTGCAGTGTGTGTGTGAGTGTGTGTGTGTGTGTGTGTGTGTGCAGTGTGTGTGTTCCTGTCTCTTGTGGGTGAGGTCGCAGCGCCACCTGGTGGCCGTGGGGAGGAGCGGCAGGCGGCGACCCGGTCCACACCGGCCACCCCGGCCCCTCAGGAGGCTGAGATCCTGAGGACCGCGGTTCAAAGCCAGCCCCGAGCAGGGAAAAGTCTGTGAGCCTCTGACCTCCCAAGGAACCAGCGGAAAGCCAAAAGGTAGTAGACGTGGCGCTGTGGCTCCAGCGGTTAAGAGCGCCAGCCTGGAGCCTAAAGAAATCAACAGCTCCGCGAGAGCCCTTGGCTTTTTCTTTCTGCCAGTCCTGGGGCTTGAACTCAGGGTCCGGGCGCTGCCCCAAGCTGCTTTGGCCCAAGGCTGGCGCTCGATCTCTTGAACCACAGCGCCACCTCTGTCTTTCCGCTGGTCCACGGGAGACACAGAGTCCCCCGGCCTCCCCTCTGCCCAGGCTGGCTTCTAGCCCCGGCCCTCAGACCCTAGCCCCCCTGACCAGCGAGCGAGGCTGACAGGCGGGAGCCAACCAGCGCCCGCCCCGCAGCCGCCCTCATGGCACAACGCACGGGCCGCTGCGCCAGCCATTGCACAAACCCGCCCTCCCCACCTTGCATCCTGGACCTCGTTCTTAAACCTGACCCAGCGGGGTGCACTGGTTGTCACTTAACGTGCGGCCCTGTTGGGGTATGTGTGTCCTGGAGTCATGCGTGTGTGCACGTGTGTTTGCATGTGTTGTTGGTTGTGTGATAATGTAATAACTCTGAGCCAGGGTCTTTGTGCTGTGACTTACTTATATTTTTTTTGGGGGGGGACTTTTACTTATATTTTTTTTGGGGGGGGACTTTTTTTGGGGGAGCGGTGCCCATAGGCCTGGGGCTCAAACTCAGGGCCTGGGCGCTGTCCCTCAGCTCTTCCACTCAAGGCTGGCGCTCTACCACTCGAGCCACAGCGCCACCTCCAGCGTTTAGCCGTGTATGTGGTGCTGGGGAATCGAACCCCGGGGGCTTCGTGGGTGCCAGGCGAGCGCTCTACCCACTGAGCCACCCCGCCCAGCCCTTCTCCTCCTCCCCGGCCTTCTCCCCAGATGTGTGTAACAGCACCAACCTGCCGGAGGTGGAGATCATCAGCCTGCTGGAGGAGCAGCTGCCGCACTACAAGCTGAGGGCGGACACCATCTACGGCTATGATCACGACGACTGGCTGCACACCCCGCTGCTGTCCCCCGACGCCGCCGTCGACCTCACCACCGAGCAGATCGAGGAGACCCTGAAGTACTTCCGTGAGTGCCTGCCCCCGGCCCCGCGGGGGGACTTGAACTCAGGGCCCGGGCCACCGTCCCCCGCGCTCCCTTGTGCTCAAGGCTGGCTGGCGCTCCACCTCCTGAGCCGCGGTGCCCCCCCCCCCCCGCCCGTTTCCTGGCGGTTTGTCGATTAAGAAGGGTCTCACGGGAACTTTCTTGCCCGGGCTGGCCTCGAACTGCGATCCTCCGGATCTCAGCCTCCTGCCCTGAGATGACAGGCCCGGAGATGGAGCTTCCTTGGGGGGGGGGGGGGATGAACGTGGTTGCTGCCTCCGCGTTCCACGGCCTCAGATCCATGTTCATATTCTTCCCCGGACCCGTTGTGTGCGTGCGAGATCCACCTGGTGGTCCGCCACTGGTGTGTGTGTGTGTGTGTGCGTGTGTGTGTGCGCTTCCATGCTGCCTTTGGACTTCACATGTTGGTTCAGCCCACCGTTTCTGCTCTGTCTGTGCTCTGGGAGCTCACAAGGCTGAGGAAGACACTATTATTATTATTATTGTCGTTGTTATTATTTGTGGTCAGTCCTGGGGTTTGAACCCAGGGCCTGGGCGCTGCTGTCCCCTAACCCTAGGCGAGTGCTGGGCCCCGTTGAGCCACAGCGGCCACTTCTGGTTTTCCGGTGTTTCTGTTGTTGGTCAGAGTCTCTCTGGGGGGCTTGGAACTGCGATCCTCCGGATCTCAGCCTCCTGAGGAAGCGGGGATGGCAGGCGTGAGCCCCCCGGGCCCCTGCCTGGGCTTCTTATTTTTATCTTGTCGATGGGAAAAGGACAGAGGGAGGGTCAGCCATTCCCAAATGTTCTAGAAGGCTACCACCCTTCCCAGGGTGGGAGGCCAGAAAGCTAACGTCCTGTTACCCCTCCTCCCCCCACAAAAGGTGGGCCCACTGCTCCAGCGTGTGTGTGGGGGGGGTCCCTCCTCCTCCTCCCCCTCCCCTGCTTCCCCGGTCCTCCATCCGCCCGCACCCCATCTTCTCCCCCTGCCTCCCGCACACCTCATTCGCATCTCCGCATCCTTCCTCCCGCCCCTCCCACCAGCCGGTTGCCACGGCGACAGTAAGATTGACAACTGGGCGGGGCAGAGCGCGGGGGGCGGAGCCCCGGCTCCGCCAGGCCAGCGGTGGTGTGTGTCTCTGACGTCACCCCTCCCGGCCCGCCGATTGGCCGGGCCTGGCCACGCCCACCGCCCCGGGGCCCTGCCGGCCGCTGGCTCGCTGGCTGGCTCAGCCTGGGGCAGGAAAGTCTGTGAGACTCGCATCTCCAGGGAACCACCAGAGGACCGGAAGTGGTGCTGTGGCTCAAGTGGTAGAGCGCTCGCCTTGAGCTGAAGAGCTGAGGGACAGTGCCCAGGCCCTGAGTTCAAGACCCATGACTGCAGATCACACACACACACACCCCTCTCCTCCGTGGCTTTGCTCTTTGCCCCGTTTGGCGAGTGTGGCCGGCATCTTGCCGCCTGGCTGGCTATTTCAGGAGCTGGGCAGAGAGGTCACACCAGGAGAGAGAGAGAGAGAGAGAGAAGGTGGGAGAGGAGGAAAAGGCAAGGAACCTCTCAAACAGACGCCCCATTGGCATCCCCAACATTCAGCAGGCTCCTTCCCCTAACCCCCCCCCC
>NW_012267344.1:1896361-1899150 GCF_000151885.1 Dipodomys ordii | reverse complement strand
GCAGGGCCGGCCTGCGGTGGGAGCCTGCCACCTTGGGTCGGAAGCGTGTGCGTGCAGGTGTGATAGTGATAGTATATATTAACGCCAGCACATATGCACACTTACACCCGTACTGTACGTGCTGAGCACATCGAATCGCTAGGCATTGCGATCTGCACAACGTACACCACTGATCGCATGTGTTAGGTGGTATGTGTATCGCGTGTTATCCCACTATGCGTACTAGTACATATATAATAACACGTAGTCTAGCTGTCTACCTTGTATATATATACGTAATACACGCTATATAGTGTGTTACATGTTACTACATTTGCAGAATATGCCATACTATACATATTCTATCTATTGTGTGTAGTAAAGTGTATAATAATATACATATGTATATATATATTTTTCTTGGGGTGGGTCCTGGGTCTTGAACTCAAGACCTGGGCGCTGTCCCTCAGCTCCTCAGCTCCAGGCTAGCGCTCTACCACTTGAGCCACAGCACCACTTCCAGTTTTCTGGTGGTTCCTTGGAGATCAAAGTCTCACGGACTTTCCTAAGCCAGGCTGGCTTTGAACCGTGATCCTCAGATCTCAGCCTCCTGAGTAGCTAGAATGACAGGGGTGAGCCACCGGTGTCCAGCTGGACAGTATATATTACATGCTACGTGTTCTATGTTGCATATATATTACATATATTACACTTATATGCCAATATTGGTTGTATTACGTATATATGTGATGTATACATTATGTATATAATATATACAAGGTTTAGATGCCAGGCTTCTGGTTCAAGGGTTGTATACAATGTGTGTGATTATAATGTACACATATATAATATATGCAGGGTTTGCACACAGTGGATGTGCGGTTTCTGGTTCCTGGGCGGCGCTGTGGGATGTATCACATGGTCGTGTGCTGTGCACTGTAGCGCACACAGTCTGTGAAGCGCGCGTCATACGTGGTCCATCATCAGTGTACGGGGAGCGGCGGCTGTGCACGCAGCAAGGATGGCCAGCAATGTCTGTGGCTGCCCGTGGCCATCCGTGGGCCCCGGGCTGTGGATCTGCTTTTTGAACTGAACAGGGAGCTGGCGATCACCCTGGTTGGCCTGGGTGATGGAACGCACTAGAAGTTTGCCCAAGTCACTCTTCTGTTGGTCTGTGCTCACTCCGATTGTGGGGTTCAGCCAAGAGGCTGTCTGCAGGGCCTGGGGTACCCACTGTACACCCCACAAAGTGCCACCAGGCTCCCGCCGTGTTACACGGGGGGGGGGGCGTGGTCACACATGGATCTGCTCTGGGTTCGTCCTTGGAGGTCGTGAACAGTGTTGATGGTGGAAGGCTGCCAGGGTCTTTTTCACCGTTCTTTTGGAAATATTTTATTGACTGACCTGGGTCTTGAACTCGGGGCCTGGGCGCTGTCCCTGAGCTCTGTGAGCCACGGCACCACTTATGGTTTTCTGGTGGATCATAAAGAGTCTCATGGACTTTCCTGCCTGGGGATGGCTTTGAACCGTGATCCTCAGATCTCAGCCTCCTGAATAGCTAGGATGACAGATGTGAGCCACCAGCACGTGGCCAAAATAAAAACCCTTTGTGTGTGTGTGTATGTGTGTGTGTGTGTGTGTGTGTGTGTTGGTCAGTCCTGGGGCTCGAACTCAGGGCCTTGGCGCCGGCCCTGAGCTTCTTGTTGTTCAAGGCTGACCCTCTACCACTTGATCCACAGCGCCACTTCTGGCTTTTTTCTGAGTAGTTCATTGGAGATCAGAGTCTCACAGACTTTCCTGCCCCGGCTGGCTTTGAACCGTGATCCTCAGCTCCCTGAGTGGCTGACCCGAGGGCGCCCAGCTGCAGTGTAGCTCCACCTCACCGCTGTCCTGTCCGGCTCTTGAGCACTGTGAACTACAGTTGGCTGCTGCAGTGCTGGGTGTGGAGGTTGAGATGAGGCCCGATCGATCGTCCCCAGGTGTCCACCCCAGAGTCTTCCCCTGCAGTTTTCAGTGGCGTCCTGGGCCCCGGGGCCTCCTGGGCTCTCTCCTTTTCCAAGGGCAAGGAGGAAAGTGCAGGATCACTCAATATTGACTTGTCACCTTCCGGATGCTTGTTGAGCAGAAACGTGTCTTTGAGGACAGAAGGCAGGGGACATGGCTGGGGCTGGACTTCCCTAGAATAAACTGGCTGGACTCTGGGGCCTCCCGCCTGTCTGTCATCCCAGCCACTCAGGACGCTGAGAGCCGGAGGATCGCGGTTCAAAGCCAGCCCAGGGCAGTAAAGTCCCCTGTGAGACTCCAATCTCCAGTGAACCACCAGAAAAGCAGAAGTGGCGCTGTGGCTCGGGTGGTAGAGCGATGGCCTTGAGCAAATGATGCTCTGGATGTTTATTTTTTCCTAACCGGGCTGGCCTGGAACTGCAAGCCTCCGGATCTCCGCCTCCTGAGTCGCTGGGATGATGGGTGTCAGCCCCCAGCAGGCTCCTGCCACCCCCTCTCCTGCCCAGCCCCGGGACATCTGAAGTCGTTGGTTTAATAGTTCACCCGGTATGCCTGCCCGGGCGTCTGGGCTGGGGTGTTTTCCCTGTGCAGTTGCTAGGACACTGGCCGGCCGCTCCCATTGCGGGGGGCCCTGGGCCGGGAAAGGCCTGGGGAGACCGGGCAGACTGCCTGGACAGGGCAGCAGGCGCCCGGCCCCGCCCCCGGCAACGGGCCACGCCCCCGCCCAGGTCCCCAGACCACAGCAGGTGCCCGGCCCCGCCCCCGGCTCCAGGGCCACACACCCCGCCCAAGTCCCATACCACAGC
>NW_012267344.1:1883995-1895795 GCF_000151885.1 Dipodomys ordii | reverse complement strand
AGGTCCCCAGGAGACCACAGCCGGCCCCGCCCCCGGCTCCCTGCGGGGCCACGCCCCCCGCCCCGGTGTCCTGGGCGCTGCTGGCCCGCACACACCCTCCGCCTCTAGTCTCCAGAGGCTCCGGCCCGGCCGGGCCCGACTGCCAGCCCCTCATGGCCCCTCCGGGCTAAGTGGCCAGGGCCACCCCCAAGCATGGCCCCTTAAGCCCAGTGTGTCAGGTGCGGGGGCGCTGGCCGGAGCCATGTCCCTGACGCGGGGGGTGAGCTTCGAACCCGAGTCCTACGAGGAGGAGGAGGAGGAGGAGGAGGAAGAGCCCAGCAGCCTGCGCCTGGGCGTCCTGGAGGAGGAGGGTATTTCCTTTATGTAGCCAGAGATCCTGTTTTAGGCAGCTCTGTGTCGCTTACTTGACATAGCTGTGTGTGTTTTTTGTATTTCATGATGTTTTACATTGCTTGCTCTTTAACTTTCACATAACTATATTATTTTATTTCACATAGCTCTTTTATGTGTATTTTATTTTAGGTGATGGGTTCATTTTATATAGCTATATTTCATGTAGATAACCATTTTCATTTTATATGGCGATATATTTTATGCATATTTTATTTTTCATAATTATATGTTTTATTTTATATGCCCATATTTATGAGCATTTTACTTTATAGAACTCTACTTGATGTGATTATAAAATAAGTAATGTTCTTTGTATTTTCTTTTTTTGCCAGTCCTGGGACTTGAACTCAGGGCCTGGGCGCTGCTCTACCACTTGAGCCCCAGTAGCACTTCCTATTTGACTTTTACATTTCTTTCTTTATGTTTTCTTTGTCCTTCTGGTCTCTGAACAGGCTTGACTGGTGTGGCCTCCTGACTGACTGTACTCTTTTTTTTTTTTTCTTGTTGTGATTGTTTTGTTTTTGCTCAAGGCTGGGGGTGGAGTGGGTGCTCTACCACTTGAGCCACAGCTTCATTTCTGACTCTTTCTGTGTATGGGGTACTGAGTCATTGAACCCAGGGATTCATGCATGCTAGGTGAGCACTCTACCACTGAGCCACAGTGCCACTTCTGGTTTTCTGCTAGTTGATTGAAGAGTCTCATGGACTTTCCCTGCCCGGGCCTGGCCTCAAACCAGGATCCTCCAGATCTCAGCCTCCTGATTGGCTAGGATGACAGGTGTGAGCCACTGGCTCCCTGGGCTTTCTTCCCTCCCTCCCTCTTAACACTGAGAAAAAAGGTTTTGGGGGAACCAGGCAGGTGGTCCTATGCTAATGATCTTGGGCCGGGAGGGGGGGAGGGAGAGGGGGAGGGTGGAGGTCCTTCAGGTGAAAATAGTCTGAATCATCTTATCAGAAGCACTGCTTTAAGAGCGCTTATCTTCCTGGCTCAGGTCCCCTTCCTTGCTAGAATTATTTATGACCTGGCCATAATCAAGTGTGTGTGTGTGTGTGTTTCTTCTTCTTGTTGATGTGGTAGGCCTGAGAAATAATGCTAACACCTCCCTTTCAGAAACACTCAGTAAAACTAATTAATGGGAAGCCGGTGGCTCCTGCCTGTCATCCTAGCTACTCAGGAGGCTGAGATCCAGAGGATTACAGTTCTAGGCCAACCCAGGCAGGGAAGTTCACAAGATCCTGATCTCCAGTGAACCACCAGAAAACTGGAAATGGCGCCGTGGCTCAAGTGGTAGAGCGCTCGCCTTGAGCTGAAGAGCTGAGGGACAGCGCCCAGGCCCAGAGTTCAAACCCTACCACCGACCAAAAAGAAAAAAAACTTAGGAAAATAACCCCCCCACCAGTTATTTTGGAGACTTAACCCCTCACCTAACTGGGTCAGAAATTTTGGGGGTGTTGGGGTCCAATTATCTGGGTTTGGCAACCACCTCTGGGCTATTTCGTTGGCGACGGGGCATGTCTCAAGAGACCAGGGTCTCTGGCTTGTCTAGAATTCAAGATGGAAAGGGGACATTTTTTGGGGGTGCCAGTTCCACTCCCTTTCTTCCTCCCACCCATCTTCCTGCTTTCCCAGATCAGATCTCTGCTCTGGAGGTGGAAGATGGCTACCTGTATTATTATTATTATTATTATCTGTTTATTTTCTCCCTGGCACTAACCTCAAAGGGGAAGAAAAAAAACACCCAATTCATGATCAACGTTATTTGTTTCCTTTGCAACAAAAACTAACATTTGAGGTTTGCCCAGGGCTCGTGAAAGAAAGAATGTGCTAGACATCCAGGAGATAAGGAAGAATTTCGAGTTTCAGGGTGACACCTGTGATCCTCCAAAACCCAAACCAAAACCATGTTGGGCAGAATGTCATTGTTCCTGGTCACAGTGTGTTTCAGCCTGGTGCTTTTGGTAGAACATTCTAGACTGGCTGTGGGTGCTGCTGTCTCATGTCTGTTTATCCTAACTACTCAAGAGGCTGAGATCTGAGGATCAGGGTTCCAGACCAGGCCCCTGGCAGGAAAGTCCATGAGACTCTGATCTCCAGTAAACCACCAAAAAAAAAAAAGCAGGAGTGGAGCTGTGGCTCAAGTGGTAGAGCGCCAGCCGTGAGTGACAAAGCTCAGGGACAGAGCTCAGTCCCCGAGTTGCAGCCCAGGACTGGCATTAGACTACAAACATGACAAACAGCAAATGTTGGGGTGCTCTGGAGGTGCGGTCGAGGCTGCTGAGCACTTTCAAAGGTCACCTGCTTCCTCGTGCAAACCGAGCTGCGGGTAAATATTATTCCAGTTTTGCAAACAGAACCCCGGAGACATGGCTACGGTGACCTTGTCCAGAGAGCCCCGTTGTAAACACACACCCAGCCTTGGTCCCGCCTTCCACATTCCTTCTACCCTTCCAGGCCCTTTTTTTTCTTTCTTTAAGTGGGTCCTGAGATAGCATTCTACCACTTTGAGCCATATATATATGGCGCCACTTCCGGTTCATTGGAGAGGAGTGTCTCACGGACTTTCCTGCCCTGGCTGGCCTCCACCTGCGATCCTCCAGATCTCAGCCTCCTGAGTAGCTAGGATGACAGGCCTGAGCTACCCTTTGTGTGTATGTGTATGGACCGGTCCTGGGGTTTGAACCTACGGCTTGGGTGCCTCTCTTTCCCATTTTCCCCTCCAGCTGCTGGCTCCACCATCACCTCCCCTCCCTTTTTTGTTTTGTGTTGTGTTGTTTTCTTGCTAGCTCGCTGCAGGATGAGTCTCTCGCCTTTTGTCTGCCCAGGCTGGCTTCAAATGAGGAGCCTTTCCTCCCAGCCTCCTGCCATAGAGTGAAACAGGTTCTCCTGGGGGCGGTGGTGTGTATGTCGGGTACCCCCAGAACCCACCACCCCGAGCCCCATTGGCCTCGCACATTAGAGGCAAGCAGACTTGTGTGTATCCGCCTGGGTTGGCCAGTATTTATTCTCACAGTGACATGGGGGGCGTGGCTTCATTTGCATAAGTGTCATGTGATTGGCTGACAAGGGGAAGCATCTGTCCGGGCTGTCAGGGGGAGAGCCAATCTTCGGCTCCCTCCCTCTGGTCTCATTTGAATTTGACTCCATTGTCTCCCCCCACCCCCCTCCACACAGCACACACACACATACCCCTACCCAGGCTGGCTTATGAACCACGATCCTCTAGATCTCGGCCTCCCCAGGAGGAGCAAGGATGATGGGTGTGAGCCACCGGCGCCCGGCTGGACATGATATTTCTGCTGATAGGTTTTGGGGTGTCCGGGATCTCACTGGATTTTTTTCTCCCCCTGTTTCTCGTAGTTTTATGTGCAGAGAGAGTTGGCCAGATGACTAAAACATACAGCGACTTAGATGCGGTCACACGGCTTCTCGAGGAGGTGAGCCCTGGATGGAGCTGTCTGTCATTGATGATGGTCAGTTCCTGTTGCTTAGGCCCGAGCCCCAGTCCAGGAGGGTCTGCCTTTAGTCCCGGATTTTTTATTAGTATTATTATTATTATGCAGAGTTTTGGTAGTCACACAGCAAATACATTTAAAAAAAATCCAAAGAAATTTCCCTAACCCCTTTTTTTTTTTTTGTGACAGTTCCAGGACTTGAACTCAGGGCCTGGGCGCGGCCTCTGAGCTTCTTTTGCTCAAGGGTAGCGCTCTACCACTTTGAGCCACAGCGCCACTATTGGTTTTTCTGGGTGCTTTGTGGGAGAGAGGAGTCTCATGGGAAGGGGGGGGTGACATTCCCAGCCCAGGCCTCCAACCACGGACCTCCAGATCCCAGCCTCCCCGAGTGGCAGGGATGACAGGAGGGAGCCACCGCACTCGGCTTGGGTGTGAGTTTGAAGGAGGGTTCCCCCTGCTTTGTTGTGGCTGGTGGAGTCCGCCACCACCCCCTCTTTTACAACAGGGCTTCTCCCCTCCCTCCCCCCCGCCCCCCCGCGGGGCCTGAGTCACGGTTGGGTGCTGGGGAGAATGAGTCAGTCTGCTTGTGGCGTGGCGTGGCGGTGCCAAGTCAAGCTCCCCGGTGAACAGGGCAGGGCTGGCTCAAGCCAGCCCAGAGGGAGGGAGGGGGCGTGCTGGTCCCGTCCTGTGCTTGCCTCAGTTTCCCCAGGAAGGGAAGGACCAGTCTGATAACCTTACTTCCTAGGACCCACACCACTCGTGAATGCCTCTTCCTTCCTGGTTGCTGTTGGAAACAGTGCACCCTGCCCAGGGGGTTTCCTCCCTCCCCCCTCCCTCCTTCCCCTGCCTCCCCTCCCTCCCTTCCTCCCTCCCTTCCTTCCTTTCTTCCTTCCTTCCTTCCTGCCTTATTTCCTTCCTTCCTTCCCCCCTCCCTCCTTCCTTCCTTCCCTCCCTCCCTCCCTCCTATCCTCCCTCTTTCTTTCTCTCTCTTTTCCTTTCCTGTCTGCTATCTATTTGTCTATCTATCTATCTATATCCATCCATCCATACAGCTGTCTGTCTGTCTGTCTGTCTATCTATCTATCTATCCATCCATCCATTCAGCTATCTGTCTGTCTATCTGTCTGTCTGTCTGTCTGTCTATCTATCTACCTGTCTATCTACCTACCTACCTACCTATCTATCTGTCTGTCTGTCCATCCGTCTGTCTGTCTATCTATCTATCCATCTATCCATCCATCCATTCAGCTATCTGTCTGTCTATCTGTCTATCTATCTACCTACATACCTACCTACCTATCTATCTGTCTGTCTGTCCATCTGTCCATCTGTCTGTCTATCTATCTATCTATCTATCTGCCTGTCAGTCTATCTGTGTCTGACTGTATGTATTTATCTGTCTCTCCGTCTATCTGCCTGTCTGCCTATCTGTGTCTGTCTGTGTATGTATGTATATATTTCTGTCTGTGTATCTATCTGCCTGTGTGTCTGTTTGTATCTGTGTATGTATATATGTATGTATGTACATATGTATCTGTCTGCCTACCTATCTGCTTGTCTATCTGTGTCTGTCTGTGTATCTGTCTGTCTGTCTATCTCTGTGGGTACTGGGCTTAAACTCTTGCTTGGCTCCCCTGCACCTTATCCCTCCCCCTCAAAAGGGCCCTGTCACTTGAGTCACAGCTCCACTTGAAGTGTTTTTTTTGTTGTTTTTGTTTTTTTTGCTGCTTAGATAGCAGTCTTAGACTTTCCTGCCCGGGCTGGCTTAGAACCACGATCCTCCGGATCTCAGCCTCCTGAGCGGCTGGGATGGCAGGCGTGAGCCCTGGCGTGCCTTCTGCACCGGGCTTTTGGTGGGTTGGTCAGTCTTGGGCCCCAGCTCTCCCCCGCTCGTTCCGCAGAAAGAGCGGGACCTGGAGCTGGCCGCGCGGATCGGCCAGTCATTGCTGAAGAAGAACAAGACGCTGACGGAGAGAAATGAGCTGCTGGAGGAGCAGGTGGAGCACATCCGAGAGGAGGTGAGGGTGGGGGGGGGGCAGGGGGGAGGATCTGGGGGGGAGGGGGCAGGGGGAGGCGGGCACAGCCCTCTGCCCTTAATCCAGACTCCAACCACACCCTCCATGCTCGGCCAGACTACCTGGGGGCAGGTGGCTGGCTCACCCCTGTCATCCCGGCTACTCAGGAGGCTGAGGTCCGGAGGATCGTGGTTCAAAGCCAGCCCCGGGCAGGAAAGTCTGTGAGACTGTTGATCTCCACTTAACCAGCAAAAAAAGCCAGCTGGGAGTGGCAGCGTGGTCCAAGTGGTAGAGCACCAGCTTTGAGTGAAAAACCTCAGCCTTCAGGCCCCGAGTTCAAGCCCCAGGACACCCTCACACACCCCGCGACCTGCCCCGTGTCTCCGCACAGGTGTCCCAGCTCCGCCATGAGCTGTCCATGAAAGACGAGTTGCTGCAGTTTTACACCAGCGCGGCCGAGGAGAGCGAGCCCGAGTCCGTGTGCTCCACGCCGTGAGCGCCCGGGGCCCCGGCGCTGGGTGGGGTGCAGCATGTCCCTGGTGGGGTCCCCCACACCACAGACCCAGCATGGCGGTGGGACTGTCCGAGCCTGGCCCTCGGGGACGGATCTCCCTCCTCCCTGTGTGTGTGTGTGTGTGTGTGTGTGTGTGTGTGTGAACTCTGGGCCTGGGCGCTGTCCCTCAGCTCTTCAGCTCAAGGCGAGCGCTCTAGCACTTGAGCCACAGCGCCACTTCCGGTTTTCTGGTGGTTCATTGCAGATAAGAGTCTCTCGGGCTTTCCTGCTCGGGCTGGCTTTGAACCGCGATCCTCTGGATCTCAGCCTCCTGAGTCGCTAAGGTGATAGTTCAAGTGGCGGAGCACCAGCCTTGAGTGACAAAGCTAAGGCTGTTGTACAGTACCTGCGCACGCACACACACACACACACACACACACACTCACACAATCACACACACACAAACAAGGTAACAGTAGCAGTAATAATGTTTGCATGAAATAATAATAGTAATGAACACAGAACAATTATTATATAATAATAAGTAGGAATAATTGTAATACATTATCAATTACATAGTATATTTATATTTTATTTGAATTATATAATAATGGCAATCAATAATAGTAATTATATTATGGTTATAGATATAATAAACTATATGTCACGTTATATAATACAAACATATAAGTTACATTTGAATTGTATTGTTTCATATTGCAATAATAGAATGTTACTACATAATTATAATATATTTATATTGCATTATATTGTAGCAATAGTAACTGGTAGTAACTATTAAAACAATAGTAATTAACACATATAATATACATTATTTTTGGGCTGGGAAGATGGCTCAGTGGTAGAGCGCTTGCCTTGCATGCCTGAGGCCCTGGGTTCCATTCCTCAGCACCACATAAGCATAAAGAAAAAAGCTGGAAGTGGTGCTGTGGCTCAAGTGGTAGAGTGCTAGCCTTGAGCTGAAGAGCTGAGGGACAGCGCCCAGGCCCAGAGTTCAGGCCCCACGACCGGACCCCAAAAAGGAAAAAAAAGAAAAAAAATACATAATTTTTAACATGTTATTATACAGTTGTAAGTATCATAACTATGTTATTATTATATTACAATTAGAACACAATGTAGTTGTAATTAACTCAGAACAATATCAATTGATTATACTGCACACATGGAATAATAAATTATTTAGTCTAAAATAATCAAATATATTATTATATTTTAATCAGTCCTGGGGCTTGAACTCAGGGCCTGGGTGCTGTCCCTGAGCTTCTTTTGCTCAAGGCTAGCGCTCTACCCCTTGAGCCACAGCGTCACTTCCAGCTTTTTCTGTGGATGTGGTCCTGAGGACTTGAACCCAGGGCCGCCACCTTCCCAGCCCCACTAACATACATGATTTAATATGAAACAAAAGCCATCCACTCCACTAAGCTTCTGGAACATTCTATGCTTTAATCCCGGGTGTCCCCCACAAGGTGACCACGGGTCTGGAGGAAAAAAAAAAAACCTTCCAAACCCACGGCCCGTCCCTCATGCGCGGCCATCTTCCCCCGCAGGCTGAAGAGGAACGAGTCCTCATCCTCCGTGCAGAATTACTTCCACCTAGACTCGCTGCAGAAGAAGCTGAAAGATCTGGAAGAAGAGAATGTGGTCCTCCGATCTGAGGTGCGGTGCCCCCCCTCACCCCCCCATCACAGACTCTCCTGCCTGTCCAGGCTGGCTCTGAGCTGCGACCCTCCAATCTCAGCCTCCTGAGTAGCTAGGATGATGGGCGGGAGCCACCGGCGCCCGGCTTTCTACGTCATCTATACAAATCACCTGCGCTTACCTCAGCATAGGTGAAATAGATATATTATTCTATAAGATACATAAACGCAAACGCACAAAATGTAAACATATGTTGCAAATATACATAGATAACCTGGGGTCCTTTGACCACAGGTGAAATATTTTATACCATTTCATAAATGGATAGAGTAGCTAAATGTAAATACCTAAAATGTAAATACCTCTCATACCTACACAAAGCTATATATATCATCTATATAAATAACTTGTGGTTATTTCACCACAGGTGAGACATTGTCAGTACAGATAATTATATATAATACGTAAACTATGTAAATGTAAAGTCGTAAAATAGAAATACCATATATGTTATGAATGTAGGCATATAAACCATATATATATGGCGTCTTGTATCGCCTGGCATGTAGTAGTTGCACAGTTAACACTAGCTCTAGCTCATATGCTCACACCACCAGCCTTGCTTACCCGGCTTCGGCCCCCCTGGGCCGGGCAGGCTCCTGGGTGCCACCACACCACCTAGTGGCGGGCATCCTGTGAGCCGGGCGAGACAGACAGGGAGGAAAACCAGCCATCAACACTCCATTTCCTTGGTCCCGCGTGTCGCCCCCTGGTGGCCGGGGAAGGGAGCGAGCGGTGCTTTTGTACATTTGAGCGTGTTCACAAGGGTTGGTTGGCGGGCAGCACCTCAAGCCCTGGCCGGAGGTGTGGGCCCTGGCCCATGCTGTAGCCCTCACCCCCCCCCCATTTTCCCTCCCCTTTTCCCCTCCCCTCCCCAGGCCTGCCAGCTGAAGACAGAGACCATCACCTACGAAGAGAAGGAGCAGCAGCTGGTCAGCGACTGCGTGAAGGAGCTTAGTGCGTATCTGTGGTCCCCCCCTGGCCCCCAGCACCCTCCTTTTGTTCTATTTATTTTGGGGCTGATGGTGCGCTACCCCTTGAGCCACGCCTCCACTTCTGTTTTTTTTTTTTTTGCTGGTTTACTGGAGATAAAACTATCTCTCGGAATTCCCCGCCTGCCCTGTCTTTAAATTTCACCAACATCATCCTTGCCCGCCTGTGGTTTCCCGGGAATACATGTCTTTTAGATCTAGAAGCTTCTCCTGACCCTGTGAGACATCTTCCCCCCTTCTCTCTCTCTCTTTTTTCTTTTTGAGTTGGCCATGGGACTTGAACTCATGGCCTGAGCGCTGTCCCTAAGGTTTTGTGTTCAAGGCGAGGGCTCTACCACTATGAGCCACAGCGCCACTTCATTTTCTGGTGTTTCTTTAGAGATGAGAGTCTTACAGATCTTCCTGCTCGGGCTGGTCTCGAACCGCAATCCTCCATATCTCAGCCTCCTGAATAACTAGGATGACTGGCGTGAGCTGTTGGCGCCCAGCTTCCCCCTTGTCTTGACCAGCCTTTCTCCTTGACATTGATAGAGGATTTCCACTTCGGCTTTGTATTGGAATATGGGGATGATTTCATGCCTACGCCAGGCTCAGAGATAAGAAAAAGCCCAGCTTGTTAACAATGTAAAAATCACCTGTCATCCCAGCTACTTGGGAGGCTGAGATCGAGAGGATCGCAGTTCAAAGCCAAGGCTGGGCAGGAAAGTCCGTGAGATTCTTCTCTCCCATGAGCCACCAGAAAACCAGAAGTGATGCTGTGGCTCAAGTGGTAGAGCACCAGCCTTGAGCAAAAACCAGCTCAGGGAGAGCACCCAGGCCATGAGTTCAAGCCCTACCACCTGCAAAAACAGAAAAATAAAAATCCTTTTTCACTCACTTGGTGCACTTTTCCCTGTAACTCAGCCCCTCCTGTGATTTGTTTTTCTCCCTCGCTGGTCCCAGGAGATGCAAACGTGCAGATCGCCAGCATCTCAGAGGAACTGGCCAAGAAGACGGAGGACGCCGCCCGCCAGCAGGAGGAGATCACGCACCTGCTCTCCCAGATCGTGGACTTGCAGAAGAAGGCCAAAGCAGTAACCGCTTTGTTTGCTTCTTGTTTTGTTTGTCGGTCGTGGGGGGCTTGAACTCGGGGCCTGGGCGCTGTCCCTGAGCTGCTTTTCACTCAAGGCTGGTGCTCTACCATTTTGAGCCATATATGGCCCCACTTCTGGTTTTCTGGTGGCTCATGGGAGATCAGAGTCTCACGGACTTTCTTGGTCCCCCGGGCTGGCTTAGAACCACCATCCTCCAGATCTTACAGCCTCCTGAGTGGCTGGGATGACGGGCAGATGACCCGAGGGAAGGCTTTGGGGTGGCAGGAAAGCTATGGGGCTCAGGGGGAAGAAGCTGGGGAGGCCGAAAATGCAAGGAACTGCTGGAGCAGCAGAATGGATGAGGGCTCAGGACCTCGATCCTCTGGATCCTAGGGGAATGAGGAAACGCAGGAAAGGAGGGATGAGGAGGAGAAGAAATAGACTCGGCACCCACAGAAAGGTGGGGGGTACACACTTCCTGTGGGCTCAGGACCACGTTCGGTGGGGGAAGGGTAATGGGTCCACAGGGTCCCCAGCCACCAGAGGCCACAGCACCTTACCCACGAACACGCCTTGTCTTTGCTGAGTCCAGTGTGCCGTGGAAAATGAGGAGTTGGTCCAGCACCTGGGGGCCGCCAAAGATGCCCAGCGCCAGCTCACAGCTGAGGTGCGTGCTCCGGCCCTGTGTCATCGGGGCCTCCGACCGGGGACGAGGGGGTCAGCCCCAGCCCCCCAGATAGGCCCTGAATGTGATCCATCCCAAGGTCTCTTCTGAGTTTCTTGTGCTCAGGGCTAATGCTCTACCGCACGAGCCTTGGTGCTCAAAGCTAACGCTCTACCGCGCAAGCCCCTGTGCTCAGAGCTAACGCTCTACCGTCTGAGCTTTGGTGCTCAGGGCTAATGCTCTACTGTCTGAGCCTTGGTGCTGAGAGCTAATGCTCTACCGCACAAGCCCTGATACTCAGAGCTAATGCTCTACCGTCTGAGCCTTGGTGTTCAGAGCTAATGCTGTACCTCACAAGCCCTTGTGCTCAGAGCTATTGCTCTACCGTCTAAGCCTTGGTGCTCAGGGCTAACACTCTACCGCTCAAGCCCTTGTGCTCAGTGCTAATGCTCTACCATTCAAGCCCTTGTACTCAGGGCTAAGCTCTACTGTCTGAGCTCTCACGGGTGGGGGGTGCGGAGGAGGGGAGGCGTGTGCACCTGGCTGCTCACAGGCATGCGTGTGCTTCCTGCCCGCAGCTCCGGGAGCTGGAGGACAAGTATGCCGAGTGCATGGAGATGCTCCACGAAGCGCAGGAGGAGCTGAAGAACCTGCGCAACAAGACCATGCCCAACACCACATCCAGGCGCTACCACTCGCTGGGCCTCTTCCCGATGGTGAGCCCAGCCTCCCTTCTGGATCCCTCCTCCCTCCCTGACCTCCTGACCTCGGCTGTTGCCATTTCAAGTTTTCATTCATTCATTCACTCATTCATTCATTCATTTGTTGATAGTGGGGCTTGAACTCAGGGCCTTTTGGCAAAAGCCCAGCGCTCTACCACGTTGAGCCACAGCACCACTTCCAGTTTTCTGGAGATTTATTTCTGGAGGTTTATTGGAGATAAGAGTCTCACGGACTTTCCTGCCCGGGCTGACTTTGAATGGCGATCTCCAGAT
>NW_012267344.1:1879857-1883594 GCF_000151885.1 Dipodomys ordii | reverse complement strand
GACATCACGTAGGGGCCCCGTGGGTTTTCTAAGACTTCTGAACTTTCCAGAGGCCTGGCTCAAGAGTGAGCCTGGGGGGGTTGTTCAAAAGCTACAGGCTGACTTTACACTCAGGCTGACTTTGAACCATGATCCTCCGGATCTCAGCCTCCTTGAGTTGTGCTACAGTTCGAGACCGTGAGCCCGACTTCATAAAGATAAGCAGCCTGTCCATCCTAGCTACTCAGGAGGCTGAGATCTGAGGATCAAGGTTGGAGGTCAGGCCTGGAGGGGGTTTGGGGGGAGGGTGGAGAGGAAAATCCAGAGACTCTATCTCCAATGAACCAGTAAAAAAACAAAAGCCAGAGGTGGAGGTGTTGGGTTAAATGGTAGAGCACCAGCATTGAGCACAAAAGCTCAGGGATAGCACCCAGGTCTTGAGTTCAAGCCCAGGACTGGCGTGCACACACACACACACACACACACACACACACACACACATAAAGCTAGCAGTAGTATTTGTCCCTCATCCCCATGCTCCAGCCCCATAGCAAATTGTTGTAACTGTGATTTGTTTTTCCTGGTCCCCATTTATTTATTGTCAGGTACTAAGGTACCACAGGGCTAGGTGCTGGACCACTTGAGTCACACCCCTAGACCTTTTTTTTTTCTTTGAAAGTCTCAACTTTGGTCAAAGGGCTAGCTTAGAACTGTAATCCTCCTATTTCTGTTTCCCAGGTAGCTGGGATTACAGGCATGTACTGCTACTCTTGTCTTTTTTATTTATATATGTTTTATTTTTTGAGACATGGGGCTGGTCTCACACTTCAACCCTCCTCTTATTATTTCCCAAGTAGCCAGGATTATAGGTGTGAGTTACCACACTGGCTACAATATGTCGCCTAAGTACAACTCTGCAGATTAGAATGTTGGGCAGATTAGAATGTGGAGGTTGGTTTCTGATTTCCTACTGTGAATGAAGGCCCCAGCACCCAAGGGGCAACGCAGAACTGGTCCTAGAGGACATTTATTTATTTTTGTGCCCTAGTGGGTGGGGGTGGGAGGAAGCGTTGGGCTCGAACTCAGGGCCTGGGACTCCATCCCTGAGCTTTTTCTGTTCAAGGCTAGTAGCGCTCTACCACTTTAAGCCCACTTTAGTTTTGTTGTGTTCTTTTGGCTGGTTCATGGGAGATAAGAGTCTCACAGACTTTCCTGCCGTGTTGGCTTCGGACGGCGATCCTCCAGATCTCAGCCTGCTCCTGCGTGGCTGGGAGGACAGGCGTGATGCCGCCCAGCTGTGACTCCCCGGTCACCGGCTGCTTTCCCATGCCCCGCAGCCACCAGAAGCGCGTGTTCGAGGCGGTGCGGAACATGAACCAGGTGGTGAAGCAGAGATCACTCACCCCGTCCCCCATGAACATCCCCGGCTCCAACCAGTCCTCCGCCATGAGCTCCCTGCTGTCCAGCTGCGTGAGCACCCCGCGGTCCAGCTTCTACGGGAGCGACGTGGGCAACGTGCTGCTGGACAACAGGACCAACAGCCTCATCCTGGAGACGGAGGCCGCCGAGCTGGGGTGAGCGAGCCGGGCCGGCCTCCACCCGCCATCCTCACACCCTAGCCTCCACACGCGGGCACACACGTGCACACACCACGCAGGTAAATACACAGGCACACACCAGCGCCCCCGGCCAGCCCCGCTGTGTCACTGAGCCGAATGCAGGATGCACAGCACATGGATATCCATGGGTGCACACGCACATGTGCATACAGGCACGCACACACACCCCACTGGTCCTGCTATGTCACTGCACCAGACGCACAACACACACGCAGAGACACACAATACACACACACACACATGTAACACACAAGACGCACAGACACCGGCATGTACAGTCACCTACATGCACACGCTCGTACACAGACCTGCACACACACATGCACACACATATATGTAGATGCACCTGTATCGACACAGGTGCACACAATCATGCAACACATACACACCACATACCGACATACACGTGCAGATAGATGCGCACGCCACCACCACATCCACACCAGTGCTGCCAGTGGCTCTCCCCACACCGGCCACGCCCCTCGTCCCGCCCCCCTCCACTGGCCACTCCTCTGCAGGCCACACCCACCTCACGATGCCACTTCCTACACCGCCCCCTGCGGGACAGGCCACGCCCACCAGCCACATCCTGCCCCCTGGTGGTCCTGCCCCTCATCCCAGCACCACTCCTCATTCTACCAGTAGCCCCGCCCCTCACCCCAGCCACGCCCCTCCCTGCCACCTCCCCCTGTCGGCTCCGCCCCTCACCCCACCCCTGACTAGCAGCCCCGCCCCCACACAGGCCCCGCCCCTCAGCCGACCACGCCCCTCACCTGTCGGCTCCGCCCCTCACCCCACCCTTGCCAGCTGGCTCCGCCCCTAAGCCGACCACGCCCCTCCCTGCCACCTTCCCCTGTCGGCCCCGCCCCTCACGCCGGCCCCGCCCCGCCCCTCACGCAGGGCTGAGGAGCTCGGGAAGAAGCCGGGCACGCCGGGCACGCCGGGCTCGCACGACCTGGAGACGGCGCTGCGGCGACTGTCGCTGCGGCGGGAGAACCTGCTGTCGGAGCGGCGCTTCTTCGAGGAGGAGCAGGAGCGGAAGCTGCGGCGGCTGGCCGAGGGGCCGCCCTCGCCCTCCGGGAGCCTGGCCTCGCTGGGCGCGCTCACCGCCGGCTCCGCCATGTCCTTCGGCAGCCGCTGCTTCCTGCCCGAGAAGCTGCAGATCGTCAAGCCGCTGGAAGGTGACCGCGGCGGGCGGGCGGGCGGGCGGACCCCGGGGTGCGGGCACCCGCCGCCCTCTCCCTCCCAGGCCCCAGAGGCCGGGCAGACCTTTAAATGGCTCTCCGAGCATGCGCAGAGAGCGCGCGTTCTGATTGGAGGAGCGCGGGGCGGGGCGGGGCCTCGCGCCCCGTGGGAACCGGGGGCGGGGCGATGGGCGGGGCCAGCTCGCTGCTCTCCCGCTGCTGCCTCCTTCCCTTCGCTCTTCCTTTCCACTCTTCCTTCCTTCCTTGTGCTGTTCCTTCCTTTCTTCCTTCCACTGTCCCTCCCTTCCTCTATTTCTTTCTCCTTTCTCTATCTTTTCTTTCCTTCATTGCTTTTTTCCTTCATTGATTCCTTCTTTCCCTTCTTCCTTTCCTTTTTTCTTTTTCTTTCCTTTCTTTCTCCGTTCATTCATTTCTTCCTTTTTCTTTCTCCTTCCTTATTTCCTCTTCTTCCTTTCTCTATCTTTTCTTTCCTTCATTGCTTTTTTCCTTCATTGATTCCTTCCTTCTTTCCCTTCTTCCTTTCCTTTTTCCTTCCTTTCTTTCTCTTTCTCCGTTCATTCATTTCTTCCTTTTTCTTTCTCCTTCCTTATTTCCTCCTCTTTCTTTCTTCCTCGCTCCTTCTTTCCTTCCTTTTTTCTTTCTCCTTCCATTTTTTTCTCTCTCTTCCTTTCTCCTTCCTTCTCTTTCCCATTCATTTTTGTCTCTCTCTTTGGGTATATAAACTTCTCCCTGTGCTCACAGCCAGTGCTGTCAGGAGCTACCCTGTTCACTGCCCCTGGCCGTCACGGCTCTGTCGTTTCTGTCTCTGAGCCTGAGAACCTATACGTGTTTGAGATGGTTGTTCACAATTCTGCATTGCCCTTTTCCATGCAAAAGAATACTGCGAGTCTGCACTTTGCAAATGTGTGTGTGTGTGTGTGTGTGTGTGTGTGTG
>NW_012267344.1:1870786-1879807 GCF_000151885.1 Dipodomys ordii | reverse complement strand
GCGGGACAGGCCACGCCCACCAGCCACATCCTGCCCCCTGGTGGTCCTGCCCCTCATCCCAGCACCACTCCTCATTCTACCAGTAGCCCCGCCCCTCACCCCAGCCACGCCCCTCCCTGCCACCTCCCCCTGTCGGCTCCGCCCCTCACCCCACCCCTGACTAGCAGCCCCGCCCCCACACAGGCCCCGCCCCTCAGCCGACCACGCCCCTCACCTGTCGGCTCCGCCCCTCACCCCACCCTTGCCAGCTGGCTCCGCCCCTAAGCCGACCACGCCCCTCCCTGCCACCTTCCCCTGTCGGCCCCGCCCCTCACGCCGGCCCCGCCCCGCCCCTCACGCAGGGCTGAGGAGCTCGGGAAGAAGCCGGGCACGCCGGGCACGCCGGGCTCGCACGACCTGGAGACGGCGCTGCGGCGACTGTCGCTGCGGCGGGAGAACCTGCTGTCGGAGCGGCGCTTCTTCGAGGAGGAGCAGGAGCGGAAGCTGCGGCGGCTGGCCGAGGGGCCGCCCTCGCCCTCCGGGAGCCTGGCCTCGCTGGGCGCGCTCACCGCCGGCTCCGCCATGTCCTTCGGCAGCCGCTGCTTCCTGCCCGAGAAGCTGCAGATCGTCAAGCCGCTGGAAGGTGACCGCGGCGGGCGGGCGGGCGGGCGGACCCCGGGGTGCGGGCACCCGCCGCCCTCTCCCTCCCAGGCCCCAGAGGCCGGGCAGACCTTTAAATGGCTCTCCGAGCATGCGCAGAGAGCGCGCGTTCTGATTGGAGGAGCGCGGGGCGGGGCGGGGCCTCGCGCCCCGTGGGAACCGGGGGCGGGGCGATGGGCGGGGCCAGCTCGCTGCTCTCCCGCTGCTGCCTCCTTCCCTTCGCTCTTCCTTTCCACTCTTCCTTCCTTCCTTGTGCTGTTCCTTCCTTTCTTCCTTCCACTGTCCCTCCCTTCCTCTATTTCTTTCTCCTTTCTCTATCTTTTCTTTCCTTCATTGCTTTTTTCCTTCATTGATTCCTTCTTTCCCTTCTTCCTTTCCTTTTTTCTTTTTCTTTCCTTTCTTTCTCCGTTCATTCATTTCTTCCTTTTTCTTTCTCCTTCCTTATTTCCTCTTCTTCCTTTCTCTATCTTTTCTTTCCTTCATTGCTTTTTTCCTTCATTGATTCCTTCCTTCTTTCCCTTCTTCCTTTCCTTTTTCCTTCCTTTCTTTCTCTTTCTCCGTTCATTCATTTCTTCCTTTTTCTTTCTCCTTCCTTATTTCCTCCTCTTTCTTTCTTCCTCGCTCCTTCTTTCCTTCCTTTTTTCTTTCTCCTTCCATTTTTTTCTCTCTCTTCCTTTCTCCTTCCTTCTCTTTCCCATTCATTTTTGTCTCTCTCTTTGGGTATATAAACTTCTCCCTGTGCTCACAGCCAGTGCTGTCAGGAGCTACCCTGTTCACTGCCCCTGGCCGTCACGGCTCTGTCGTTTCTGTCTCTGAGCCTGAGAACCTATACGTGTTTGAGATGGTTGTTCACAATTCTGCATTGCCCTTTTCCATGCAAAAGAATACTGCGAGTCTGCACTTTGCAAATGTGTGTGTGTGTGTGTGTGTGTGTGTGTGTGTGTGTGGTGCCCGCCCTCAGCCTCGGTCTCACCCGCTTCCTTTTTGTGGTCCGCTGATTTGTGGCAGCCGGACGGGTGTTGCGCTGGGGCCTTTAAACAACGCTGGCAGCCTCATGTCTCCATCTGACCTCGCAAGATTTCCACAGGACAAGGACAGACAGCACATTCCAATTACAAAGAGAGATGCTGGTCTTACAAAAAAGAAAAAAAAAGCAGCCAGGCACCTGTGGCTCACACCTGTCAGCTGCTCAGGAGGCTGAGAGCTGAGGATCGAGATTCAAAGTCAGAATAGCTCATGAGACTCTGATCTCCAATGAACCACCAGAAAACCTGAAGTGGAGCCTTGGCTCACGTGGTCGAGGTGCTCTCCTTAAGCAAAAGAAGCTCCAAGATGGTGCCCAGGACCTGAGTTCAGACCTAGGAGATTCTCTGTCTTTGTCTCTCTTCTCTCTCTTACAGAGACATAGCATAGTATAGTATTCATTTAATTTAAAAGAAGTGTGTGGGGGGAAAACAGCTCCCCAGCTCCCCCTCCTGGCGGGGCAGGGTATAGCAGTCGGCCTTGCTGGCCAGATGACCCTGGCCTGCAGTGCCCCCGTGCATGCAATGTCAGGATTCACCCACCCGAGGGTGCTTCTGAGGGGTCCGGGCCACTGCTCACCCCCCCTGCATTTTCTCTCCTCCCCCCCTCCTCCTCTGGCAGGTTCTGCCACTCTGCACCACTGGCAGCAGCTGGCACAGCCTCACCTCGGGGGCATCCTCGACCCCCGGCCCGGGGTGGTCACCAAGGGCTTCCGGACACTGGACGTGGACCTGGTTGAGGTGTACAGCCTGAACGACCTGGAGGAAGACGACACAGGTGACCACCTGCCCCTCCGGGGCCCAGCTACCTCCACGCCCGCCCAGCGCCGCCCCGAGGCCTCAGGTGAGGAGAGGCCCTGGACCCCCGCGCCCCTGGCCGGCGGCCGAAGCTACCCCCGCCGGCCTCAGGCGTCCTCCGAGGAGCTGCGGGAGCCGACCGCCGCGCAGGAGGAGGAGGAGGAGGAGGAGGGGTCTGGTGAGGGCCCCCCCACGAGCCCTGTCCACTTTACCCACTCCCAGG
The DNA here is from genome assembly GCF_000151885.1 of Dipodomys ordii. Classification (NCBI taxonomy): domain Eukaryota; kingdom Metazoa; phylum Chordata; class Mammalia; order Rodentia; family Heteromyidae; genus Dipodomys; species Dipodomys ordii. The sequence goes on along the minus strand of NW_012267344.1, from coordinate 1,877,125 downwards.
AGCAGCGGCCTGGGCCATTCTCTCTTCTCTCTTCTGTCACAGTGGTGCTCTTGTCCCGTCGCTTCTGTCCGTGTCCCTGTGCGCCCCGCGTGGGGAGTGCTTGCGTGTCCACTGTGCAGCTCTGATCGGTTGTTCTTTTTTTGTTTTGGGGTTTGCTTGTTGGTGTAGGCCACACATGCAGCCCCAACTTCTTCTCTCTCGTCTCCTCTTGGAGGTGCGGGGGCCCCACAGAGCCCCAACGCTGGGACACAGGAGAGAGGCTGCTAAAAATGAGCAAAACAAGAGTAGGTCCAGCCAGGTGCTGGTGGTTCACACCGATGTCATCCTAGCTACTCAGGAGGCTGAGGGCTGGAGGATCACAGTTCGAGGCCAGCCCCAGCAGGAAACGCTGTGAGACTCATGTCTGACAAACAACTCAAACCAGAGGTGGCGCTGTGGCTCAAGTGGTAGAGCACCAGCCTCGAGCAAAAGCAGGTCAGGGACAGCGCCCAGGCCCTGAGTTCACACCCCAGGATTGGCAAAAATAAAGAAGTCTGAGATCTTAAAGATTGCCGTTCCAAGCCAACCCCGGGCAGAGAACGAAAAAAAAAAACAAACCACAAAAAAAAATCTATGAGACTATTTTCCTCCCAATTTTGACCACCACCACCACCCAGCAAAAAGGCTGGCCTGGAGGCATGGCTTAAGTGGTGAAGGCACCGGGCCTCCCTTGGCTAAGCAAAGCCAGCCAGCCAGAGAAAGAGCAGGGCATCCTGGGAGTTGGAAACCGGGCCATGACACAGAAGGGCTGAAGTGAGCACCCCAGGCAAGGGGGTGGCAGCCTGGAGGGGTGGTGACGAGGGGGGGGCAGTGGTAAAGGCCAAGGAGCTCTTGGCCCTCCGTGTCCCCTTCCGCTCACCATGTCCGTGTTCATTTCTCCCAAGGGAGCGCCCCGCAGCCACCACCCGGCCGCCACCCAAGGTGACCTGTGGAGAGCCTGTGCAGGCACGCGTCCGTCCCGCCCATCCTCTCTAAGCGCCATTGATCTGCGAAAGCTGTCGATCTTGGCAAACTGGTGGTGGTGGTGGTGGTGGTGAACTTGTGATCGGGTGAACTTGTGATTTTTTTTTAGCAGCCTCCTCTTCTCCCCCACCCTGCCCCAGCCCTCTGGGGTCAGATGGGCAACTGATCTGTGGTGCAATCAGGGGACTCGAACACCTCATGGAGACAAGCGGTGTGTGTGTGTGTGTGTGTGTGTGTGTGTGTGTGTGTGTTGTAATCTTCACCTTGGGTTTCAAGGACTTTTTTTTAACATCTAGCCTGGCTTTGTATTTTTTTCTTTTAATTTTTTTTTTTTTAATGTCCATCTCTCTGCTAACCGTGGTGTCCTTGTGGATTTCCATTCAGTCTCTCTCCGGGGGGTCTGTCCCATCCATCTCTCTCTCTCTGCCTTTTCCAAATTAACTCCCATCATTCCTGTTTATTGGGGGCGGGGAGGGGGGAACGCTTCTTTGGGGGCTCCTCTGTTGCTTTTGTTTCTAGATCCTTCCTGCAGTCAGAAAATCATGATTGTATAGTTCGCTTTATCTTATAGTTTTTTTTTGTTTTTTTTTTTTATTTCCCGATTTTCCTCCAGAATTTTCTCTCGTTCACCATCCCATGTCCCAAAAGCCATTGTGTTCTTATTTGGGAAATACCAGGATTCATAAAGGCTGTTTTGTTTTTGTTTTTTTTGTGTGTGTGTGTGTTGCTGTTTTCCACATGGTCCTTCCCCAATGGCTAAGTATTTGTTTGTACAAGCCACCCGTCCAGGGGCCAGGGCCTATGCCACTATTATTATTATTTTCTGGTTTTTCCACCCTGCCTTCAATTTATGTCTCTACATTATTCTTATTCTTATCATTATTATAGTTATTGAGTAGTTGTACAGTTGGGCTACAATCCCTTCTTGGTCTGTGTCACCCTCTTCCTTCCTTCCTTCCCCCTTGTCTGCTTCCTACCCTCGTTTTACAAACTTCATTTCTCCTTGACATTCTCATATATTTGTTGTTGTATCTCTTAGTTCTTGGTTAGTGCTCTTTTTTTTTTCCCTTTTTCCTTTTGTTTTTTAAAATCCAACCCAAGAGGGAAAATTCACCAATAAAGAGCTAGAAGGTTCTAGCTCGCAGCCTTTGAATCCCCCTGGCCTCTGGAAAAAAAATCCTCATCTGTTTTCTGATTGTTCTGGAAAGTCTCTCTCTGGGAGTTGAACTAGCTGCTGGGGTGGGGTGGGGGCCAGCTCCTCATTGCCCTTTCCTTGTGCATGCTTGTAGATGCCACATTGTTGTTCTTTCTCTTCCTTCTTCTTTTTCTTTCCCCCCACGATGCTGGTTGAGTTCTGAATGGATGCCTCCCTCCCTCAGTGATCGTGATGTCTCCTGTAGATCCCTGTCCTCTGCGGGCTCCCCAGTTCACTCCCGCACGCACGCCTCACTCGGCCGTTAGCCACAGGAACAACAACCACCATCTGTGGGGTGTCTGGGGGTGGGGTGGGGCGGCCACTCGGTGCCCATCTCCCCAGCTCCCTTCGAAGGCTGAGAGCTGGAGAGCACGGTTCAAAGCCAGGGCCCTGGGGCAGGAAAGTCCTCCAGATGCTTTTACGTGTCTCCCCCCCCAAAAATAACCCTCCCAAACCAAACCAAAACTTGGAAGTGGAGGCGGTGTGGCTCAAGTGGAGCCAGAAAGCACGATTAAACTAAAGAAAAAAAGAATGGCCAAGCAAGAGCTGCAAGGCCTGTGTGCAGCCTCAGTTCTCACCCCAGAAGAGAGAGAAACACTTAAATATTTACAAATGGAGGCGGTCGTCCATGCTGCCATCTTGATTTCTGTAGAAATCAGCCATTCTGAACATGGCGAAACAGCAGCCGAGGGGGACAGAGTCTAGACTGGGGAGATTCAGGGATCAGACTCGATGCTGCTCCTGAGCTGTGGCCACCCAAGGGGACCCCCCCCCCCAGTCTAAACCCTCACCGGGTTGTTGTTGTTCTGAGGTACTGTGGTCACCGCCTTCTGCCATGGTAATGACAGGCATGGTAGTGGAACCAGCTAATCCCGGAATTCCCCCCCTTTCTGCCCCTGCCTTCCAGGAGCCAAATACCTCCCTCGCCCACCGCCTGGCCCTGGGCAACATTTTGGCAACGCATTTGCCAGTGGGGAAAAAAAAAAAAACTGATAACAAAACAAAGCGTACTGGGCGCCCTCGGCCCACTCCTGCCATTGTCACTACTGCAGGAGGCTGAGATCTAGAGGATCGCAGTTCAAAGCCAGCTCGGGCAGAAAAGTTCCCCAGGAGACTCTTATCTCCCAGGAACCACCCAAAAGCCCGAAGTGGAGATGTGGCTTAAGTGGTAGAGCGCCAGCCTTGAGCCCAGAGAGGCTCAAGGACAGGGCCTAGGTCCTGAGTTCAAGCCCCAATATTACTGACAAACATAAAAAGAAAAGAGAAAGAGAAATGAAAAAATGGCCCGAGAAGCAGCTCTGTCCAACCTGTGTGCAGGAATGCTGGGGAACTGTTTACCCAGAATGGTAAATTTACCTGCCCAATCCTGAGCTGGAGCCACTACTGCCCCCCTCCCCAAATTAACCCACTAATGAGCAACGTCTGATCTGGATTGGGTGGAAAGCTGAGCTCCCTTCCCCCACACACCTGGTGCCCCTCAAAATGTGTTTTATTTCTGGCCAGATACCGGTAGCCACTTAGGAGGCTGAGATTTGGAGGATCACAGTTCGAGGCCAGCCCAGGCAGAAAAGTCCCCATGGGACTCTTCTCGCCCATGAACCACTCAAAAATCGGAAGTGGCACCATGGCTCAACATGGTAGAGTGCCACCCTTGAGCACAAAGAAGCCCAAGGACAGTGCCCAGGCCCTGAGTTCAAGCCCCAGGACTGACAAATTAAAAAGAAACAGCACATTTTACTTTTGAGAGACTGCCTTCCACCCAGGACAGTTCAGATCGCACCTTCCTTGCCCACCTCCAGCTAACAAGGCTCGCCTCTTTGCCTCTTGCATCTGGGAGGGTGGGGGGGGGCTGTGCTGGAATTGAGGGTTGTTTTGCTCGTGGTTTACTTGGATGCAAGGAATATGTTTTATTTCCCCCCTCCCCTACCCTGCCCTCCTCCCCGAATCTAGCGCACCACCCCGGGAAATGCATGTCACAGACCAACTCCACCTTCACCTTCACCACCTGCCGTATCCTGCACCCTTCTGATGAGCTCACACGGGTCACACCAAGGTAAGGGACAGCCCTCCCCTCCCGAGGGTGGGCGGCGCCGCGGGGCACGGCCCTCTCCGCGGGAAGTGTGGTCCTGTGGTGGAGAGATCCCAGTTGAAAGGCACATTTAAAAAGAAGAAGCCAACTCCAAGCCGGGCACCAGCGGCTCACGCCTGTCATCCCAGCTCCTCAGGAGGCTGAGATCCGGAGGATCGTGGTACAAGGCCAGCCCAGGGCAGAAAAGTCTGTGACACTCTGATCTCCAGTGACACACCAGAAAACCAGAAGTAGTGCTGTGGTTCAAGGGGTAGTAGAGCACCAGCCTTGAGTGAAAGAGCTCAGGGACAGCACCTAGGCCCCAAGTTCAAGCCCCAGGAATGGCATGAATTAAAAAAAGAAAGAACAAAACAATGAAGCCAGGTGCTGGTGGCTCACACCTGTCATCCCAGCTACTCAGGAGGCTGAGATCTAGAGGATCGCTGGTTCAAAGCCAGCCTTGAGCAGGAAAGTCTGTGAGACTCTTATCTCCAATGAACCACAGGATAATTAGAAGTGGTGCTGTGGCTCAAAGCTGTAGAATGTTAGCCTTGAACAAAAAAGAGGGACAGCACACAAGCCCCAGCAGGACCAACAACCGCAAAAACAAAGGAGACCCTAGCAAGAATTGAGGTGATGCAAAGTGTAGGAAGTAGAGTTCACACCCCACCCCCAGAACCCCTTAAACGATGAACTGATTCTCCGCAGGCCATGGGAGGAGGTCGCCGCAGCAGCCCCTGCCCCGTTGAGCTGAGAGGACGCACAGGGCAGAAAGAAAGGCTAAAGCCCACAGGCAAGGCAGTGAGCGGGTTGGGAGGCGGGGGTGAGCCGCCTGCCCACCTGCCCGCCGAGCCCTGGCAGGGGCGTCCAGAAGGATCTGTGTGTGTTGCACGTGTGGCCGCCACTAACCCAGGGACTCCAGCTTCTGTGTGTCTCTGTGGCCGTGCCCCGAGCCCCCTAACTATTGATTGATCCCCCAACTTATCTGAACCCCATGACCCACCCCAGACGAAGCCAAGAGCTTGGGCCAATGACCTAAAGACCTCCCCTAACTTACCTGAACTCTTAAACCCCACAACCAACCCCAGATGAAGCCAAGAACTTGGGCCAATGACCTAAAGACCTCCCCTAACTTACCTGAACTCTTATTTAAACTCCACTATCCACCCAAGACAAAGCCAGCTCTGAGACAAAGCCAAGAGCTTGGGCCAATGACCTAAAGGCCTCCCCTACTGTATCCCCCACAACCCACCCCAGACGAAGCCAAGAGGTTGGGCCAATGGCCTAAAGGCCTCCCCTGTATCCCTATCTTCATCTCGAGTCCTGCCGTCCCCCTCCCCTGGCTTATATCTGGGAAAGGGAGATGCTGTTAATTTTTGTTTTAAATAACAGGCCCAGCCCCTCTATTTCGGGGGTGATGGGGCCCCCGAAAATCACACAGGCCTCAGGCTGCCCTCAGATCTCCCTATCTGGGGACCAGAAAATTCAATTCCAGCCTTGACTGAGATGGGAGCTGAAGTTTTAGCCAAGGGAACAGGAAGAGAGAATGGGGGGGGGGCGGGCTGGCCAGCCAGGCAGGATGATTCAGTCTAGAACTTTCTGCCTCTTGCCACAGTGACCGTGGTCGGCCCGTGTCCGTTTCCACGTCGTGGTGTGTTTGGTTTTCTTTAACCCTGGCGGCTGCTGTGACTAGTTTTCACTGTGTTCCCGGCTGTGTGCTCCCTTCCCTGGTCCCAAGCTTGTGTGGTTTGACCCACGGATGGGGGTGGGGGTCAGCCCCTGTGTGGGGGACCCCCCCCCGTGCTTGCTGTGGAATGGACTGTCCACCCCCCGGCCCCAGGGTGGGGGTCCCCCTTGTCTGGTCACTGCAGACCCCTGCTCAGAGTGGAGCCTCTGTAGCAGGTGCTCAGGTCAGGGGGTTCCCCTCCCCTCCATCCTCCTCCGCCCCTCCTCTCCCCCACCCCCTTTTGTATAGTCCTGGCCCTTGAACTCTGGGCCTGGGCGCTGTCCCTCAGCTCTTCAGCTCAAGGCGAGCGCTCTACCACTTGAGCCACAGCGCCACTTCTGGTTTTCT
>NW_012267344.1:1859026-1864746 GCF_000151885.1 Dipodomys ordii | reverse complement strand
GAGTGGGTGGATGGATGGATGGGTGGATGGAAGGAAGGAAGAATGGATGGATGGATGGGTAGATGGGTGGGTGGGTGGGTGGATGGATGGATGGATGGGTGGATGGATAGGTGGATGGATGGATGGGGTGGGTGGATGGATAGGTGGATGGAAGGAAGGAAGAATGGGTGGATGGATGGATGGATAGGTGGATGGATGGATGGGGTGAGTGGATGGATGGGTGGTGGAAGGAAGGAAGGAAGGATGAATGGATGGATGGATGGGTGGATGGGTGGGTGGATGGATGAGTGGATGGATGGATGTGGGAATGGGTAGATGGATGGGTGGATGGATGCATAGACAGACAGACAGTTAGGTGAACGCATTCCGGGAGAAAGCCCTTTCCCCCAGACCTGAGATGCTTTTCAACATCAAATAAAAGCTGAAAGCAAAGAGAGACCCCATTTCACACATCAGCACCCCACCCTCCCCACCCCCCACCACACGGCTTCTCTGAGGGCAAAACTCAGCATTAGAAAGAGAAAGAACGAAAACAACTCCATCCCGAGTCCTTGCCCAGCCTTCCAGTCCCCCCACACCCCTTGCCCCCCTGAACCCCTGCCCCTACCCGGTGGGGGCCCCCCTTTGGCTGGGAAATCAGCCAGCTCAGGACACAGGAGTTAAAGCCGGGCATCTGCACCTCCTCCCCCCGCCGCTTCCCCTCTGCGAACGATCTACTGACCCCCCAAAAGTACCCAGGATGGCTCACTTCTGGGAAAGCCCCCCCAAATTGGCTTAATAAGCAAGAAAGCTGACAAGGCAACTCCCCAAAGCAGTGCACCCCCATGCTATTTATGATATGGGTCGGGTGCGAACACATGCACGGCTCTGAACGTATGCATGCACACGCACACATGCACACACATATGTGAACACATGACACGTATGAACGCACGCACGCAGGATGGACACACGTGTGTGTCAGCCCCGCGCTCTGCTCCGTGACCCGTGCACGCACGCACACACACACACAGCACGGGGAAGCCAGAGGAGAAACGGGGTGCTGCTGGTGGCGGGGTACAGGGGGGTCCCCCAAATGGAAGCCACCATCAGAGACAGATAGCTTTGCCCCTGTGGCTCTCCCCGCCCTCATCCCACACCCCAACACTCACCTTGGGAATTGGGGTGCAGCCCGCGCTCCTGCCTCTCCTCCCTGCCTGTGCCCAGCGAGCCGAGCTGGCCAGCACCCCGAGAGCTGAGCCAGCTTGAGGTGCGGGGTGGGCGGGAGCCTGCGGCTGCCTCTTAAATAGCAGCCGCCGGGGAGGGGGGGAGCAGGGAGGGGGGGAAGAAGGGGGGGCTGTCGCTCGGTCATTTGTTTACCCAGTGCTGACGCAGCCCCGAAAGTCACTTGGGGGGTGGAGGGGGGGACAGCCATTGGCAGGAGCTCCTGGGAGTCAGAGGGGGAGAGGGGGGGAGGGAGGGGATGGGAGGGCAGGGTCTCGCACTGTGGGGGTTCACCCGCTCAAAGTGGGGTGTCCTGTGTGCTGCCCACCCTCCTTTGTCTGAGGAACTTCCTCCCTCCCCCACCGACACCCCAACTTCTGTCCAGCTGCCTCAGCCCTGGCTCTGCCCAGCACGGTGTCCCCCCGCAGAAAGATGGGGTACAAGAAAGAATGTGGGTTCTCTGTTCTGGGGTGAAGGGTGTTTCTTGGCACCCACTTGTGGCCTCAAAGGGAATGGGGAGCCGGGGGTCCCCACTTCCTTAGCCAATGTGTGAAACCTTGTTTAACTGTGGGGGGGGGTGGTCCTGGGACTTGAACTCACGTCCTGGGCGCTGTCCCTGACTGAGCCAGTTTGTGCTCAAGGCTGGCGCTAGACCCCTTGGAGCCACAGACATGGCGCCACTTCCGGTTTTCGGGTGGTTCCTGAGAGATCAGAGCCTCACGGACTTTCCTGTCCTACCTGGCCTCGAACCACGATCCTCCGGATCTTGGCCTCCTGAGTAGCTAGGGTGACAGGTGTAAGCTACCAGGGTCCAGGCTGAAGTCACTTTTGGGGGCCCCTGGAGGTGAGGGTTTATTTTGGGGGGGGGATGAGCTGAGCTTCCTTGAGGGCGCAGGAGTCGCCGGCTCTCCCTCACAGCACGACTCTGGACTGGAGGTGTGGCTCAAGTGGTAGCGCGCCCCAGCCGAGTCAGCAAATGGGGGGAGAGTGCTCGGCCTCAGTGCCAGCTGGAAGGGCAAAGAAGAAACAAGGGAAAGAAGGAAGAAGGGAGGGAGGAAGGAGGGAAGAGAAAGGGGGGGAGGGGGGGGGGGGAGGGCTCAGAGGACTAAAGTTTGGCCACAGAGATTGTTTTTTGGCAGATCAACTATAGCAATCATAATATCTTCCTCCTCCTCCTCCTCCTCCTCCCCCCTCCTTCTTCTCCTCCTCCTCTCTCTTCCTCCTTTTCCCCACCCCCCTCTTCCTCCTCCCCCTCCCTCTCCAAGCTCCGCAGCAACCTTGAGTCTGGCCACAGCTTCCTATCTGCTGTCATATTCCAAAGCCTGGGGACCCCCGACCCCCCCCACCCCCATACACAGAGGAAGGCGGGCCCCACATTTCCACATTGCAGCGAGGAGCAGGGTGGAGCGTGGGCCTGGGCCTCAGGACATTGGCACATGAGGCTGTTCTAGAAGAAGGGTGGGGAACACTATTCAAGGGGGTAGGGTGTGGGGGGGGCAGGCCACAGGGCCATAGCGACCCCCTCTCGCCCCCCCCCCGTGAGACTCTCACCATCACATTTATCATATTTCACCCCCCACAGGGCGGGGGCTCACACCGGTCATCCCAGATTCTCAGGGAGGCTGAGATCCAGAGGATCGCAGTTCCAGGCCCAGCCTGGGGCAGGAAAGTCCGTGAGCCTCTCATCTCCCATGAACCACCAGAAAACCAGAAGTGGCGCCGTGGCTCAAGAGGTAGAGCGCTGGCCTGGAACAAAAAGAGCTGAGGGACCACGCCCAGGCTGTGAGTTCAAGACCCACCACTGACCAACAAACAAAACAAAGCTGCCAGCCTGGGAATGAGGGGAGGAGGGGGGGTGTCTGTGGGCTCTCTCCCCCTCCCCGCACACACCTGAGACAAGAGTTGAACGGAGGGCTTTGTGTACCGGTTCTGGAAAGTTCTCTGAGGGCACCAGACAGCGTCCAGATGTGCGGATGGGGTTCTCCAGCAACCTGCAAAGATGATGTCAACCCAACAGATTGGGCTACTTATGTAAGTTTCTGGAGCTTGGCCGTTTGGGGAGGGAGGGGGGGAAGGGAGAGAGTCAGTCATCCGAGGAGAATATTTCTGGTCTCTGTCTTGATTCCAGACAGACATGGCTTTCCTTTGCAGGTTAGGGGAGATGAGACAGGAAGAGAGAGAGAGAGAGAAATAAAAGCTGGGCGCCGGTGGCTCACCCCCGTCACCCCAGCTCCTCAGGAGGCTGAGATCTGGAGGATCGCGGTTCAAAGCCAGCCCAGGCAGGAAAAGTCCCTGAGACTCTCATTTCCAATGAAACTGGAAAGTGGCGCCATATTGAACGAGGGAGGGCGCCAGTCTTGAGTAGAAAGAGCTCAGGGACAGCAGCCCAGGCCCTGTCATCCGAGAGAGGCAGGAGGCTCACAGTTCGAGGCCAGCCTGAGAAGACCAAGCCGAGAGACTCTTGTCTCAAAGTAACCAACAAAAGTAAGAAAATCTGGGAGTGGAGGCGTGGCTCAAGGGGGAGAGCCTCAGCTATGCGTGGAAAAGAACCTTAGTACTGGCACAAAGGAAAGAAGGAAGGAAGGAAGGGAGGGAGGGAGGGAGGGAGGGAGGGAGGGAGGGAGGGAAAACAAAGATTCTGCTGGGACACGACTCCATGAACTATCCATGGAAGCCATCCACCCTCTGGAATTGCCTTCTGCAAATGGACTGGCCTTGGATTGCGATCCTCCTGTTTTCTGCCTCCTGTGTCGCTGGGATTACAGGCATGCCTTACCATTCCCAGCCTTGTCCCCCACCCCTCTTTCTCTCTGGACACAAGTGGTGGAAAGTAATAGTGAGATGTGAGTTCCAGGTCTCCCACTTAGAATTGTGCAACCCAGAATAAGTCACTGGCGGTGTGTGTGTGTGGGGGGAGGGTAGAGGGTTACAACCCCGAGTGTGCAAAAATTGAAGGCGATGATGGGTAGAGTTGGCTTTCAGGAGCAGGGTGAGCTGTGGAGACAGGGGTGGAGATCCATGGTGGTGGGGATGAGGAGAGGCCTTGGGAGCATTTGGGGGAGGGGAACGCGTGATGGACAGAGTGTGTTGTTGGGATTTGAACTCAGGATCTTCCTCTTGCTACCCCGACACAGCCTGAGCCCCGCACCTCCTGCTTGGTTTCTCAATAGGTGTGTGTGTGTGTGTGTGTAAAGCCCAGCTCAGCCCAAGCTGCGCTGGGGTTATTCTGGGCTTCCTCCTTGTATAACAAGATGCTAATTTTACAGAGCCGGCCGACGCAGACGGCAGGAGGGAGGGCGTAGCTCGTTCTTGGCAAACCCCCGGCCCTGCACAGGAGAATACCAGGCTGCTAAAGGGCACACCGCACACCAGCTGCACACACAGCTGAGCCATGCCAGGAGCCAGGCATGCCGGGTGTGTGTGTGTGTGTGTGTTCGTCATGCAAGCCCTGGGCCTTCCAGAACCATCCACCTTCCCCCAGGAACAGCAGATTTGAGACCCAAAGAACGCATCTCCAGCTGCCAGGTTCCACTGGCTTGTGCCTGGCATCCCAACTACTCTCCCAGACTTTCCTGCCTAGACTGCGATCCTCCGGATCTCAGCCTCCTGAGTAGCTGGGACGACGGGTGTGAGCCACCAGCATCCAACAGGAGAAAAAACATCCTTCCCCCACCTTTGGCCAGTCCTGAGACTTGAACTCAGGGCCTGGGCGCTGTCCCTGAGCTTTGGCTCAAGGCTGGCGCTCTACCACTTGAGCCACAGCGCCACTTCAGATTTTTTCTGTGTCTGGGGGACTGAGGAATGGAACCCAGGGCTTCATGCGTGCTAGGCGAGCACTCTACCACTGAGCCACCTTCCCAGTCTGAGAGAAACATTTTAAATGGTGGAATTTCAGAAGGGCTTTAAACCAATCAGTACTTAACCCAAGCAGGACCAATCAGAGCAGGTCATTCTTTCCCATGGCAGAAATTGGCTCCTAAACAGGGCCAATCAGAGCTCCTCATTCTTTCCCACGGCAGCGATTGGCTCACCAATCAGCGCTTAACCCAAGCAGGGCCAATCAGAGCGCCTCATTCTTTCCCATGACAGAAATTGGCTCCTAAACAGGGCCAATCAGAGCGCCTCATTCTTTCCCATGGCAGCGATTGGCTCACCAATCAGCGCTTAACCCAAGCAGGGCCAATCAGAGCGCCTCATTCTTTCCCATGGCAGCGATTGGCTCATAAGTCAGTACGTAACGCAAGCAGAGCCAATCAGAGTGGCTCATTCTTTCCCATGGCAGCTATTAGCTCACCAATCAGCGCTTAACCCAAGCTGGGCCAATCAGAGCGCCTCATTCTTTCCCATGGCAGCGATTGGCTCACCAATCAGCGCTTAACAAGCAGGGCCAATCATTGTCCTTTAATGCCTGGATCTAGCTGTGCTTGAATGGGGATCTATGGCTGGATTGCTTGGCTTTTTTTCTCTTTCTTTCTTTCCTTTCCTTTTCTCCCTCCTCCTCCTCCTCCTCCTCCTCC
>NW_012267344.1:1857851-1858920 GCF_000151885.1 Dipodomys ordii | reverse complement strand
CCCGCACGCGCACGCCCGCCACCGCCCCGCACCCCAGCCTGGCTGGCGTCCCCAGCCCGGGCGCTTGAACCGGGAGATGACGGAGCAGAAGCCCGCGGGCGTGACCCCCGACCCCCAGAATCGCGTGTGGCCTGGGACCCCTCACCCCTGACCTCAGGCCGCCCCCTGATCCGGCCCCCAGCGCCAGGGACCGCCGGGGCACCCGCAGTTCCCGCGCCGGCCACGGGGGGCGCTCAGGGCCCAACCACACCCCCCTGCTGCAGACGGGGCTCTCTGTGGGCCCCCGTCATATCCAGGGGAGACCCCAGCGCGCAGGGAGGCCAGGTGCAGTCGCTTTATTACAGCACAGCCGCCGCGGGTGACGGAGCACGCCCCCATTGATCTGTGGAGTCGGCTACAGACGTGGAGGGGATTGCATTTTATATTCTGGGGGGGGCAGGGGTCACATGACCAGCTTGATCCATGGAGACTTCAGAAAAGGTCAGACCGGAGCCACAGGGGAGTGAGGGGCGCGGGTTTCCATTCCTGTGTCCGCTGTCCCTGGCGGAGGCCCCGGGGATGGAGGTCCAGGGATGGAGGCCCAGGGATGGAGGCCTGGGGACCGAGGCCCAGGGATGGAGGCTTGGGGTGGGAGGTCCAGGGATGGAGGCCCGGGGTGGGAGGTCCAGGGATGGAGGCCCGGGGGAGGAGGCCCGGGGGCCGAGGCCTAGTCGTAGTCCTCGGCGCTGCGCCGGCCGAAGTCCATCCAGCCCGTGTAGTCGCGGTCGCTGATCCTGTGGCCGGGCTCCAGGCTCTGCAGGGTTTTCAGGAGGGACATGCGGCCGGCGGGGGCTGCCCGGCCAGAACGGGGGGTGAGGAGGGCACCCCCAGACGCGGCCATCCCCACCTGCCCTGCCTCCATTTGTGGTTATTATTATTTGTGCCAGTCGTGGGGCCTGAACTCTGGGCAGGGGGAGCAGGGGAGGAGCAGAGGGAGCAGGGGGAGCAGGGGAGGAGCAGGGGGGAGCAGGGGAGGAGCAGGGGGAGCAGGGGAGGAGCAGGGGGAGCAGGGGAGGAGCAGAGGGAGCAG
>NW_012267344.1:1848119-1849527 GCF_000151885.1 Dipodomys ordii | reverse complement strand
CTCCCCTTCCTTTTTAGTGCTGGTACTGTGGCTTAAGATCAGACCCTGGGCACTGTCTCTGAGCCACACCTCTTGGCTTTTGGGGTTTTGAGCCTGAGTCACAGATTGCAGAGGGTCCCGACTCGGGATGACGGAAGACTGTCTTTAGAATTTTTGCATGGTGCACTCCAGTGGCTCACACCTGTCATCCTCGCTCCTCGGGAGGCTGAGATCCAGAGGAGCGAGGTTCGAGGCCAGCCCAGGCAGGAAAAAGGCCCTGAGACTCTTATCTCCAATAAACCACCAGACATGAAAAAAAACTAGACATGGAGCTGTGGCTCAAGTGGTAGAGCGCCAGCCTTGAGCACAAAGAGGCTCAGGGACAGCGCCCAGGGCCGTGAGTTCAAGCCCCACAATGAACCACAATTAAAAAAAAAAGATTTCTTTTTGGTCATTCACTGTGCTGACAATAGTGTGCTTTGCCAAGGGTCACAGGCCACACACACACACACACACCAAGAACATAGTACAGTTCAGCCAACGAACAATTGGCAATCTAACTTGATTTCTCGGTGTGCGGTGGACAGGGGAGAGATTACACCTAATTATTGGGAAGTTAGACTGGTTTCTGAAGCCAGGCTTGGGTGACCCAGCCACAGTTTGCAGCTCTAGGAACTGGGGTGTGATGATGGGGGGGGTGTGGAGGGAAATCACGCTGCTGATTAGGCAATGGCGTTGAGCCAAGAGCTTCTAGAATGTCAGCCAAGTCCAGAGACTTTGCTTTTGACCTTAACTGGATGGTTGAGCTGTTGTGCTCAGCATTCTAGTCTTTTTTCTTTCTTTCTTTCTTCTGGTTGTTTGTGGGGCTTGAACTCTGGGCCTGGGCGCGGTCCTTCAGCTCTTCAGCTCAAGGCTGGTGCTCTACCACTTGAGCCACAGCGCCACTTCTGAGTTTTTCGCTTATGTGGTGCTGAGGAATCGAACTCAGGGCCTCATACAGGCAAAGCACGCGCTCTACCACTGAGCCACCTTCCCAGCCCCTCAGCATTCTAGTCCTAAAAATAAATTCTCAGGGCTGGGAAGGTGGCTCAGTGGTAGAGTGCTTGCCTAGCATGCATGAAGCCCTGGGTTCGATTCCTTAGTACCACAGATACAGAAAAGGCTGGAGGTGGAGCTGTGGCTCAAGTGGTAGAACGCCAGACTTGAGCATCAAAGCTCAGGGACAGAGCCCAGGCCCTGAGCTCAAGCCCTAGGACTGGTACACACACAAAATAGCCAAAAGCAAGACTTCCTTCCCTCCTTCCCTCCTTCCTTCCTTCCTTCCCTCCCTCCCTCCTTTCCTTCCTTTTCTTTTCCCTCCCTCCCTCCCTTTTCTTTTCCTCCCTCCCTCCCTCCTTCCTTCCTTCCTTCCCTCCTTCCTTCCTTCCTT
>NW_012267344.1:1840161-1848069 GCF_000151885.1 Dipodomys ordii | reverse complement strand
TCCCTCCCCCTCCTTTCCTTCCTTTTCTTTTCCCTCCCTCCCTCCTTCCCTCCTTCCTTCCCTCCCTCCCTCCTTTCCTTCCTTCCTTCCCCCCAGCCTCAGTGCAGGTGCTGGGTTTGGGGGTGTTGAGTGATCAGCGCTGGTGCTGGGGAAGGGGAGCAGCTGTGGCTGTGGGGGGGCACCGGTGAGCCCCCCCACACCTGTTCTGACTCACCTGCGGGTTTGTGGGCCCAGGAGAGCCCCCCTCCCCCAATCGATGGCCCTGGGCTGCGCTCAGGCCTCAGGTCTCAGGTCAGAGCCGCGTGTTTTCCAGGCAATAAACCCGCCGGGGAGGAGGCCATTCTGCTCTTGAGCAAACAGCCGCCCCCCCTTTATCTGGAGGGGGGATCTGAGCCGCAGGTGGTCGGGGAGGCGGGAGAGGAAAGACACCCCATCTCCCTCCAGCTGCTGATGATTGGGAAAGCAATTCCATTAGGAATTAATAACGGCCAGGGCATTGGAAGTCGATTCCTGGGTGCAGAGGCTGGGAATCGTTAAAGTTGGGGGGGTCAAAGTGGGGGTGCCCAGGGCCCAGCCTGCCCGTGTCCCCAGAGTCGTTCAGTTTCTGGATTTATGTATGTTATATTTTAGAGCTGTTCCTTATATGTGTCTTTAGTTATTTCATTTATAGTTTATTATTGACTGATTTTTATTATATTTTTATATATTCTTTATACGGGCCTTGATTTATTTATTATTGATTTATGTTTATTATATTATATATGTTCTTTTGATCTGCCTTTACTTATTATTTCATTGTTATTGATGTTTTATTATTTGTTGATGCGTTATTACAGCTTATATATATTCTTTATGTCTCTATTATTTCATTATTTCAATTAATTATTTCATTATTATTTCATTATACGGGCCTTGGTTTTGTTTATTATTTCATTTAGTTATTTACATTTTGTTAATTTATTTTTATGACATCTGATATATTCTTCACATACAGTCTCGATTTCATTGATTATTTTCTTCCTTTCTTGTTATTTTGTTATTTGTTTATGGTGTATTTTTATAGAGAGTCTTTATATATGTCTTTATTATTTCATTTAGTTATGCTTTATTACTTAGCTATTTTATTATGTTTTATATATACTTTATATGGTGTATTTCATTTATGCACTATTTTTTCTGTTTATTTTGTTATTTATTTATGTTATATTTTACACATAGCCTTTACATGTGTTTAGTATTTCATTTATTTATTTATATTGTATTATTTATATTATATTGTATATATTCTTTATGTCTGTGTTTTGTTTATTATTTTCTTTCCTCTTTTCCCTTCCTTCCTTCCTTTCTTTCTTTCTTTCTTTTTTTTTTTTACATTTTTTTTGGGTCCAGTCGTGGGGCCTGAACTCTAGGCCTTGAGCGCTGTCCCTCAGCTCTTCAGCTCAAGGCTAGTGCGCTACCACTTGAGCCACAGCGCCACTTCCGGCTTTTTTCTTTGTGCTTATGTGGTGCTGAGGAATCGAACCCAGGGTCTCAGGCATGCAAGGCAAGCGCTCTACCACTGAGCCACCTTCCCAGCCCCTTTCTTTCTTTCTTTCTTTCTTTCTTTCTTTCTTTCTTTCTTTCTTTCTTTCTTTCTTTCTTCCTTTCTCTTTCCTTCTTTCAGCTTTCCTGCTAGTCCTGGCTCTTGAACTTGGGGCCTGGGCACTGTCCCTGAGCTTCTTCTGCTCAAGGCTGGCACTTTACCCCTTGAGCCACAGCACCACCTCTGGCTTTTTTCCTGTGATTAATTGAAGATCCGAGTCTCCACAGACTTTCTTTCCCTGGGCTTGGTTTCCAACCTTGATCAACCAGATCTCAGCCTCCTGAGTAGCTAGGATGACAGGTCCAAGTCCCCGGTTCCTTTTTAGCTAGAGTTGTCTTGTTTTTTTGTTTTGTTTTTGTTATTTGGGTATGATCTTGTATTTTTGCCTGGGTTGACTTGAGACTTGTAGCTTTCCTACTTCTACTTCCCATATAGTTAGAAATACAGGCATGGCCCACCACACTGGTTTATTAGTTGAAATGACATCTCACTATAACTATAAGTATATATATAGATATATATATATATATAATTTTCCCCATACTAACCTTTCAAACACCATCCATTTCATCCTCACTTCCTGAACAACTGGGATTATAGGCAGAATGCACCACACCCAGGTAAGTATTATTGATATTTAATTTTTCTTTCGCTCCATTGGATTTGGGGAGGGCGGAGGGAAATGCAGCTTCGTTTTAAACCTTTTATTTCCTTCCTTCTTATGTGATACACAAACCTTTTCTCTGACAGTGTGTGTGTGTGTGTGTGTGTGCGCGCGTGCGCGTGCTCCACAGCCCGCGCTGTGGAAATAATTGGCCATTAGAGCACATCATTGTCATCCCTTAGAGAAATTGAGTGCAGACCCCAGGCCTGTGGTCAGGGAGAGCTTGCTCCGTCCCCTTCTGCCCCTGCTTTTCCAGGCCAGGCTATTTTCGTGACCCATTATGAGCGCCTTGCAGAGAGCTAGCTGCTAATTTAAAGACTGGAAAAGAGAGAAAGCCCGAGGCAGAGAGAGAGAGAGAGAGAAAACCAAGCCCCTGGCATTCAGTTCCATCGGATTAAGTACCTAAAGCATTAAAAACACACAAAAAAAATTCTAGGTGAAGCCGGGTGCCGGTCCCAGAGACTCAGGAGGCTGAGGTCTAGAGGATCGCAGTTCAAGGCTGGAAATACAGCAGGATAGACCCGCTCCTACCCTGAAAGCCTAGAAGAGATGGAGCAAGAATGGCAAGTTCTTTTTTAATTTATTTATTCTTGTCTGTCGTGGGGCTTGAATTCTGGGCCTGGGCGCTGTCCCTCAGCTCTTAACTCAAGGCTGGTGCTCTACCACTTGCGCCACAGCGCCATTTCTGGTTTTCTGGTGGTTCATTGGAGAGGAGAGGCTCCCAGACTTTCCTGCCCAGGCTGGCTTTGAACCGTGATCCTCTAGATCTCAGCCTTCTGAGTGGCTAAGATGACAGGCGTGAGCCATGGGCACTCGGCTAATTTTAACCTTTTCTGAAATGAAACTCTCGACAGGAAATCTTAGTAACTAGTGAATAATAGGAGGGAAAAAACAATACAACTAAATTGACCCTCGCCCCAAACGCTCTAATTAAGAACTTAAAAAAAATTCCTTTTCAAAATCTTTGAATTACAAAGGGGACAAAAATCAAACTAATTAGAAATAAATAAGAAGAAACTCTTTCTCTCTCTCTTTAAAAGGCTGTGGGTTGAAGCAGAAGATGTCATGCAGGAAAAATAAATTCTAGCCTGAATACATTTATTACGGAATTTGATTTAAAAAGGCAAAGAGACCAACCAACTGAGCTTTCAGCTCAAGATGCCAAAAAAAAAAAGAGAAAAACAAGAAAAGAACATCAAAGCAATCCTCCAAAGTAAGTAAATAATAAATATATAAAAGAAGAAAACCAGCCAGGTGCTGGTGGCTCACGCCTGTCATCCTAGCTACTCAGGAGGCTGAGATCTAGAGGATCGTGGTTCAAGGCCAGCCTGGGCAGGAAAGTCCATGAGACTCTGATCTCCAATGAACCACCAGAAAACCCAGAAGTAGCACTGTGGTTCAAGTGGTAGAGCGCTCGCCTTGAGCTGAAGAGCTGAGGGACAGTGCCCAGGCCCTGAGTTCAAGTTCCACCACCAACAAAAAAATAAAATAAAGGTATCTAGGGATATCTAGGCTGGAAGAAAGAAAGGAAAAGAACTCCTTGATTACAGAAGTTCCATGTAGATCTGAGCCAGCTGCAAGCTGAACAGGGTGACATCAACGCCCCCAGAAAAGCCAGCTCAGTCCCCATGCAAAGGCCTGTAATTACCGCCCCGTACTGTTCTCTCAGTAAATTACAGCATGAATGAAAGGAAAATGTGCCTTTCAGACAATTAGCCTAATTAGCAGATCCAATTTGCAACCCAGACATTCAGTTGAATAGAAAAAAGCTGGAAGTGGTGCTGTGGCTCAAGTGGTAGAGCACCAGCCTTGAGCAAAAGCAGCTCAGGGACAGCGCCCGGGCCCTGAGTTCAAGGTCTAGTATGGAAAAAGATAAAAAGGTATTTGGGAAGTGTGAGTGTGTGTGTGTGTGTGCAAACCAAACATTCATCTCTCTTTAAAAACATCGGTTTATTATTATTATTTTGTCAGTCATGGGGCTTGAACTCAGGGCCTGGGAGCTGTCCTTGAGTTTTCTTTTGGTTTTTTACTCAAGGCTAGCGCTCAACCATTTGAGCCGCACTACCACATCCAGCATTTTGGTAGTTCATTGGAGAGAAGGAGTCTCGTGCAATTTTCTACTGAGGCTGGCTTTGAACCAAGATCCTCAGATCTCAGCCTCCTGAGTAGCTAGGATGACAGGCGTGAGCCACCAGCACCCCGCCCTGATAGATCGATTGCTCGATCAATAGATAGGTGGATAGATAGAAAGATGGATAGATAGCTAGATGGATAGAAAGATTGATAGATGGATAGATAAAAAGATGGATAAATGGATAGACAGGTAGATTGATGGATAGATAGATAGATAGATAGATAGATAGATAGATAGATAGATAGATAGATAGATAGATAGATAGATAGATAGATAGATAGAATAGATAGATTGATAGATGGATACATAGATAGATGGATAGATGGATGGATAGATGGATGGATAAATGGATAGATAGATAGAAAGGTGGATAGATGGATAGATAGTGCATAGAGGCAACCCGACTTCCTGGCCCAAAGAATATATTAATATTAATAATGAATATGTCAATATATTTCAGACTATCTGTGTGACCCTGTTTCTTTCCAAAATAGTCTTTCCTAGCTACATTTCAACCAAGAGGATTAAAAAAAGGAAAACAAAACCACGCGAAACTCACAGATCTGTCCGTCCTCTAGATTTGTTTTTTAAATACTTGCTGCTTAACAAATTCAGACTCTTTTCTCCTTATGGTTTTGCTGCCTTTCTGCCATTGCTAATGAGTTTGTACTTTGTGTGTGTGTGTGTGTGTGTGTGTGTGTGTGTGTGTGTGTGTGTATGCGTGTTTTCCTTCTGTTTGTTCCCTGTCTTATTTCTGGCTCCCTGGCGAATTGTCTAGTCCCGATTCTCAGCTTGCTGCTTCCCTGGAAATATTCCTCTATTTTTCCCCCCTTATTGATGCGCAGCGCCTCCCGTCCCCTGGTAATGAGGAGAGTTCAGCGCTCAGCGCAGCTGTCAGAATGTGCCAGAAGCTGCAGATTTCATTGTTTTCCTAAGTTCTGCTAATGGCTGAAGGGCTAATGAAGGTAGAAATGAACGCAGCTCAGAACAGCTAGTGAGCAGAAGTTCCTTCTCTTCATCAACAACACCGCTCCCCCCCCAAACCCCAAAATCCACCACCAATTTTCCATGCACAGAGGGGCCCCCAGATCTGTCCACCCAGCTACTCAGGAGGCTGCAATCTGAGGATCACCGTTCAAAGCCAGCCTGGGCAGGAAAGGCTGTGAGATGCTTCTCTCCCACCAACTACCAAAAAAGCCAGGAGTGGTGCTGTGGCTCAAGTGGTAGAGCGCCAGCCTTGAGCATAGAAGCTCAGGCTCTGAGTTCAAGTCCCAGGACTGACCTTTTTGCTCTCTTTTTAAAAAAGGGACTCCTGAGATTTGTGTGTCTCTCCCCTGAAGAGGCGTCCTTCCAGGCCCAAGGGGAGAAGTTCCAGAGATTTTCCCCCCAAAAGTTGGATGAGGCGGGCGGCCAAGGTTTTCTGCTGAACTCGGATTCAAGCAGATCAATGGATTCAATTAAATTCAAATGGAAGAAATGCAGTGTCGCGGGCTGTGGGATTTTTCCACAAGCGCAAGTCATTCACGAGCAGCCTCAGCCTCCTCGTGAGCAAGGAATAAATGAAGCATTCTAGAAAATGACTTTGGGGAGGGGGGAGATGGGGGAGAGACAGCGCCCCGCAGAGCTCTCCCGCAGGTCACAAACGACCATCATCATCATCATCATCCCCACCGCCATGATTCACACTAGCTATCATGACTGTCAAGATGATTCTCGTTAGCGTCCTGCGAGCCATATCTCCGGCCCCTCTCCTCTGCGGCCCTGGGCTCGTCTTATGCCCACATGCACAGAGAGGGTGCTTCATCTGCCTGGCTAGGCCCAGCACCCAAATGACAGGGGTGGAATTCAGCCTCTGGTCCTGGGTTCTCCAGAGTTCAAAGCCTTGTCCTTGTTCTACATCATCCCTGTGGGTGTCCTGGGGCTTGAACTCAGAGCCTGGGCGCTTGTCCCTGAGCTGTTGTCTGGGGGAGGGGGAGGAGGGGGAGGTGGGTGCAGGAGGGAGGGCCGGGCTCCTGGGGGAGGGACAGGGGCGCCCTGTTCAATGTGGATGGGGGATCCCCCAACCCTGGGGAGCAACTGGGGGAGAAAAGAGAAAGGAGAGAGAAAGGAAGATCTGCTCTGGGAGGAAAAAATAACAGGAAAAAAGAGCCCCCCTGGAATTGTCGGGGTGTCCGGCCCTGGCCGGGGTGTGGGGTGTGGGACTCTCCGTGTGATCTCGGGGTGTCTCTGCCCAACCCCAACCCCATCTGTGGCTCATGAGGAAGAGCAACAGATTCCACAGAGACACAGCAACCGCCTCCTACCGTAAATGTGCTCTACCTGGGGGGGAGGGAACCTTCTAGAAGGCTGCCTCTTTGGTCCTCGACTCTCCCCCTCCCCCAGCCCTCCAGAAGCCACATGGAGTCTAATTCCATCTTGGGCTTCTTCTTCTTCATTTCTGTAAAGCAAATAAAAGCTACAGATTGCTCTTTCCAGCAACAAGAGAAAAACATATACATATTGATATATATCATCTATACATTAGATTCTATCTTTCTATATCCTGTATATACACTATCTTTATAGTTATGTATATATCCTCCACATTTTTTATTTTCTTCATTTTTTAACAAGCCCTGACGCGCGCGTTCTAGAATTATCTATTCACTGCAGCAGAACCGAGTTGAGCCAATTAAATAGTTAGAGCCAGGCTAGGGCCGGTGTGGGGGGGGTTGGGGGGGGGCTCAGGCCTGGCATCCGGGCCACTCAGGAGGCTGAGATCCGGAGGATCGCGGTTCCAGGTCAGCCCGGGGCGGGAAAGGCCTGTGAGACTCTCAGCTCTGGGGAGCCAGCTTTGGGGGTGTGGGGGAGAGAAGCAACACAGACACACGCACAGATTCAAACTGAACGAGTGAATCATGGACATGAATAACTCGGGAGGGAGGATGGGGGGGCGTGTGGCCCTCGAGCAATGACAGTGACCATAGCGATGGTGAGGGATCCTCATGACGATGGCGGCGGCGGCCATGGAGTTTGCAGGGGGGGAGGCCGGCGCGGAGCAGCTCCTAACCACAGGCAGGAGAAGATGTGTGTGTGTGTGTGGCGTGTGTACGTGTGTGTGCATGTGTGTGTGTGCGTGTGTGTACGTGTGTGTGCCTGTGTGTGTGCGTGTGTGTGCGTGTGTGTGCCTGTGTGTGTGTGTGTGTGCCTGTGTGTGTGTGCGCGTGTGGGTACGTGTGTGTGCCTGTGTGTGTGTGTGTGTGCATGTGTGTGCCTGTGTGCATGTGGGTACGTGTGTGTGCCTGTGTGTGTGTGTGCACGCGTGTGCATCACCATATTTGTCACTCTCAGAGAGACTCTGAACCAGCAAAAAGCTGGAAATGAATGGTGGTTCAAGTGGTAGAGCAGCAGACGCCAGTGAACCAAGTGAAGGAGGGGAGGGGAAGAGGAAGGGAGGGAAAGGAAAAGAGAGGGAGGGAGGGAGGGAGGGAGGGAGGGAGGAAGGAAGGAAGGAAGGAAGGGAGGAAGGAAGGAAGGGAGGGAGGGAGG
>NW_012267344.1:1838545-1840111 GCF_000151885.1 Dipodomys ordii | reverse complement strand
GGAGGGAGGAGGGAGGGAGGAGGGCTCCCCAGACCCCAGGCTGGTGGGGAGCAGCCGCTTTGGGGCAGGGGTGGCGCCAGCCGAGTCCCCAAGCTGAAGATGACCACAGCGACATGTTGGGAGAAACTGGAGAGACATTTCCAGCACCGCTCAAGGAACTGGGTGTCTTCTGTCTTGAAGAGAGAGAGGAGACAGACAGACACAGACAGACACAGACAGACACAGAGAAAGACAAAGACAGGACAGACAGAGACAGAGAGACAGAGAGGGAGACAGAGAGACAGACAAGAAGACAGAGAGGGAAACGGAGACAGAAACAGACAGACAGACAGAAGAGACAGAGAGAGAGACAAACAGATACAGACAGACACAGACACAGAGAAAGGAGACAGAGAGAGACAGACAAACAGAAACACAGCGAGAGACACACAGACAGACAGACAGACAGGGGCAGACACAGTGATACAAGCAGTTCTTCGCGTCTGCCTTGCGCACCACGGCCTCATGTGAGAAATTAATCATTAAAGGGGAAAAAAACCCCAAACGGAACCAATTTAGAAGTGTTTTCTTCACTGCACAAAGGATGAAACAAATGGGCCTAATTAAACTGGCTCTCCCCCCCCCTCCCCCTCCCTCCCTCCCTCCCTCCCTCTCTCTCTCTCTCTCTCTGGATTTAAAAGTGCAGGAACTCCCCATTTCCTGGGGAGGGAAATCTCTGCAATGTCCCTGTGTGTGTGTGTGTGTGTGTGTGTGTGTGTGTGTGTGCTTGTGCTTGAACTCAGGGCCTGGGCGCTGTCCCTGAGCTTCTTTTGCTCAACCTTGGCGCTCTACCACTTGAGCCACAGCGCCACTTCCACCTTTTGCTGGTTCATTGGAGGTCAGAGTCTCACGGGGCTGGCCTCGAACCGCAATCCTCCGGATCTCAGCCTCCTGAGTGGCTGGGATGACAGGCGTGAGTCCCTGGATGGCTGACATCAACCACTTTTCTCGGAGAAAGCCGGTGGCTCACGCCTGCTCTCCCAGCTGCTCAGGAGGCCCGTGAGTTCAAGGCCCAGCACCGGCACAAACAGACAAACCAACAAGAACAAGAAAGGAAGAAAAACACAGGCCAAGGCGCGTCAGGCCCCCCCCACATGGAGTAACGCGACAGCAGCTCGCTTTATTCTGCATGCTGAGCCCCCCGTCCGAAGCAAGGGTTTGGTTTAGTTGGGGTTTTGGTCCCTTTCCACCTGAGGCTGTCCGGCAAGCTCGTGGTACCGCTGAGACTAAGCAAGGCAGCACCTGGCTCGGCCTCCTCGCTCGCAGGGCTGTCTGGTTGGTCCGCACCAATGTCTACAGTTGGCAGCCATCCAGCCAGCGATCCAGAGTGTCAGAGAGCTGGCAGTTGCGGGACCAGGTAGGCCTGAGAGAGACAGAGAGAGAGAGAGAGAGAGAGAGGGAGGGAGCTTCTGTGTATTTGTTTTTGGTCAGTGGTGGGGCTTGAACTCTGGGCCTGGGCGCTGTCCCTCAGCTCTTCAGCTCAAGGCGAGCGCTCTACCACTTGAGCCACAGCGCCATTTCTGGCTT
>NW_012267344.1:1819293-1836793 GCF_000151885.1 Dipodomys ordii | reverse complement strand
CCTGTCTCCTCCCTGTGACCACTGAACTGCTGGCATCTGACCCCTGGAGGGAGGGAGGAAGGAAGGAAGGAAGGAAGGAAGGAAGGAAGGAAGGAAGGAACATGAGTAGCTAGGATGACAGAGGACCCTACTGGAATGCAGGTCTCCAGCCTTCCCGTCCCAGGCCTAACCTGCCTTGGTTCACCCGAACTTCCTTCTCCATCTTCCTGGCTGTATAATATTCCACCCGCCCCAGGGAGGGAGGCTGTGTGTGTGTGTGTGTGTGTGTGTGTGTGTGACTCACCAGAACAGGACACTCTGCACAGATTCTTCCCATGGTCACACCAATTGCTATCCCGGATCTGAAAGAGCCCGTAGCCCATGTAGCCGCCCCTGGAGTTCTCGTACACGGCCGAGGGGTTGAACTTGCTCTCGAAATAAGCCAGGCACACCCCTAGGGGGAGATAAAGAACGTCAAAGAGGGGCCTGAGGGAGGGAGACACAGAAGAGGGCGGAGAGGGCTTGTGCTCACAGTTCTGTAGGCTGTAGCCCTCGAAGTAATCCAGGCCCCCGTCACTGAGCATTTTGGCAATTTTACAGCGCCCCAAGATGGCCGGGCACGTGGGAGCCGCCAGGTAGCTGATGAGGAAGAGGATGATGGGTGCTTTCATCGACTTCCGGGCTCCTGTTGAGAGAACAGAGACGCCAGGGAGAATAACCAATGAAATGAAACCGAAAATGAACAGCTTAGAGTCTCCGCAGGAGCCCCCTAGGACGCTGACATCCAGAGGATCGTGGTTCAAAGCCAGCCCAGGCAAGGAAGTCCGGGAGATGCTCACTGCACAATGAACTACCCCCCTAAAAAAAAATAAGTAACTAAATAAGCCACAAGTGGAGGTAGGTGTGGCTCAAGTGGTAGAGCACCAAGTCTTGAGGGGAAAAACTAGAGACAGCACCCAGGCCCTGAGTTCGAGGCCCGGCACACACACACACACACCACAAATGAGCCATGCATGAATGGACTAACAAAGAGCTACCCACCTCCCTGCACACCTGTGCCCAACCTTCTAGTACCTTCTCCAGGGCGGGGAAAGGGTGCAGTCCCAGACACAGCGCTGGTGCTGATGTGGGACAGGAGGCCGGGCCTACACGTGGTTTCCTGGCCTCTTCAGACTCTGTTTCTTCCTTCCCAACTCATTTGCCTTCACCCAGCAACTTCTAAAACGCTGCTCTTTCTCCATGGCAGGCCCTCTTCTAGAATCTTCTCTATGACATCACCTTGTCAGGAGCCAGCACATTCTGAAGAAGGAAGGGCTCCATGGGCGTCCATCCCAACGGCTGGAGTGTGCTGCTCCTGTAGTTAACAGGCTTAGCCCAAATTAGGACCAAAGAACACAGATAGATGATAGACAGACAGACAGACAGACAGACAGACAGACAGACAGACAGACAGACAGACAGACAGACAGATAGATAGATAGATAGATAGATAGATAGATAATTGGTGAATAGATAGATGGTTGGATGGATAGATGGAAGGATGGGTGGATGGGTAGAAGAATGGATGGCTGGTGGATGGGTGGATGGGTGGATGGATAGTGGATGGATATATGGGTGGGGGAATTAATGGATGGGTGGATGGATGGATGGATGGATGGGTGGAAGGATGGGTGGAAGGATGGATAGGTGGGTGGGTGGATGGATGGATGGATGGATGTGTGGGTAGGTGGATGGGTGGATAGATGGCTGGCTGGTTGGATGGATAGGTGGGTAGATGGATGGATGGATGGAAAAATGGGTGGGTGGGTGGGTGGGTTGGTGGATGTGTAGGTGGGTGGATGTGTGGGTGGATGGATGGTAGATAGATGAGTAGATGGATGGGTGGATGTATGAATGGGTGGGTGGGTGAGTGGTTGGATGGATGGAAGGATGGGAAGGTGGATAGATGGGTAGATGGATGATGGATGGATGCATGGATGCGTGGGTGGATGGATGGGTGGATGGGGTGGATGGGTGGGTTGATGGATGGATCGGTGAGTAGCTGGTTGGGTAGATGGAGAGTGGATGGGTAGATGGATGGATGGATGAGTGGATGTGTGGATGGATGGATGGTTGGATGGGTTGGTGGGTGGGTGGGTAGGTTGATGGGTGGATGGATGGATGGTGGATGAATGGATGGATGGGTGGGTGGGTAGGTGGATGGTGGATGAATGGATGGATAGATGGGTGGTGGGTAAGTGGATGGGTGGTTGGGTGGATGGATGGGTAGGTGGGTGGATGTGTGGGTGGGTGGATGGGTGGGTGGTCAGGTGTATGGACAGTGGATGTATGCATGGGTGGGTGGATGGGTGGGTGGGTGGATGGGTGGGTAGATGGTGAATGGATGGTTGGCTGGCTGGCTGGATGGGTGGATGGGTGGATGGATGGATGGGTGGGTGGATGGATGGGTGAATGGGTGATGGGATGGATGGGTGGATGGATAGATGGATGAGTGGGTGGATGGATAAATGGGTGGATGAGTGGGTGGATGGTAGATGGATGGGTGGATGGGTGAGTCAGTGGCCTGGTGGGTGGATGGATGTGTGGGTGAATGGATGGGGGGATGGATGGATGGGTGGGTGGATGGAGGTGTGGGTGGGTGGATAAGTGGATGGATGGTGGATTGATGGGTGGATGGGCAGGTTGGTGGATGGATAGATGGGTGGGTGGATGGGAGGGTGGGTGAGTGAATAGATGGGTGGATGGGTGGATGGATGGATGGGTGGGTGGATGGGTGGGTGGATGGATGTGTGAATGGGTGATGGGATGGATGGGTGGATGGATAGATGGATGAATGGGTGGATGGATGGGGGGATGGATGGATGGGTGGGTGGATGGAGGTGTGGGTGGGTGGATAAGTGGATGGATGGTGGATTGATGGGTGGATGGGCAAGTTGGTGGATGGATAGATGGGTGGGTGGATGGGAGGGTGGGTGAGTGAATAGATGGATGGGTGGGTGGATGGGTGGGTGGACAGATTGATGGATTTGTAGATGGATTGGTGGATGGATGGATGGGTGGATGAGTGAGTAAGTGGATGGGTGTTTGGTTGGGTGGATGGGTGGACAGGTGGGTCAGTGGATGGGTGGATGGATGGGTGGGTGGGAGGATAGATGGGTGAATGGGTTAGTGGGTGGATGAATGTGTGGGTGAATGGATGGATGAATAGGTGGGTAGATGGGTGGGTGAATGTATTGACGGATGGTGGTGTGGGTGGTTATATCCATGGTTTGGTGGGTTGATGGATGAGTGGATGGATGGGGGATAGATGGATGGGTGGGTGGATGGATAGTAGATAGATGGATGGTTAGTGGGTGGATGGATGGATGGCTAGGTGGGTGGATGGATGGATGGATGGGTGGGTGGATGGATATGTGTGTGGGTTGGTGGGTGGATGGATGGTAGATGGATTTGTGGATTGATGGATGGGTGGTTGGGTGGATGGATGGATGGGTGAGTGGTTCTATGGAGGTTGGATGGAAGTGTGGGTAGATGGATGGTTGGATGCATTGGTGGATGATGGGTGGATGATGGATGGATGGGTGTATGGCTGGGTAGATGGATGGATGGATGGACAGGTGGGTGGATAAATGGATGGATGGGTGTATGGGGGTAGCTAGCTGCTGGATCAATGGAAATATAGGTGGATGAGTGGATAGATGCTGGATGTATGGATGGGGGTTTGGGTGGAAGGATGGATGGATGGGTGGGTAGCTGGATGGGTGGATGGATGGCAGATGGATGCATGGATGGGTGGATGGATGGTGGGTGGGGTGGATCTATGGAGTGTGGGTAGAAGGCTGGTTGGGTGGGTAGATGGGTGGGTGGGTTCATGGATGGATTGATTATGGGTGGATGGATGGTGGGTGGGGTGGATCTATGGAGTGTGGGTAGAAGGCTGGTTGGGTGGGTAGATGGGTGGGTGGGTTCATGGATGGATTGATTGGTAAGTGGGTGGATGGGTAGATGGATGGATGGATGGGGTGGATGGGTGGGTGGGTTGGTGGACGGACGGACGGATGGATGGGTGAGTGGGTGGGTGGATGGGTGGATGGATCATGGATGGATGGATGGGTGGGTGGGTGGGTGGATGGATGGTAGATGGATGGGTGGATGAGTGAGTGGGTAGGTGGCTAGGTAGTTGGATGGATGGTTGGGTGAGTCAGTGGATTGGTGGGTGCATTGATGGGTGGATGAAAGGATGGGTGGCTCGGTGGATAGGTGGATGCATGATGGATGGGTGGATGGGTGCTTGGGTGGATAGATTGGTGGGTGGATGGGTGGATGGATGGTAGATGGATGGGTGGATGGATGGTTGGATGGGTGGGTGGATGGATGGATTGGTGGGTGGATGGATGGATGTGTGGGTGGATGGATGGATAGTGGGTGGGTATATGGATGGATGGGTGGTTGGCTGGATGGATGGGTGCATGGATGGGTGCATGGATGGATGGGTAGGTGGATGGATGGTTAATGGAAGGCAGATGGATGGATGGGTGGGTGGTTGAATGGATGGAAGGGTGGGTGGGTGGATTGTTGGGTGGAGGGATGGGTGGGTGAGAGGATGGGTGCATGTGTGAGTGGATGGATGTTAGATGAATGAGTGGATGGGTGGATGAGTGAGTGGGTAGGTGGATGACTGGATGGATGGGTGGATGGATGGTTCAGTGGATGGGTGGGTGGGTGGGTAGGTGGATGGGTGGATGGATGGATAGATTGGTGGGTAGGTGGGTGGATGGGTGGTAGATAGGTGGATGGATGGATAGTGGGTGGATGGATGGATGGGTGGGTGGGTGGGTTGATGGGTGGTTAGATGGATGGATGGATGGGTGCATGGATGGGTGGGTGGGTGGATAGATGGGTCATTGGGAGAAGGGGTTTATGGATGGATAGATAAATGAATGGGTAGATGGATGGGTGGATGGATGGATTTTAAATAGATGGGTGGATGTATGGGTGGATGAATGAGTGGGTGGGTGGATGGATGGGTGGATGAATGAGAGGATAGGTGGATGGGTGGTTGGGTGGATGGATGGGTGGATGGGTGGCTCATGGATGGGTGGGTGGACAGATGGGTTCATGGGTGGTTGGACTGATGGATGGGTGGGTTGGTGGATGGATGGAGGGGTGTGTGTGTGTGGATGGGTGGGTGGATGGATGGAGGGGTGCATGGATGGATGAGTGAGTGGGTAGGTGGATGAGTGAGTGGGTAGGTGGATGAGTGGTTGGGTAGGTGGATGGGTGGATGGATGGATGGGTGGTTTTGGGCATGGGTGGGTGGATGCATGGTAGATGGATGGCAGATGGATGGTTGGGTGGGTGGGTGGATGGATTGATGAGTGGGTGGGTTGATGGATGGATGGGGGGTAGATAGGTGTTTGGATGGTGGATGGATGGAAGGATGTATGCATGGATGGGTGGATGGATTGATGGATGGGTGGGTGGATGGATGGGTGGATGAATGGATGGATAGGTGTGTGGTTGGGTGTGTGGATGGATAGTAGATGGATGGATGGATGGATGAGTGGGTGGATGGGTGGGCAGGTGGATGAATGGATGGGTAGGTGGATGGGTGGGTGGATGGGTGGATAGGTGTGACCGTGGATGGGTGGATGGATGGTTGTATGAGTGGGTGGGTGAATGGATGGATAGGTGGGTGGATGGATGAGTGGTTGGATGGATGAGTGGGTGGATGGGTGGTCAGGTGGATGAATGGATGGGTAGGTGGATGGGTGGGTGGATGGGTGGATGGATGGTTGTATGAGTAGATGGATGGGTTAGTGGGTTGATGGATGGGTGGGTGGGTTAGTGGGTGGATGGATGGGTGGGTGGATGGATGGATAGGTGGGTGGATGGATGAGTGGTTGGATGGATGAGTGGGTGGATGGATGGTTGGAAGGATGATTGCATTGTTGGATGATGGGTGGATGATGCATCGATGAGTGGGTTGGTGAATGGATGGGTAGGTGGAAGGATAGATAGGTGAGTGGGTGGATGGATAGTTGGATCGGTATGTTGATGGATGGGTGGAAGGATGGATGGATGGATGGATAGATGGATGGGTGGATGGGTGGATGGTGTATGGATGTATGGATGGATGGATCGGCAGCAGTGTGCATGTATCAACGGATGGTTGGGTGGGTGGATGGATTGATGGGTGGGTGCATGGGTGGATGGATGAATGGATGGATGTATGAGTGCTTAGATGTGTGGGTGGATGAATGGATGGATGGATGAGTAAGTGGCTGAGTGGATGGATGGGTGGGTGGAAGGATGGATAGATGGATGGGTGGATGGATGGATGGATGGGTGGATGGATGGATGGATGTGTGGGTTGATGGGTGGGCAGGTGGATGAATGGATGAGTAGGTGGATGGGTGGATGGATGGGTGGATAGATGGATGGGTGGATGGATGGATGGATGGATAGATGGATGGGTGGGTGGGTGGATGGGTGGGTTAATGAGTGGGTGGATAGATGGATCAGCGGGTGGATGACTATTCCTTCGCTTGCTTTGTCCTGTGTTCTCCGTGGGGCTCTCAGCGAGGCCCCTCCTCTTCCCGGCGGCACGGGGGTCTCAGCGAAGGTCCCAGCCGAGGCCTCCACGTCCTGCCTAGACGCCAAGTCCGGCCTGTTGCCAAGGAGGGCTCCCGCCGAAGGGGCGTGGCCTTATTGTGGTGGGTGTGGCCTTACGGCGGTGGGCGTGGCTTACACAGAGTGTGTGGGTCGTCAGAACGTGCGCTGTTAAGGGGGGAGGGGCTTCAGTTGCTGGGCGTGTCCTGCATGGGATTGGCTTGGCTCCAGTGGGAGCGGAGTGGCTGGAGAAGAACCTGCAAGGCCCAAGAGGGAGGGGCAAAGGACGATGGGCGTGGCCTGGCCGAGGGGGAGGACCTCAAGTAGTCGGGGCATGCTAATGTGGGGTGGGCGTGGCCAGAGCAGGGGGAGCGGCAGTTGGATGGGCGTGGTTCCCGGGGGGGTGGGCCTTCCTCAGGTGGAAGGGAGAGGATTGGTGGCATGGGCGTGGCTTCCACGGGGTGGGCGTTGCTCCAGCCAGAGGGGAGGGGCTTAAGAGGGGGAGGGTGTAGCTCACATGGTATTGGCAGGGCTCAAGTCAGGGGCGTGGCTAGATCAGGAGGGGTGTGGCTCAAGTGGAAGGGCATGACTGGCTCTCATTGGATGGGCAAAGATACATTTACATATATTATAAAGATATATTTACATACATTATAAAGATATATTTATATATATTAAAAGATGTGTTTATATATATTATAAAGATATATTTACATATATATATTATTATATATATTATTATATATATTATATATATTATAAAGATATATTTACATATATAATATATTTACATATATTATAAAGATATATTTATATAATAAAGATATATTTATATATATTATAAAGATATATTTATATATTATAAAGATGTATTTATGTATTTTATAACGACATATTTAAATATTTTATAAAGATATATTTATATATATTATAAAGATATATTTGTATATATTTTATAACGACATATTTAAATATTTTATAAAGATATATTTATATACTTTATAAGTATATTTATATTTTTAATATTTTATACATATGTATTATTACAAGTATATTTTTAAATAATGTTTATAAATACCTATTTATATACGTTATCTATTTCCATATAAATATTCTTTATGAATTTTGATCTATATTTATGTATCCTTATAAG
Organism: Dipodomys ordii; assembly: GCF_000151885.1. Lineage (NCBI taxonomy): Eukaryota > Metazoa > Chordata > Mammalia > Rodentia > Heteromyidae > Dipodomys > Dipodomys ordii. The sequence continues at coordinate 1,829,049 of NW_012267344.1, read as the reverse complement.
TGTAGTTACATATTTTAATACACATGTTCACATGCTTTTATAACTATGTGTGTATTCTTCTAAATTTTTTATTTGTTTAATCAAAAGGTATATTTTTATAAATAACTCTATTACTTTTTCAAAACTGTGTTCTTCGCAGCCTCAATCAAGGCGTGGAGGGGGGGTGGAGGTGAACCCCCCCCCCCACACACACTTTCTTGTGACCTCTGTGTGGGACAAAGCCTCCCTCGGCTACCCAGCATGCTTTGCAAGGACAGAGAAAGGCGTCAGGCTGTGCGGTGAGCAATGCGGGGCCGGTGCAGGCGGGGGGACCGTCACGACCCACACACCCAGACAAAAACACCCATCCACAGCCCCAGCCTGCCGGCCGCCCAGCATAAAGGACGGGATAAGAAAACCCAGTGGGGACCGCTCACCCCACAAAGAGGGCTCAGGAAGAGCGAGGTACATGGAGGGATGTCAGGGTTGGGGGAAAGGCGGGCAGCGTGGCAGCTGGGGGTGGGCTACAGGAGTGGGGGAAGCGGGGGACCGGCCCCTCCCTGCGCACCTGGGATTGAGGGGTGTCCTATATGTTGGCCAAGGGAGGTGAAGACTATAGAAGGAGGCACACGAATTTATCTGAGGAAGAACCCCTATATACTTGTGGGGCGCTAACACCCAAAGGGGATGGATGGATGGATGGATGGATGGATGGGGGGGTGGATGGATGGATGGGTGGATGGAAGGTTGGGTAATCACATTAATTCTGATAGCTTATTTTTTGTCAGTCGTGGGGCCTGGGCGCTGTCCCTCAGCTCTTCAGCTCAAGGCTAGCGCTCTACCACTTGAGCCACAGCCCCACTTCCAGCCTTTTCTGTTTATGTGGTGCTGAGGAATCGAACCCAGGGCCTCATGCATGCAAGGCAAGCACTCTACCACTGAGCCACCTTCCCAGACCTGGTAGTTCTTTTTCTTTTTGCCAGTCTTGGGGCTTGAATTCAGGGCCTGAGGGCTGACCCTGAGCTGCTTTGGTTCAAGGCGAGCACTCTACCACTTGAGCCACAGCACCACTTCCTATTTTCAGGTGGTTTATTGAAGATATGAGTCTCACAGACTTCCCTGCCTGGGCTGGCTTTGAACCACAATCCTCTAGATCTCAGCCTCCTGAGTAGCTGGGATGACAGGCGTGAGCCACAGGCCCCCCCAGCACACAACCTGCGTATTTCACCAGACCCCAGGTTAATTCCTGGCCTCCCAGAAGCCTCAGGCTGGGAAGGCTGGCCTATGAATCCGGGATTCGGGGTGGTACAGGGAAGGAGAAGCAGGCTAGGCTGATTTGAAACCTAATCAAGCTCCAAAGTTCAGCTTGGAGGGGAAATGAGCTGGAAAGTTATTTTATAGACCCAAAAGGGCTGATCTCATCTCCCGGCCAACCCCGCAGGGCCAGGGCGATATAAAGGGCCATGTGTGTAAACTTCACATGCATTCTGGGGTTGTAAACGTTCAGGAAGCGGACAGCTCTCTCTGGCTGCCCCGTGTTTACTCATCCGCTACTATATCCGCCAGAACACTATAATATGATCTTGGTGTCAACAGCTTGCTTGCTGGGGGCCCTGGGCTGGGATGATCAGGAAACGATCAGCCCTGGGGGAAAGTGTTGGAATCGAGACAAGGAAATGATAACCCCATCCCGAAGAGCTAAGGCCTGGGGGTCGCCCAGACGCGCCCTTCCCCAGCCAGCACGGGAGGGTGTGCGCTGGCCACAAAGCAAAAGAGAAAGACAAAGACAGGAAAAGCTATTCGTGCCACACTTCGTGAACTCTCAGAATGGGGATTCTTAAAATGGCAAGACCGTCTGGATTCTCCAGACGCCGTGGGAAGACTCAGATGCTGAGCGTCACAGCCGGAGCGTCTCCATCGCACAACCTGGAGAGCTGAAATTACAGAGCACACCATCTAGAGAGCCCATGACAAGGCCCGTTACAGAGCACACCATCTAGAGAGCCAATGACAAGGCCCGTTACAGAATAGATCGTCTAGAGATCAAATAACAAAGTCTGTTACAGAACAGACCATCTAGAGCTCCAACAAGGCCTGTTACGGAATAGACCATCTAGAAAGCCAATGACAAGGTCTGTTACAGAACACATCATCTAGAGAGCTAACAATAAGGCCCGTTACAGAACACACCTTCTAGAGAACCAATTACAAAGCCTGTTACAGAACACACCATCTAGAGAACCAATTACAAGGCCCGTTACAGAATAGACCATCTAGAGCTCCAACAAGGCCTGTTACAGAATAGACCATCTAGAAAGCCAATGACAAGGCTCGTTACAGAACACATCATCTAGAGAACCAATTATAAGGCCCGTTACAGAATGGACCATCTAGAAAGCCAATGACAAGGTCACATCATCTAGAGACAGAACACATCATCTAGAGAGCCAACAATAAGGCCCGTTACAGAACACACCATCTAGAGAACCAATTACAAGGCCTGTTACAGAATAGACCATCTAGAAAGCCAATGACAAGACCCATTACAGAGTAGACCAATAACAAGGCCCGTTACGGAATACATCATCGAAAGAGCCAATAACAAGGCCTATTGCAGGTTTCCAACAACAAGGCCTATAGCAGAATAACACCATCTATACATCCAATAACAAGGCCCGTCATAGAACAGACCATCTAGACAGCCAATAACAAGGCCCGTGACAGAACACTCAGAAAGAAATGGAAATCATTCATTCCCAGGACCTGAAGAACTGATGTCACTTGAGGTCAATGTAATTCAGGACCTGAGCCTGGCCTCCAGGGCCCATTGAGGCCCACAGCCCTACTGCACCCAGACTCCATTTTGTAAGTGGGAAAAAAAACAACCCCCAAGGGGCTGGGGATGTGGCTCAGCGGGTAGAGCGCTCGCCTGGCATGCGTGAAGACCCGGGTTCGATTCCTCAGTGCCACATGTACAGCAAAATCCAGAGGTGGCGCTGTGGCTCACGTGGTCAAGCGCCAGCTTTGAGCCAAAGAAGCTCAGGGACAGCGCCCAGGCCCTGAGTTCAAGCCCCAGGCCTGGCAGATTAAAAAATAAAAGAGTCTATAGGGGAGAGAGATCATAAGCAGACAGACAGACATGACAAAAGATCACACAAGTCCTGGGGCTTTGAACTCAAGGCCTGGGTGCTGTCCCTGAGCTCTTCAGCTCAAGGCTGGTGCTCTACCACACCTGAGCCACAGCGCCACTTGTGGTTTTCTGATGGTCTATTGGAGATCAGAGTCTCACGGACTTTCCTTGCTCAGGGCTGGCCTCAAACCGTGATCCTCCAGATCTCAGCCTCCTCCAGTAGCACCTGGCTTATTCTAACAATGTTTTTAAAGACCTGATGAGACAGAAGTGCAAGGTGCAGACAAGTCACGAGAAATCTCCCCCCACCCCCCAGCTTTGCTAACCCTGTGACCCCAGAGCCTGAGACACCCCTCCCCGCACCCCTACTCTACTTTCCCCTGAGAACCTTCCAGCACAGCTATCCAAGTTCTCTGGTGTCCCTGGGCTCCTCCGGGTGTGGCGACACTGCCACCTGGTGGCAGAGATGCTAGATGGCACACCAGCTCCTCTCGGTAAGGCTGAGATCTAGAGGATGGTGGTTCGAAGCCAGCCCTGGGCAGGAAAAAGTCCACGAGCCTCTCATCTCCAATTCAACCACTCAGAAAAAAGCCAGAGGTGGTGCTGTGGCTCAAGTGGTAAAACGCCTAGTTTTGTAGCACAAACAGGGTGGGGGGACACTTGAACTCAGGGCCTGGGCCTCTCTTTCCATTAGCTTTTTCATTCCCGGCTGGTGCTCTACCACGTGAGCCACACCTTCACTTCCTGTCTTTTGCTAATTCACTGGAGTTGAGAGTTTCTGGGTGTTGGATGCCCTGGGGCTGGCTTCGAACTGCGATCCTCTCGATCTCAGACCTCTTGAGTAGCTGAGATGCCGGACTGGCTGCGATGTTTCTTCTATCTGGACCTAGGCCCAGTCTGGGGTTCATTGCCAGGCTGTTTGATTGGTTGGATCTTGGGGGAGATAAACCAGATCCCTTGGAGGGGTTCAAAACCAAAGCCAACCACCGTGCAGTACAGCCTCTCTCCCAGCCTCCCAGCTCAGCATCTCAGGAGGCTGAGATCCGGAGGATCGCAGTTCTAGGCCATGCCTAAGGTAGGAAAGTCCATGAGACTCTGATCTCCAAGGAGCCATCAGGAAACCGGAATTGGCGCCATATCTATCTATCTATATGGCTCAAAATGGTAGAGCACCAGCCTTGAGCACAAAGAAGCTCAGGGACAGCGCCCAGGCCCTGAGTTCAAGGCTCAGGACTGGCCATAATCTAACAATAATAATAATGCAGGCCTTCTAGAGACATCTGAACCTAAGCGATTCCCATTTTCCTTCTTTTCTCCCCAGTTTTTTTTTTTTGTTTTTCCAACCTGGGTCCCACCTTAAATTTGTTACCCAGAACCAGGAAAATTCCCCGAGCCTCTTTGTGCTCCAGGCTGGCTGGCACTCTACCGCTTGAGCCACGGCACCACTGGAGACTTTTTCCAAGTGGTTCCCTGGAGGTCAGAATCTCAGGGGCTTTCCTTGCCTTAGCCTGGCCTCGAACCTCAATCCTCCAGATCTCAGCCTCCTGAGTAGCCAGGATGACAGGCAGAAGGGAGAGACCAAGGGGACTGGTGACAGCGTGTGCGGAAGGGAATGTGCTCCATCTCGGGCAACCTGTGAAGGCCAAATCCCGCCTCGGGTTACCAGCCAAACAATAAAGGAAACTGGACAGATTCAAATGGAAATTCACAGATGAATGTCAGCACCTGCAGGGGGCAGCCGTGAGCCACGGCTTCCAACTCCGCCAGGCGATCATGGCATCTCCACCCAGGCTGCAGCGAGCCAGGGTTATTTATTATTATTGTTGTTGTTGTTGTTGTTGTTGTCATTGTTATTCTCATTACTATTATCTTTCTCTTCTGGGCCCAGCATAAAGACAGGGGCTGTCTGTCTGCTTGTCAGTCTATCTCTGTGTCTGTCTGTCTGTGTCTGTCTGCCTGTCTGTGTCTGTCTGTCTGCTTGTCAGTCTATCTCTGTGTCTGTCTGTCTGTGTCTGTCTGCCTGTCTGTGTCTGTCTGCCTGCTTGTCAGTCTGTCTCTGACTCTGTGTCTGTGTCTGTCTCTGACTCTGTGTTTGTGTCTGTCTGTCTGCCTATCTGTCTCTGTGTGTCTGCGTGCTTGTCTGTCTGCTTGTCTATCTGTCTCTGAGTCAGTCTGTCTATCAGCCTGTCTCTGTTTCTGTCTGTCTGTGTTTGCTTGTCTGTGTCTGAGTCTGTCTGCTTGTCTGTCTGTCTATCTCAGTGTGTGTCTGTCTGCCTGTTTGTGTCTGTGTCTGTCTGTCTGCCTATCTGTCTCTGTGTGTTTGTCTGCTTGTATGTCTGTCTCTGTGTTTATCTGTCTGTCAGTCTGTCTCTGAGTCTGTGTGTCTGCCTGTCTGTCTCTGTGTCTGTCTGTCTGCTTGTCAGTCTGTATCTGTGTCTGTCTCTGAGTGTGTCTGTCTCTGCTTGTCTGTCTCTGAGTGTGTCTGTCTCTGTGTCTGTCTGTCTGCTTGTCAGTCTGTATCTGTGTCTGTCTCTGAGTGTGTCTGTCTCTGCTTGTCTGTCTCTGAGTGTGTCTGTCTCTGTGTCTGTCTGTCTGCTTGTCAGTCTGTCTCTGTGTCTGTCTGTTTACCTATCTGTCTCTCTGTCTGCTTGTCTGTCTCTGAGTCTGTCTGCCTGTCTGTCTCTGTGTCTGTCTGACTGCTTGTCAGTCTGTCTCTGTGTCTGTCTGCCTGTCTCTGTGTCTGCCTGTCTATCTGCTTCTCTGTCTGTCTGTCTTCCCCTTCCCCCCACCACGCACACTGGGGATTGAATTCCTAGCCTCAGGCCCTACCTACCACTTGAACAACTATTCCCAGGCCTTTTATTATTATTTATTATTATTATTTTGTCAGACCAGGTCTCACGCTTCCACCTGGGCGGGGTTTACAGGCATGGGATTACAGGCATGCCCTCCACGCCCAGCCCGGCATGACACACACCTGAAGCGGCGTCCTGGGAGAAAGCCGGGAGTCTGGGCTCGGCTGGCCTCTGGTGTCTTGGGGAAGAGCCACACAGTGTCCTCGCAGGGGCCCCGGGCTCCGAGCTCCAGGCCCGGAGGGCAGCGACCTCGGGGGCTGACCCAGGCCTGTGTGCACCCAGGTGCGGCCGGCCCGGCACCCAGGAGGAGGGACGGAGGGGAGGGAGAAGGCGCAGGTGGACCTCGACCTCCCTCCCCTGTGCCCCCGGCCCCAGGACCCTGGCCTTCGCTTCCTCACCCCTGCGTGGTGGCCTGGGCCAGTCAGGGTGCGGTGGACGCGGGTCTGTGGGGTCTGTGGCCGGGCTTGCGGTGGGGGTGGGTCAGGCTGGGGTCCAGGGGTGGGAGGGGGCTGGAATCGGTCGTGTGGAATTGTCTGGAAGCGAGGCTAGAGGGAGGGCCCGAGCTGCCCTGACCCCCCCCAGACCTGCTGCCCCCCAGGAGGGGACCTCTCACCCCTCCTCACCCCCAAACCTCCCCAGTGGGGTGAGCGCTAGAGACTCCCCACTGGAGCCTCGCTGTGCTCCCGAGAAAAGTGGGAAAAGAAACCTAAAAAATCCACGGAGAAGAAGGAGGAGGAGGAAGAAGAGGAGGAGGAGGAAGAGGAAGAGGAGAAGGAGGAAGAGGAAGAGGAGAAGGGAGAGGAGGAAGAAGAGGAGGAGGAACAGGAGGAGGAGGAAGAGGAGAAGAGGAGGAGGAAGAGGAGGAGGAGGAGGAAGAGGAGAAGAGGAGGAGGAAGAGGAGAAGAGGAGGAGGAAGAGGAGAAGAGGAGGAGGAGGAGAAGGGAGAGGAGGAGGAAGAGGAGGAGGAGGAGGAAGAGGAGAAGAGGAGGAGGAAGAGGAAGAGGAGGAGGAAGAGGAGAAGAGGAGGAGGAAGAGGAGAAGAGGAGGAGGAAGAGGAAGAGGAGGAGGAAGAGGAGAAGAGGAGGAGGAGGAGAAGGGAGAGGAGGAAGAGGAGGAGGAAGAGAAGGAGGAGGAGCAGGAGGAAGAGGAGGAGGAAGAGAAGAGGAAGAGGAGGAAGAAGAAGAGAAGGAAGAGGAGGAGGAGGAAGAGAAGGAGGAGGAAGAGGAGAAGAGGAGGAGGATCCAGGCATCCATGGCTCACGCCTGTCATCCCAGCTACTCAGGAGGCTGAGATCTGAGGATCGCAGTTCAAAGCCAGCCCGGGCAGGAAAGTCTGTGAGACTCTTCTCTTCAGTGAACCACCAGGACACCGGAAGTGGCGCCGTGGCTCAAGCGGTAGAGCGCCGGCCTTGGGCAGCAGCGCCCTGGCCCTGATTTCTGCAGCCCCAGGCTGGGCACCTGCCTGGCAGAGCAAAGGATGCTGGGAGGTGGCTGGGACCTGGAAGAGGCAGGAGAATGAGTAAAGCAGCAGACTCACGAGGGATGACAAGTCTCCCCCCCCCTCTCCTCCCACCTCCTGGCTGGCTTCACCCCCTGTAAATTCATGAAGGAGCCAGCAGGGAGATTTGAGCCTAAGTGAAAGAACAGCTTCGAAAAGCCCCAGGCACCAGGCAGGCACCAGTGGCTCCTGCCTGTCATCCCAGCTACTCAGGAGGCTGAGATCCGGAGGATCGCGGCTCGAGGCCAGCCCCAGGACAGGAAAGTCCATGAGACTCTGATCCCCAATGAAACTATGGGAAAACCAGAAGTGGCGCTGTGGCTCAAGTGGGAGAGCACCAGCCTTGAGCTCAAGAGCTCAGGGACAGCGCCCAGGCCCAGAGTTCAAGCCCCAGGACTGGGGCTTATTCATTGCCAATCTTGGGGCTTGAACTCAGGGCCTGGGCGCTGTCCCTGAGCCTCTCTGTGCTCAAGGCTGGTGCTCTACCACTTGAGCCACAGCGCCACTTCTAGCTTTTTTCTGGGTATGTGGTGCTGAGGAATCAAATCCAGGGCTTCATGCATGCTGGGCGAGCGCTCTACCACTGAGCCACCTTCCCAGCCCTGACTTTCTTCCTCTTTGAGCCATAGCTCCACTCCTACTTTTGGGTGGTTCGTGGGCGATCACACACACACACACACACACACACACACACACACGAGTCTCCCAGGCTTTTCCTGCCCGGTTGATCTTGGAACCGCCATCCTCCGGATCTCAGCCTCCCCAGCAGCTGGGGGGACAGGCGTGAGTGGGCATGTGATCCGTCTCCTACACTGGAGGAGAAGAAGGAGGGAGGGAGAGAGGGAGAGAGAGGAAGGAGGGAGGGAGGGGAGGGATGGGAAAGAGGAAGGAGAGGACCGAGAGGTGAGCAAGCATTCGGAGAGAAGTCACAAAGTTCATCCCTCATTTGCCTCGAGCTCACCCCAACAAGAGTGAGCTGGAGAGAGGGGGGGGGGAGAGGGGGAGGGAGGGAGGGAGAATTGGAGACCCCCCCCCATCACAAGGCAGGCCTTATAGTGTGCACTGAGTCCAGACAAGGAAGGGGGGACACATCTGGGCCTCTCTCTATCTCTCTGATCCATCCACCCCACCCTCCCTCACCCCGGGTCTCCCATCACCAGGCCTCTGAGCATGGGGAGAAGGATGGTGGTTGGGAGGGGACAGGAGGAGACAGGCCTCAGTCTCCCCAGACTGAGCAGCAGCAGCAGCCAGCGAGCCGGGGACCCCGCACCCCGCTGCTGTCCACGCGAGGGCGCTGGAGCCTCACCCAGCCTCGCCTGGGGATCCCGAGGACCCCGGGGTGGGTGCGAGACACAGGTCCCCCGCCCCAGCCTGGGTGTGCAAGCAGGCACGGGTGTGCAAATGTGCGCGCGCTGCAAGCAAGCGTGCAAGGGCGTGCAACCGCGCGTGCAAACGTGCGTGTGTGCAGACACGCGCGTGTGCACGCGTGCAAGCATGCCCGTATGCATGCATGTGAAAGCGGGCACGCGTGCACACCCGCACGCGTGCAAAGCATAAATGAGCGTGCAAACACTGTGCGCATGTGTGTGCAGACGCGCGCGTGTGCAAGCTCGCGTGCGTGTGCAGGCATGCGTGTGTGCAAGTGTGCATGCATGTGCAGATGTGCGTGTGTGCAAGCGTGCATGCGTGTGTGAAAGCGTGTGTGCGTGTACAGACACGCGTGTGTGCAAGCGTGCATGCGTTAGAAGGCATGCGTGAGAAGGCATGCGTGTGTGCGTGTACAGACACGCGTGTGTGCAAGCGTGCAGGCGTGTGCAAGCACGCGTGTGGGAAGGGAAGGGGGGAAGTGATCCAAAGAGGAGCGCGCGCCTGACCTGACGCGGGGAGCCCCGCGCACCGTCTAGAGCTGGTGGGGCAGAGCGAGGGTTCTCACCGGGACACCCCATTTGCAAGAGTGAAGACCTTGCTCCACCCCTTACACCTGCGCTAGGGGGAAACCCCGCCCTCCGCCGCCCCATTGGCGGGACCAGCTGTCCGTCAGAGAAGCCCCTCCCCCGTCCGGACACGCCCCCTCGCTCCCCACCTATCCCCACCCACGCCCCTCCCATGGACACGTCCCCCGGGGCACGCTCCACACACCTAGACCTGTCGGCCGTCCCGCAAGCCCCGCCCCCTCCATGGACACGCCCCCCTCCACTCCTCACCTATCCTCAGTGTCCGTCAGGCAAAGCCCCGCCCTTTCGTACACACCCATCCTGCTCGCCCCTCCCACACCTAGTCCCCGGCGACGTCCGT
>NW_012267344.1:1810063-1818274 GCF_000151885.1 Dipodomys ordii | reverse complement strand
TCACCTGGAAACTCCTCCTCCAGGCAGCCAGCCAGGGTTTGCTTCCCACCCGACCCCGCCTCCCCTCCACCTTTTTCCTCCTGTCCATCCATCTCCTCACCCTGGGCTGGCTGGCTAGACTGGCAGGCCAAGGGGGCAGGGATGGAGTGAGGGTGGAACCCAGATCGGGGTGCATTCAGGGACAGGGGTGGGGGGTAGTGTGTGTGTGTGGGGGGAAACGGGACAGACGTTATCAAAGTCGTAAAACAGCGGCTGCAAAGTTCAAGTTGAACACCCTGGAGTCTTTATCGCCCTGTTTATGGTGCCTGTCCAAAGCCGGGGGGGGGGGGAATCATTCTTCACAGAGATATAAAAAAATAAAAACTGAGGGGGGAGGAAAGGAAAGAAAAACTCCAGTGTGTGTCAGAGGAGGAAGTTTTCCTCCAGTTCTTTCTGTACTTCTTTCTTCCTTCTGCCCCTCCCCTCCCTCCCTCCCTCCCTCTCTCTCCCTCCCCACCCCACCCACAGCAAGCAAAAAATGCCTAGTACCAGGCAGGCCTGGGGGTGGGGGGGTGAATGGAACCGCAAAGCAACTGGGAAAGAATCTCAGTCTAGGGAATACACTACAGCCAGGAACAAGAGTCTCCTTTGCTTCAGGGAGAGAGATTGAGAAGAAGAAAAAAAAAATCAGGGAAGGCTTCCTGGAGGGGGCATCTTCCAACCTAGGGGACTGACAATCCCATGTCGGCCTGCCTCCCCGCCCCGGGGTGGGGAAATATTGTACCCTGTCACTGAAATCTGGGGGAAGAATGTCTTAGGAAGGAACCCAGAGTTGGGGGTACTGCCCAGCTACCCCCCCGGGGGGGGATATCTCTTTTCTCTTTTGGAGGTCTCTTGGGTTGCTCATCTCAAAAGAGGAATGAGGCGGGGGGCCGGGAGCTAGTGTCTCATGCCTGGCATCCCAGCTACTCAGGAGGCTGAGATCTGGAGGATCGAAGTTGGAGGCCAGCCTCGTGGGGGGCGGGGCAGGAAAGTCTGTGCGACTCTTTTGTCTGAAGAAACCACCAGAAAATAAAGACCAGAGGTGGTGCCGTGGCTCAAGTGGTAGAGCGCTTGCCTTGAGCAAAAGCAGCTCGGGGACGACGCCCAGGCCCTGAGTTCGAGTCCCACGACCCACAGAAAGAAAGCAAGATTTTCATTGCACCCAGAAAAATTGCAACAGGCAGCAATTCTACCACGCACCCTAGCCGCGCTCAGCCCTGCCTCTCCCTTCCCTCCTGCTTACCCAGCCCTTTCTCCAGTCCCTGTACTGAGACCTGAACTCACCACCTAGGTACTGTCCCTTAGTTGTTGGTTTTTCTTCCCTCCACTGGTGCTCTACCTCTTGAGCCACACCTCCTCTTCCAGTTTTTTGCTGGTTTACTGGAGATCAGAGTCTCACGGACTTTCCTGCCCCAGGGCTGGCTGGGAACCGCGATCCTCTGGATCTCAGCCTCCTGGGTAGCTAGGATGACAGACGTGAGCCACTGTTCTTAAGAGGGAGGAAGAAGAAAAGAATCTCTCCACTACTCGTGTGATTTCCCCCCCATCCCCAGCCTTTGTGTGTGTGTGTGGGGGGGGGCCTAGGACCTGCACCTGTTCGTGTGCGCCTTCCTCCCAGAGGAAGAAGAAGAGCACAGCACACATCCACAGATCCTCATTTTCCCCGCAATCGTGACAGTTGTCACCACGCCACAGTGAATCGTTGACTCGTTTCCTTTTCCCTTCTTTGCCCTTTGGTTGCTGATTTAGAAACATCCTGACCTACCCCCCCCCTCGCCCCGATTCTTCCCAGACCCAGCCTAAAACCCCAGAGTATTTCCCTATCTAAACAATACGATCGTCGGATCTAAAATACAAATACGGATGGAAAGCTGGGTGGGGGCTGGGGGCTCACGCCTGGCATCCCAGCTACTCAGGAGGCTGAGATCCAGAGGATCGAGGTTGGAGGCCAGCCCTGGGGGTAGGGGGAGTCGGGGGAGGGGGAGGAAAGTCTATGAGACTCTCATCTCCCATGAACCACCAGAAAACCAGACATGGTGCCATCTATCTATCTATCTATCTATCTATCTATCTATCTATCTATCTATCTATCTATCTATCTTTCTTTCTATCTTTCTTTCAATCTACCTTTCTATCTTTCTTTCCTTGTATCTTTCTATCTTTCTTTCTATCTATCTTTCTTTCTATCTATCTTTCTATCTATCTATCTATCTATCTATCTATCTATCTATCGAGCTGAAGCAGCTCAGGGACAGCGCCCAGACCCTGAGTTCAAGCCCCACGATCGATGAAACAAAACAAAACGTTTGCATATTACTTTCCTTCATATCTAACATTCAAATACTTTCCAGTTACGTGTAATAAGGACCCCAGGATGAATGTGGATCTGATCGGGCGATGTGCTTATGCTAGAAGCTTCTTGCCTGTCCGTGTCAGGTGCTGTCTGGCTGTGAATCTGATTGGGTTCTGTGAGGCCCAGCCAATTTTTCATGTCAACTTTTCTTGGGTTTTATGTTGTGTCCATCCTGGGGCTCAAACTGAGCTGTCCCTGAGTGTGAGCCACAGCGCCACTTCTGGCTTTGTGTGTGTGTGTGTGTGTGTGTGTGTGTGTGTGTGTGTGTATCAATGGAGATCAGAGTCTCATGTACTTTCCTGCTCACGGCTGGCTTGGAACCGTGATCCTCCGGATCTCAGCCTCCTGAGTAGCTGGGATGACAGGTGTGAGCCACCAGCACCTGGCTACCTGTGACCCTGCTTGGAGATAGGGGATTTCTGCCTTTAAGGAAGTCCCTCCTGTTATCTAACTTCAAAACCAGTTCTTCCTGCTGAGCGTTCACCAAAGCAAAGGAGGAATTCACCAAGGACTAGCCAGCCGCCATCTACCTAGCTTGGCTGCCACCTAACTCCTCCTCAACAGCTCGATCCCAGCCCCCAACCACAGACCCTGTGTTTGCAAACAGAGTCCTGTAAAAAGCCCACTTTATTATTATTAATATGCCAGTCCTGAGACTCGAACTCAGGGCCTTTGGTTTCTGGTCCTGGAGCAAGAAAGCTGGCATTCAGCCACTTGAGCCAGAGCTCCACTTCCGGCTTCTTGGGCGCTTCAGTCAGGAGAGGCGACGGTCCGTCTCCTGGGCTTTTCTCACCCTGTCTCTTGGCTTTCTAGAACGTTCTTCTCCCTCATCATCTTTTTCTGGCCTGATAATCAACCAGGCCTGTATTTGACCGGGCGATTTTCCAATGTTATTTTATTTACTCTTTGTTATTTACTCTTTGGTCCCTTCTGTGATCTCTGGAATCCGGAGGGATAAGGAGCATGTTTAGAAGGAAGAGATGAGAGGAAGAGGAAGGTCCCTCTTTCTCTCTGATAAGCATGGCAGGCTGACCGAGGTTGACCAGATGTCCGGAGGCTGATCTACAGAACTAGACAGATAATGGGGGTGGGGGGGAGGATGGTCTGAGAGAACATTGACCTGTCTTGGAATGATCATCCGCTGCCTGGCTCAGAACCGCGATCCTCCGGATCTCAGCCTCCTGGGGAGCTAGGATGACAGGCGGGAGCCACGGTACCCGGCCTAGCTGGTGGGTGTCTTACTCGGTGTGACCCTCTTACCCTCTCCCTCCCATCCAGGGCGGCCAGGGGGCCCGGCCACAGCAGGAATGTGACTACTTGCAAATGATGGAGGAGCAGCAGAAGCAGTGTCTGGAAGAGGCCCAGCTGGAGAACGAGACCACAGGTGAGACCTTTCAGGGGGACTCGGGCCGGGGGCTCACGCCTGTCATCCCAGCTACTCAGGAGACTGAGATCCGGAGGATCGTGGTTCCAAGCCAGCCCCAGGGCGGGGGGGGGGGGGGGGGGGGGGAAGTCCGTGAGACTCTTCTCTCCAGTGAACCACTCAGAACACCGGAAGTGGCGCTGTGGCTCAAGTGGTAGAGCGCTCGCCTTGAGCTGAAGAGCTGAAGGACAGCACCCAGGCCCTGAGTTCAAGTCCCACCACCGACAGACAAACAAGATTTCCATCCCTGCCACCCCCACGCCCATCCCCCATGGCACCCTACTTCTGCCTTGAGGGTCACAGAGCTGAACCCCAATTGGGAGGTGTGGGGGAGGGGGGAGGAGGTAATCAGGCCAGCTAGACTGGGTCTTGGCCCAAGTCTGGAGTTGACTTTGGCTCCAGGATTCGGTTACGGAACGAATCTATGGCGGCTGGGTAGCCATGAAATACCTCCCTCAGGGGAAGGTTCTGGAAGGTTCTGGAAGAGTCCTTATCCCCACCCCCACACACTCCTCCTGCAGGGTGCATGTCCTGACATACCCCACCCATCGGTCTGGCTGTCTGGGGGAGGATAGGATGGGGGGGGACCATGAACGAAGCTCTATCTACATTCCGTTACTACCCACCACCATCGCTGCCGGAAATACTGAGCGACGGACTTCCCTGTTTGCGTGCCAGTTTTGCACACGGCCCTGGGCCAACACAGGTCCACAGTGTGCTTTGTCATCATGCCAGGCCCGAACCACATCTCTTTAGAATCAGCATTGTCTACTGGTGGATTCAGTCATTGGTTTATTTCAGTCGGTCGTGGGGCTTGAACTCGGGGCCTCGGCGCTGTCCCTCAGCTCTTCAGCTCAAGGCTGGCGCTCTACCACGTGAGCCACAGCGCCACTTCTGGTTTTTCTGGACCAGAACACACATATAGTCCTCTGGGGGACCTTGGCAGGGGGGGGGGTTACCTGGAGAACTGTAGCCACTCACGCCTGTCATCCCAGCTCCTCAGGAGGCTGAGGCCTGAGGATCGCAGTTCGAGGCCAACGCGGGCAGGAAAGTCTGTGAGACTCTTCTCTTGGATGAACCACCCCCCCCCCCAAAAAAAAAAGCTGGAAGTGCACTAGAGTTGAGCACCAAAGCTCAGGGACAGCACCCAGGCCCTGAGTTCGAATCCCAGGACTGGCACCAAAAAGCAATCAAACCACAAATATCCCCTGCTGCTTGCTTGCTGGAGATTTCTGTGGCAAATAATTCGACCATCGAAATGTCCTGTGGTCCCACGGATCGTAAAACAGAGAGGCCTCAGGTGTGAACAGAGGGTGTGTCAGCCCTCTGGGTGCAGGTCACCTTAGAGGGGAAGTGGTTGGTCGTAAAACACCGGGTACAAGTTCAGGCGTGATCTCACGGGACGATAAGAAGTCTCAGAGTCTGAAGGTTGTGTCTATAAATATAAATGCTGGGAACGGGAGAGGCGCAGACGGTGAGTTTTACACACACACACACACACACACACACAGAGGTGCTGAATCACTGGAGTCAGATCTCTGTGGGCAACTTGAGTTTCCAACCCTTGGAATAACTCTTCCCGAAAGTTCTGAACCAGCCAGCAAAAAAGCACACGTGGGGTCTTCCTCATTTTTTGTTTTTTTTTGTACTCTCCCCGCCTCTCCGGTTCTTTGGGGTGCTCACCCGTGTCTAGGTTCTGATCATTGTAAGGAAAAGAAAATGGGTTTTCTTAGCTGGGCTCCGGCGGCTCACGCCTGTGTCATCCCAGCTACTCAGGGAGGCTGAGATCTGGAGGATCGTGGTTCGAGGCCAACCCCGGGAGGGAAGGAATAGTCCACGAGACTCTGATCTCCAAAGAACTAACTCCAAAAAGAGCCAGGGTGGAGCTGTGGCTCAGATGGGTAGAGCACAGGGCTGGAGCACAAAAGCTCAGCGACTTAGTGCCAGGCCCTGAGTTCAAGTACAAGCACAACCGCCCCTAAGTAGAATGTAAGGTCGCTCATCATTGGACACCTGTCCGTCATTCCCAGTGTCTACCTATCAGATACCTTGGGTTCTTGGGGAGTAGGTGGGACCTACTGACAAGAGGGGGAGGAAAGGAAGAAAATGGGCTACAGACTGGCTTGAGTGACTCTCGTGTCTGTCCATCTGTCTGTCTCCCGATCCACAGGCTGTGGCAAGATGTGGGACAATCTGACCTGCTGGCCCGCCACCCCTCGGGGTCAGTCGGTGGTTTTGGCCTGCCCCCTTATCTTCAAACTCTTCTCCCCGATTCAAGGTAAGAGCCTGGGGTGTGGGGGGGTGGGGACTGGAGGTTGAGATCCTGAGGATCGCGGTTCGAGGCCAGCCCTGGGGCAGGAAAGTCTGTGAGACTCTGACCTCCAAGGAACCACCAGGAAACTGGAAGAGCTCAGGGACAGCACCCAGGCCCTGAGTTCGAGCCCCACGACTGACCGGGAAAAGAGAAACAGGATTGTGGGGTCCTGGGGAGGGGGGGCTGCAGGTGTGGGGCGTGGGCTGGGAGAGGAGGCAGCCGGTGGCAGTGACAGGGGTGACAGGCCTCGGGTGGACGCACATGGGGCTGTGATTCTCTGTTCACACAGAGGTCCTGCGCGTGGGAAAGGCCTCGCTCAGTATTTGCTCAGCAATTGATAACGTGATTGATGGGCGGGGCGGGGCTAGGATGCCGAGGCCCCGCCCCTGCGCCTCCCCACCCCCCACGAGCCTCACCCACCTGTGCCCCGTGACCTTTTGAGGCCCTGTGAGTCACAGAGAGAGAGACAGACAGACAGACACAGAGGCAGAGATACATGGAGAGACACACAGACAGACAGACACAGAGACAGACAGACACAGAGACAGAGACATAGACCAAGAGAGAGAAAGACACAGAGGGACAGAGACACAGACACTGAGGCAGAGAGATACATGGAGAGACAGAGAGATACACAGAAACATGGAGACAGAGGCGGAAGCAGACAGAGAGACAGACACAGAGACAGACAGAGAGACAGACACAGAGACAGAGTGAGCCAGATGCAGATGGACAGAGAGACAGATGGACACAGAGAGAGACAGATGCAGAAAGACAGACATGGAGACCGACAGACAGATTACAGAGACTAAGAGAGAGAGAGACAGACACAGAGACATAGAGAGACAGACACAGAGACAGACACAGAGACAGAGACAGAGAGAGCCAGATGCAGACAGACAGAGAGACAGATGGACACAGAGAGAGACAGACGCAGAAAGACAGACATGGAGACCGACAGACAGATCTACAGAGACTAAGAGAGAGAGACAGAGACAGAAGGACAGAGAGACAGACACACAGACACAGACACACAGAGAGACAGAGATACCAAAAGCAAAACCATCAGGAAGCGGAGCTGTGGTTCAAGTGGTAGAGCACCAGCCTTGAGTGGAAGATCAGGCAGGATCCTCGGGTCCTGAGTTCAAGCCCCAGGACCACCCCCCGCCCAAAAAATGATACTGCCCCTAACTTGGCACTGGTGGCCGTCACTGGTCGGTCACCTTAGCAACTCCGGAGGCCAACATCTGGAGGGGCGCGGGTCCAAGCCAGCCCGGCTAAGAAAGCCCATACATATATATATATATGTATGCATGTGTGTGTATGTGCCAGACCTGGGGCTTGAACTCACGGCCTGGGCGCTGTCCCTGGCAGTACCAAAAGAGTGAAAAATTAAACAATAGTAATCACGATGATGATGATGATAATAATAAAGAATTCGAGTTTACATTACTCCTGGCTGGTAGCAGAGCAAGGCATCCCCCAAAGCCATGCCCGGCGCATGCGCAGTACAGAGCTAGGCATCCCCAAAGCCATGCCCGGCGCATGCGCAGTACAGAGCCAGGCATCCCCAAAGCCATGCCCGGCGCATGCGCAGTACAGAGCCAGGCATCCCCCAAAGCCATGCCCGGCGCATGCGCAGTACAGAGCCAGGCATCCCCAAAGCCATGCCCGGCGCATGCGCAGTACAGAGCTAGCGTCCCCCAATGCCGTGCCTGGCGCATGCGCAGTACAGAGCTAGGTATCCCCCAAAGCCATGGTTCCTGCCTGGCTCATGCGTGGTACAGAGCTTGGAGAAATACCCAAAAAAAGTCATGTTTCCTGCACAGTGCGTGCACAGTACAGAGGCTAGGAATACCCAAAGGCGTGTCACCCGCTCAGCGCAGGTACTGCACATGCGAACTAGGCCTACCCAAAGCCTGGTTTCCTGACGGGCGCATGCGCGGTACAGAGTTCGGCATATACAAAAACCACATGTCATGTTCAGCGCATGCGCAGTTCAGAGCCAGGCATACCCACGGCTCTTGACCGGCGCACGCGCAGTACAGAGCTGGGAAATACCCAGCGCTATGCCAGGCGCATGCGCAGTACAGGGCTAGG
>NW_012267344.1:1803318-1809194 GCF_000151885.1 Dipodomys ordii | reverse complement strand
CCGTTCTCCCCACAGCGCCACTGCGGGCTCGGGCTGTGCCTGTGGTGCTGGGGATTCGAACCCAGGGCTTCAGCCCTGCTGGGCGAGCCCTCTGCCCCTGGGCCAGCTTCCCAGCACCCCCCCCCGACCCCCTGGGCAGCGCCCCAGGCCGTGAGTTCGAGTCCCAGGACTGGCCCAGAAAGACCAGGTGGGCACCAGGTCATCCTAGCGACTCAGGAGGAGGCTGAGGCCCGAGGAGCACGGTTCGAGGCCAGCCCGACAAGGGAAGCCCGTGTGGCCCTCCTCCCCCACCCCCCCAGCCAGCAAAAAGCCGGAAGGGGAGCCGTGGTTCAACTGGTAGAGCACAGGGGGGGGGACCCCAAAGCTTAGGGACTGCAGATGCGGCCAGCACCCCCTCAGCCCTAGCCCCAGGGCCGACCCCCCCCCAGGGCCGACCCCCCCACACCCTTCACCTCCCCCCCACCCCCCAGCAGCAACAAACCATGTTCTACCACTCGGTGAAGACCGGCTACACCATCGGCTACAGCCTGTCCCTGGCGACCCTCCTGGTGGCCATGACCATCCTGACCCTGTTCAGGTGAGGATCAGCATCTCCCCCCCCCCATGCCAGGCACCCCCCAAAACAGAAGGCCCCAACCGTGTCCAGCGGGAGCTGGGATGGCCGGCTTCCTATTGGCTGGGGTGAGGTTGGGGGGGCGGGACCTAAGATGCCTTCTGACTATAAGATCCCCCCCCCCAATGCAGAAAACTGCACTGCACCCGGAATTACATCCACATGCACCTCTTCCTGTCCTTCATCCTGAGAGCGGCCGCCGTCTTCATCAAAGATCTGGCGCTCTTCCACAGCGGGCAGTCGGATCACTGCTCTGAAGGCTCGGTAAAGACCCCCCCAACCTTGGCACCTCCTTTATTTCCCCCCCCCCTGCATCATCTTTTCTTGTGTGTGTGTGTGACAGTCCTGGGATTCGAACTCAGAGCCTGAGCTGTCCCTCAGCTCTTCAGCTCAAGGCTGGTGCTCTACCCCTTGAGCCACAGCGCCACTTCTGGTTTTCTGGTGGTTCATTGGAGATCAAAGTCTCACGGACTTTCCTGCCCACAGGCTGGTTTTGAACCGCGATCCTTCGGATCTCAGCCTCCTGAGTGGCTGGGATGACAGGCGTGAGCCACTGGGCACCGGCTGGAGTGGCTGCCCCCATTGATGAAGGAAGTTTTTCAACCCTGTGCAGGGCAGGGACCCCGTGGTCTGGAGCTATCTCCAATCTCAGGGCACAGGAAGGAAGGGTGGGGAGCTTTTGCTGTGGGTACAGGGGAACTGGGAGGCAGACGGCTTCCTGGTTGAGGTGGCTCTATGCCCTGACCCTCAAGACCTACGTAGCTTGGGTCTGAACATGAGCTCCTATGTCTGGAAAGGGAGGCAGAGGACTCAGAAGATCTTCCAAGAAAGGCCAGGGCGCTGGTGGCTCACACCTGTCATCCTAGCTACTCAGGAGGCTGAGATCCGGAGGATCGAGGTTCCCAAAGCCAACCCCGGGCAGGAAACTACCAGGAGACTCTTTTTACTCTCCCATGAATCACCCCAAAAAAGCCAGAAGCGGAGGGGTGGCTCGGGCAGTAGAGTGCCAGCCTGGGGCCCTGAGTTCAAGCCTCTTCTTCCTCGCCTTCCTCCCCCTGTCCCCCCGCAGGTGGGCTGTAAAGCAGCAGTGGTGTTCTTCCAGTACTGCGTCATGGCTAACTTCTTCTGGCTGCTGGTGGAAGGTCTCTATCTGCACACCCTGCTCGCCGTCTCCTTCTTCTCCGAGCGGAAGTACTTCTGGGGTTACATTGTCATTGGCTGGGGTACGGTGCGAGGGGGCCCCCCCCCAGGCTGGGGCGGAGCTGGGGGGGGGACAGGTGTGTGTGTGTGGGGGGGAGTTCGAGTTCATCGGGAGGAGGGCATCATCAAACCGGGCCACCATGCTTTTCTTCGTTTCTGTCGGTTGTGGGGCTCGAACTCGGGGCGTGGGCGCTCGGGCCCGAACCTCTCTGTGCTCAAGGCTGGCGTTCTACCACCTGAGCCACGGCGCCACGGGGCTGGCCTGGAACCGCGATCCTCTAGATCGCAGCCTCCTGAGTAGCTGGGATGACAGGCGGGAGCCGCCAGCGCCCGGCAGCACTGCCCCCCTCTTACAGGAGACCCTAGGTGGCCAGGAGAACGTTTGTCCTCCTGTCTCCTTTTGTCTGTCTCTTCTAAACCTCTTGCTTGGGTCTCCTTCCCGTTTTCCTGTGCTTACCACGCCCTCCCCCCGCGTCCCCCCTCTTTTCCCTCCCCCCCCCACCTTTGGCCCTGACAGGTGCACCCAGCACCTTTATCATGGTCTGGACCATCATTCGGATCCACTATGAGGACCATGGGTGAGTGTCGCCCCACTTCCTGTCCCCCTGGGGGGGGGCCAGCGGTGTCACCTGACTTCCAGTCCCCCCCAGGCACAACCCCCGGGGAAGGAAATAATGCCCCCCCCCACCAAACTTAAGCATCCTCAGCAGACAGATGGCTGTATGTGCAAATGCAGCTAGACGAGGGCGAGAAGGGAACAATCTGGAATTGAGGACTGGCGGGGTCCAGTTGGGACCAGCTGGGAGGGGTTTATTTGGGGGGGGCAGGAGGAGGATCACGTCATTCTCTCTGTACCCCCCCCCCGGCAGGTGCTGGGACACCATTAACTCCTCCCTCTGGTGGATCATCAAAGCCCCCATCCTCACCTCCATCCTGGTAAGACGGCCGCCCGCCACGTGGACCGGAAGAGGTCAGGGGAAACTGAGGCCCAGAGCATGGGGAGATGGCTAAGCGCAGGGCCCACAGGAAATTCCGGTCCACAGCGCGGACGTCCCATCCACGGCCTTTCCTGGGGCGGTGGGTGTCATTCTGTAATGCACAAGCCGGGCGCCGGTGCTCACGCCTGCCACCCCAGATACTCAGGAGGCTGAGATCTGAGGATCGCGGTTCAAAGCCAGCCCCGGCAGGAAAGTCCCTGAGACTCTGATCTCTCCAATAAACCACTCAGAAAACCGGAAGTGGTGCTGTGGCTCAATTGGTAGAGCGCTCGCCTTGAGCTGAAGCGCTGAGGGACAGCGCCCAGGCCCCGAGTTCAAGCCCCACAGCCAACTTAAAAAAAATACACAGGGGAAGCAGCCAGAGACTGGACACCCCCATCTCCCCTTCTCTGAGTGACCATTTTTTTTGGGGGGGGGACCCCTCCTGTCTTCCCCACCCACCAGGTGAACTTCATCCTGTTTATCTGTATCATCCGGATCCTGGTTCAGAAACTGCGTCCACCGGACATTGGAAAGAACGACAGCAGCCCATATTCGTGAGTGTCACCCTGCGCCTTGGCCCCCCCAAAAACTCCACCTCCACCCCCTAGCTCTCCGCCTACCTGGCATCTCCTCAGGCTCCCTGGCCAGGGAACTTAAAGGGGTCACGCCTGTCATCCCAGCTACTCGGGAGGCTGAGATCTAGAGGATCGCAGTTCGAGGCCAGCCCGGGCAGGAACGTCCCCGTGAGACTCTTTGTCTCCCGAAAACTGGAAGTGGAGCTATGGCTCCAAGTGGTAGAGCTGTAGCCTTAGGGCAGGAGCTGAGGGACAGCGCCCAGGCCCTGAGTTCAAGCCCCAGGACTGGTAGTAATAATAGTAATACATAAACGGAGTGAGGATTCCTGAGTGTGTCTACCAACAGGAACCTTCCCCCATGAACCTGTGAGGGGGGGGGTGGGCACAGACCAGCTAAAACTTAGCAATCTCACGGGGGTTGCCTTCTGCTGGGCGGGGAATGTTCTAGAATGTTCTCGAACGTTCTCCCTCTGGCTGCTTCTCTTGGCGGGGCCAGGCTAGGCTAGGGTTCCAAGATTTCCCTGCACGATGTCACGAGCTGGCGGATTGCGGGTTCTATTTTGGAGCCGTGTGGTTCTTTCTAATGAGATTTCAGATTCACATTTGTGGTGTGACAGATTTTTCTTTTTCTTCCCCCCCCCTCTCTCCCCACCCGCCGGCCAAGCGTGTGTGGGCAAGACTCTCTTTCCTGTAAAGATAGAGGGGGGGGGGAGAAAGTGAGCCAACTTCCTCTTCCTCCCCTTCCCCCCCCCCCCAGCACCAATGGCTCACCCAGGGCTGGAGGCTGAGGACCAGGATGGGATCTGCTCATATCCGGGTCCTGTTTGGTCCAGGATGGGGAACAGCTGGTTCTAAGCAGGAGCTAAGGATGATGTTCCCCCTCCAGCCTTCCACGGGTGTTTTTTTTTTTTTGTCTTGTCTTTAAAAAATGCCTCCATCTGCCAGCCTAGCCTTAGGGGGTGCGTGGGCTCTGTCCTAGGGGGGTGGGCAGAGCTACGGATCCTGGGAGCCAGGCTTCCCAGCCAGAGGAAACTCTGGATCCCCAAAGAGACAGCACACCCAACCCCCCCCACACCCCCCCACAAAGAAGCGGGCAGAGCTCACCAGATAACCCTAACCCAGAGCACGGCAAGTTTGGCCAGTCATTTCCAGCATGTCAACACGGCAGCCGGGCCCCGTGGCTCACACCTGCCATCCCAGCTACTCCAGGAACCAAGATCTAGAGGACCACAGTTCAAAGCCAGCCCAGGACAGGAAAGATCGTGAGACTCATCTCGGATGAACCACCAGAAAACCAGAAGTGGCGCCGTGGATCGAAGTGGTAGAGCGCTAGCCTTGAGCAGCAAAGGTCACGGATAGCACCCAGGCCCTAGGTTCAAGCCCCACACCTGACCAAAACCATGACAAAGGATCTTTACCCAAATCTAGACTGTGAACAAAAGATCTTGCTTCCTGAGACTATTCCTCAGTAACTGAAATCCTATATAAAATAATAATAATATAGCCAAGTGTCCGTGGCTCCCGCCTGTCATCCTAGCTACCCGGGAGGCTGCGGTCTGAGGATCGCAGTTCAAAGCCAGCCTGGGCAGGAAAGTACGGGAGACTCTTAGATCCAATTCAGCACCAGCTCAAGAGACAGGGTTAGCTTTGAGCGAGAAGCTCAGGCATGGCGCTCAGGCCCTGAGATCAAGCCTCAGGATTGGAACAAAAAAATACTTGGAAACAGTCCTGGAGCCTGAATTCAGAACTGTACAGTAGGCAGGCGCTCCACCACTTGGGGCACAGCGCCACTTGCGGTTTTCTGGTGGTTCATCAGCAGTAAGAGTCTCACGGACGTTCCTGCCCGGGCGGGCTTTGAACCCTGATCCTCAGATCTCAGCCTCCTGAGTATCTGGGACCACAGGCTGGTCCTGTTTGTATTTGATTTTTTCCCCCAAGCGAGCCCATGAGCTGCCTGCCTGCCCCTCCCACGCCGCCGGGATTACAGGTCACACTGTCACACCCGACCTGTATGTTGAGATGGGGTCCCTCAGTTCTTTCCCCAGTCCCTTGCCGCGGACTGGGTTCTGTCGGGACGACGGAGGATACCTAGGGGAGGAACCTGGAATAGGATGGGGAGATGGCAAACAGACAACTCACACACAAGAGGAGTGGATGCTGAGTGCGATTTAATGCAGAGGATAGCCAACTTTTATAACAGAAGTCTTCATGAGAAAGGGCAAAAGGTTACACAATCTTGCTGCATGGCTTCATTTTTAGGTGGTCACCAGCTGATCGCCTGACAGGCACTTGTTTCCGGCTTATCTCTAAGGAATACAATGATTATGATGTTTGTCACCAATTAACCATTATCTATCTTTACAGAGGCCTTAACTTTCCCAAATAGATCTTTCCTGTTTCTTCTTTAATAGTAAACCTCAAGGAGACCTGGATCTAGCAATTCTCTAGGTCTAGCAATTCTCTTAGTAAATAGCAGGAAATTCTTTCTCCTAAATAATTATCTCAGCA
>NW_012267344.1:1800276-1801213 GCF_000151885.1 Dipodomys ordii | reverse complement strand
TCCAGCGCCCAGGCCGAGGCCGCGCTCGTGTGACCCGCGGCCGGACGCCCCGCCTCCCACCGCCCCGCGGCCAATCGTCAGGGGGGAATCTGCATACAGCCGCTGACTGGCCCGCCCGATAACTTCTGGCCAATCAGGAAGGCAGTCGCCTGGACTCAGGCTGCACCTTGCAAGGGTCTTCAGATCAGACCCCGCCTCCCACGGCCCCTTGGCCAATCATGAGTGGAATCTACATACGGCCGCTGACCGCCCCTCCCAATAACTTCTGACCAATAAGGATAGCACCCGGGCTCAGGCCTGTGCCTTGCAAGGGTCTTCAGATCAGACCCCGCCTCTGACAGCCCCTCGGCCAATCATAACAGTGGAATCTGCTTACGGCTGCTGGCTCTGCCCCTCTTCCAGCCAATCAGGAAAGCAGTCACCTGGACTAGGGGCTGTGCCTTGCAACTCTCTTCAGTTCCGACCCCACCTCCGATGGCCCCTCAGCCAATCATAACAGTGGAATCTGCACACAGCCGCTGGCTCCGCCCCTCCCAACCTATCAGAGGAAAGCAGTCACCTGCACTCAGGGCTGCGCTTCAGACCTGTCTTCAGATCAGGCCCCGCCTCCCGATGCCCCTCTTAACCAATCGTAAGCACGAAATCTGCATACGACCACTGACTCCGCCTCCTCCCAGTAACTTCCGACCAATCGGAGGAGAGCAGTCGTCTGGACTCCGAGAGCTCCGCCGCCCTGAGAGCAGCGGGTCTGGGGCCCGGGTCGCCGGCTCCGGTCGGTCGAGCTTTGCATGTCTTGGGGAGGTGGTGGTTGAGATGACCCGTTAGGCCGCACCCCGCTCCCCACCCGGGAACAGGGCGCGGGGTCCCCCCCACCGCAATAGATTCTCAGCAATAACGGGTGTCCCGCCGCCGTGCCCGCCGGCCCCCGCCCCCCACG
>NW_012267344.1:1789523-1791846 GCF_000151885.1 Dipodomys ordii | reverse complement strand
CCCGCCCTCCCCACCCCTCCCTCCACCTGCCCTGGGCGCCCAGTGACGGGAGGCCACCGCTCTCCTCTCAAGGCCAATATTGACTCTGCACACTGGGGGCTCTGCCGCTGCTTCCTGTGTCCGGCCTGGCTGTCACCCCAAGACCAACACTGAGCCCCAGGGTCCCCTCGGCCAGCCACCCCGGGGCTGGACATGGGCTCAGGCCAGGCCTTCGCGAGGACATTGGCCATGTGACCTTGTGTTCCTCACCTCTGACCTCTGACCCGATGGCTGTTCTGGGGACGGGGGGGGGGGGATCTCAGTAAACCAGGCCTGGGACAACTCCCCCCCCTCCACCCCACGATCCACTTCCCCATTGACACCCCAACTTCAACCCAGCTGGGAAAATCAGGGCCAGGGAACAACTGTGAATGAGCTCCCAGCAGGCCGGGCTGGCTTTCCTTGTGTGTGTGTGTCACATGACGGCTTGGACTCTGGGCTTGGGTTCTTGTCCCTGAGCTTTTTTCCCTCCAGGCTGGTGCTCTACCACTTGAGCCACAGCTCCACTGCCAGCTTTTTGCTGCTGGTTCACTGAAGAATCTCGTGGAATTCCCTGCCCCCCCCCACACACATATCTTTCTAGCTACTCCAGGAGGCTGAGACCTAGAGGATCACCAATCAAGGCCAGCCCCAGGCAGGAAAGGCCGTGAAACTTATCTCCAATGAACCACCAGAACACCAGAAGTGGTGCCATGGCTCAGGGGGTAAGCGTGCTCGCCTTGAGCACCAAGAGGCTCAGGGACAGCAGTGCCCAGGCCCTGAGTTCAAGTCCCAGGACCAACCACGGAGAGTGTGTTGAAGTGCGTGAACCCTGGAGCTGGGCGCCTGAGCCTGCATGGGCCACCGCGCCCCCTGGCGGCTGTCCTGGGACAAGGCCTGTCATCTTAGCTACAGGGACATTTCCTGCCCGGGCCTCGAGCCACGGTCCTCTAGATTACAGCCTCCTGTTCCTGTGAGACTTCGTTTTTTAATCTCCAATGAGCCAGCCAACATGCTTGGTTCAAGTGGTAGAGCACCAGCCTTGAGCAAAAAAAGAAAAAAAGTACAAGGCCCTGAGTTCAAGTTCCAGTACCAGCAGCAGCAACAGAAGAAACCCACAGAACACACACCGCTTGTTAGCAAACCCCTTTGATTTATTCATGTTCTGTATACACAGTATATAAATCGCTGTACAACCCGCGCTGCCTTTGTTACATGATAAAAATGGAGGGGGCAGAGACTCGGGGTAAACACGGAAAGACTGGTCCTGGCTCACTCAGCCTTTAACTTTGTGTTTGCTTTGTGCTAGTCCTGGGATTTGAACTCAGGGCCTGGGGCGCTGTCCCTCAGTGCCCCTCCCTCCCCACACACCTTCAAGGTTGGTGCACTAACCCCTTGAGCCACAGCTCCCCTTCAGCTTTTTGGTGGTTCCTTGGCCACAAGAGGCTCACGGGCTTTCCTGCCTTGGGCTGGCCTTGAACCACGATCCTCCGGATCTCAGCCTCCTGAGTGGCTGGGGTGACGGGCGGGAGCCACCAGGCGCCCGGCCTGAGCTGCTCACTTTTTTTTTCTTCCCTTCCCTTTTCCGTGTTTTCCAGAATGCTCCAGGGAAGAGTGAACTTAATCGATGTGCAGAAAAGGTTTGCGGGTGTGAAATCAGCCCCGAAGCGAGGCTGACATTTACATCCCAGCTGCCCGTTGACTTTTCCTTCCAGATTGTTTATATTTGGTTCAAAATAGAAAAGTCTATTCTAGGAAAATAAAGTTACTATGGCAACGTTTTCCCAGAGCGACTCTGAGTCCCAGAAACCGGGTCCCCCCTCCCACCCCCAGAGGATGCGTAGGTAGCCGAGTGCGAGGAGCAAACACCAGGGAAGCCTTGTACGCCGCCAGCTTGCCTTTCCCGTCACCCCGGTGACCTTCTCCACTTGGAAGCCGATCACCGAGTCGGGCGCTGGCGGCTCCCGCCTGTCACCCCAGCTGCTCCGAGCTGAGATCCGGAGGATCGCAGTGCGAGGCCAGCCCGGGCAGGGAACCCCTGAGGCTCTGATCGCCAATGAGATCAGAACTCTCATCTCTGGCAGAACTCTGGGCGCAGAGCTGGGTAAAGCAAAGGAAAACAAAAGCTCAGGGCGGCGCCCGGGCCCCGAGTTCGAGTCCCACCACAAGCACCCACCCCCCGAGAAGAGGCTCCCGTTACCCACATGACTTAACCCGAAGTGTTGTGCCCGCCGTGGCCGGGCTGGGTGGGCGCCGGTCCCGGGCCTGGCCCCGGCCGGGCGGTGTGACTCGGGGGAGCAGCAGC
>NW_012267344.1:1782253-1784878 GCF_000151885.1 Dipodomys ordii | reverse complement strand
TCAGGAGACTGAGATAGGAGGATCACGGTTCAAAGCCAGCCAGGGCAGGAAAGCCTGTGAGACCCTGATCTGCCACGAACCACCAGGAAACCGGAAGTGGCGCTGAGGCTCAAGTGGTAGAGCGCTCGCCTTGAGCTGAAGAGCTGAGGGACAGCGCCCAGGCCCAGAGTTCAAGCCCCTGTCGAACTTTCTAGGTCGGTTGAATCATTTCGGTGACGTGTGGCTAGCACAGCCCCAACCCCCTCCCCCATAATGACCAGAACCCCTTCCCAAGCCTGCATTGATGGCTCTACCGCACAGTGCGACCCTCCCTCCCGCCCCCCCCCGAAAACAACAGGAGGTATCAGAGCGGGGTACCAACCGAACTCCAGGAAAGCGTAGGGGCGGGAGGCCAGGCGGATGCGGGTGGGGTCGTAGGACGTGGTAAAGTCCCACCAGAGTGTCTCCAGGAAGCAGAATGCCATGGCGGCCGGACACCGGAGGGAGCAGATAGCCAGGCAGCCCACGTCTCCGGCGGAGGAGAAGCTGAGACACACGGGGGGGGGGGACCCCGTGGGGGTGAGCACACTTGTGAGGGACACAGCCCCCATGGCCCCGTCCCCACCACCCGGCCACAGCCCGAGTTCAAGCCCCAGGCCTGTCATCCCAGGGCTCAGGAGGCTGAGATCCAGAGGATCGCGGTTGGAGGCCAGCCTCGGGACAGGGGTGCTGCTCACTTACTAGATGCTGAAGTCGGGGCTCTGGGCGGAGCCCCGACCGGGATACTGGGCCAAGCGGGAAGCCAGAGCCTTCAGCCGCCTCCGGCACGCCAGGAACTCCTGGGCCTGGTAGAAGTCAGTGCTGGCGGACAGCGGCAGCCCATCCCTCACCCGAACCACGCAGGCGAAGACGATCACAGACATGGTCCACGGGAGGACTCATCGAGACATCTGTGGGGAGCACGGCGGCCACGTGAGCACGGTCAGGAGGCACATGGCTAAGTGTCTGTGTGTGTACACCTGTCCCGGGGCTTGAACTCTGGGCCTGGGCGCTGTCCCTCAGCTCTTCAGCTCAAGGCTGGTGCTCTACCACTTGAGTCACAGCGCCATCTCTAATGAGTTAAATCAGTGGGGAATAAGGGATAACTAGGTAGATCAGGTAGGAGGTAGGGCCATTCATAGGTTCCAGAAGCATCTTTGGAACAGCAGGGAATAAAACAAAGAGCTGGCCAGGTGCTGGTGGCTCCCGCCTGTCATCCTAGCTACTCAGGAGGCTGAGATCTGAGGATTGAGGTTTGAAGCCAGCCCAGGCAGGAAAGTCTGTGCAACTCTTATCTCCACTAAACCACCAAAAAGCTGGATGTGGAAGGTGTGGTTCAAGTGGTAGAGCATCAGCCTTGAGTGAAAAAGCTAAGGGACAGAGCCCAGGTCCTGAGTTCAAGTTCCGATACCAGCACGGCACTAAAAAAATAGAGAGAAAGAAAATAAAGAGAAAGTGAGGGATGCTGCTGTATGTCTTGAAGTTCTGGAAATACTGGATCCAGAGCCGATCATCCAAACAATGACCGAGTTCCTACAGGTGGACCCCGGAAGCCATACTGCCAATCCTATTATAGTAAGATACTAAATATTTGACCTGTTATGAGAGAATAGTTAGAAGCAGAAGGAAACAGATCCAGAGCTCCTCACGGTGCCTGTAATAAATCAGAAAGCTCACCCAGGAGCTCACAATTAGCATCCCAGCTCCTCAGGAGGCTGAGATCGAGAGGATTGTGGTTCAAAGCCAGCCTAGGCCAAGAAAGCTCATGAGACGCTTATCTCCCACGAACCAGCAGAAAGCTGGAAGTAGAGATGGGGAAGGAGAAAACGCTAAGGGAGAGCACGTAGGCCCTGAGTTCAAGCCCCAGGACCGGCGCGCGCGCGCGCGCACACACACACACACACACACACACACACAAAGAAAAGAACAACAGGACCAGATGACCACCCGTCAGGAACTTCAAATGTGACCCGCCCCAGGAGAACTTCATCCCCACACAAAAGGCACTCAGTTCTGAGCACCAAGCCAACCAACAGAGGGCACAGGAGCCCTTTATGCCCACGCTGAGCACCACAGGGAATAGGGGAGGGGCGGAGGGGGAGAGGGGGAGGTACTGTGACTTTTGCCCGCATTTGAAGTTGTTCAGTTTGGAAAAATGTTTTGGAAAAGCACGGCAGTGGGTGGGACCTGGTGGCTCATGCCTGTAATCCCAGCTCCTCAGGAGGCTGAGACTGGAGGATCACTGTCTAAAGCCAGCCTGGGGCGGAACAAACCAACCCAAGAGATTCCTTTGTGTGGGGGGAGTGGTGGGTGGGTCCTGGGGCTTGAACTCTGGGCCTGGGCGCTGTCCCTCAGCTCTTCAGCTCAAGGCTAGCGCTCTACCCACCTTGAGCCACAGCGCCACTTCCGGCTTTTTTCTGTGTCTGTGGTACTGAGGACTTGAACCCAGGGCTTCCTTGCTCGCTAGGCCGAGCGCTCTACCACTGAGCCACCTTCCCTGCCCAGAGTGCTAGTCTTGAGCGCAATAAAAGCCCGGGGATGGGCAGCGCTTGGGCGCTGAGTTCAAATATCAGAACCAGGGGCTGGGAAGGTGGCTCAGTGGTAGAG
>NW_012267344.1:1779912-1782203 GCF_000151885.1 Dipodomys ordii | reverse complement strand
CCGGCACGGGGCGTGGCCTGCAGGGAGGGGCGTGGCCTGCACAGGGCCGGTGCTTTACCCACCTGGAACATGCAGGCCGTGAAGGGAATGAGGAAAGCCAGGATGTTCCCAATCTCCTCGGGGGTGACCTGAAACCAGGATGAGGGCAGGTGGGAGGCCGTAATGCTATTTCACTCCAGCTGGCCAGGCCTGGCAGCAGAGGCACCCGCCTGTCACCCCAGCTCTCAGGAGGCTGAGATCTAGAGGATCGTGGTTCAAAGCCAGCCCAGGAGGAAAGACTGTGACACATCACTAAAAAGCCAGAAGTGGTGCTGTGGCTCAAGTGGTAGAGCACCAGCCTTGACAAAAGCTCAGGGAGTCAGGTGCCAGTGGTTCACGCCTATAATCCTAGCCACTCAGGAGGCTGAGATTTGAGGAATGTGATTCAAAGCCAGCCCAGGCAGGAAAGTCCATGAGAATCTGATCTCCAATAAACCACCAGAAAAGCAGAAATGGCACTGTGGCTCAAGTGGTAGAACGCTAGCCTTGAGCTGAAGAGCTGAGGGATAGCGCCCAGGCCCAGAGTTCAAGCCCCACAACTGACCAAAAACAAAAACAAAAAACTTCCTCTTGAGCTGGGCACCAGTGTCTCAACGCCTGTTATCCCAACAACTGAGGAAGTTGAGATCCGAGGATCTCAGTTCAAAGCCAGCCTGGGCTCCCCACCCCCCCCCCCAAAAAAAAAGTCTGAGATTCAGTCTCCAATTAACCAGCAAAAAGCAGGGCTGGAGGCATGACTCAGGTGGTAGGGTGCCAGCCGAGATCAAGAAAGCTGATCTGCACTACAAGGCTGTGAGTTCAAGTTCTGGTGCAAGCACACACAATCACCATCACCATCACCACCACAATGTAAAACCTGAGTTCACAATGACCTTATACTATAAAATGTGTCCCTGGAAAAGAGGGGGGTACCTGTACGGAGTGCTCTGCGAGGTGCACCCCGCGGATGAGGTTCAAGGCGGCACACATGATGTTCAGGACCAGAGAGAGGACGCCCAGAGCTGTCACAGGCTCCATTCGGAAATTAGGAGCTTCACAGTTGAAAAGAAAAGAAAACAGGTGAAAATAAGATACTATGCCATCAACTCAACCTCTGCTCGCAGCAGAAGCTCATGCTGGTGAAACACAGAACCACAAATATGCTCTTTTTTTTTTTTTTTTTGTCGGTCCTGGGGCTTGAACTCTGGGCCTGGGCGCTATCCCTCAGCTCTTCAGCTCAAGGCGAGCGCTCTACCACTTGAGCTACAGCGCCACTTCCGGTTTTCTGGTGGTTTATTGGAGATCAGAGTCTCACGGCCTTTCCTGCCCGGGCTGGCTTTGAACAGCGATCCTCAGATCTCAGCCTCCTGAGTAGCTAGGATTACAGGCGTGAGCCACCAGCGCCCGGCTAAATATGCTCATTTTTGCGGGGAGCTAGTCCTGGGGCTTGAACTCAGAGGACCTTGAACTCAGGACTCCCAACCAGCTTTCTTGATCACAGCTGGCACCCTACCACATGAACCACGCCTCCAGCCCTGCTTTTTGCTGGGTAATTGGAGACTGAATCTCACACATTTTTTTTTTTTTGGACCTGGGCTGGCTTTGAACTGTGATCCTCAGATCTCAGCCTCCTGAGTAGCTAGGACGACAGACATGAGCCACTCAACTAAGAAGCTCGGGGACATTGCTCGGGCCCTGAGTTTCAAGCCCCAGGACTGGCACTAAACTCCATTAGCCAATCTCCCCTTCCAAATAGGAGTGGCGGCTTACCTACGGGCAGCAGAGCCAGTGTTAGGAATATCCTGGATTGAAATAGAGAAAGCCAAAACACAAAGTAAAGTAAAAGAAAAAAAAAAAAAACAGGAAGTCTGTTTAGGTGCCAGTCCCGGGGCTTGAACTCAGGGACTTCTGCTCCTAGCTTAGCTTTTTCTGCTCAGGGCTGGTGTTTGACCACTTGAGCCACAGGTCCACTTCCAGCTCTCTGCTAGTTAACATCAGAGGTGGGCAGGTTTGTCTGCCCGAGGCTGGCTTTGAACCGCGATCCTCAGATCTCAGCCTCCTGAGCAGCTAGGATGACAGGCGTGAGCCACCGGCGCCGGGCTTCACATAAACATTTTTATTATACCACTTTGAAAGTGCAAGAAAGAAATTTAGTATGACAGAAAAACAAATGATTAGGGCTGGGAAGGTGGCTCAGTAGTAGAGTGCTTGCCTAGCATGCATGAGGCCCTGGGTTTGATTCCTCAGTACTACACAGAAAAAGCCAGAAGTGA
>NW_012267344.1:1768088-1775657 GCF_000151885.1 Dipodomys ordii | reverse complement strand
CGCAGGGCAGCGCAGGCCGCAGGCCGGGCTCGGCCTCCACCTCCACCCCGGATGGGACGCTGGGCTCCGAGCCGGAGGGCACGTCCTGCGCAGACGCGCGGGCGCCGCCGCCGCTCATTCGCCGTTGCCAAGCAACGCACATACCGGAACGGACCAATCCCGGCACGCCGCTGCCACCTGCTCAGTTCCCTCCTCCTCTGCTCCCCGGCCCCGCCCACCCCGGCGTCGGCGCTACTCATTCGTCGTTGCTAGGCCACGCCCATACCGCAACGAACCAATCCCGACGCGCGGCTACCACCGGCCCAGTTCACTCCTCTTCTTTTTTCCCCGCCGCCCCGCCCACCCCGGCGCCGACGCCTCTCATTCGCCGTTACCAAGCAACGCCCCTACGGGAACAGACCAATCCCTGAGCGCGCACCTGCCACCGGTCCAGTTTCCCCCTCCTCTTCCCCCTCCTCCCCTCGGCTTGTCCAGAACTCCAGCAAACCCAGTAAGCAGTTCTTCCAGGGCCTGAGGCACCCCATGAAAACGGGGTGCGAGGAAGCTCCGCTGCTCGGCCGCCCGACTGCTCCCCAAGCCCGCCCTCAGTTGGAAAGCTAGGCCTATTCGTTCTTACCTCCTTCCTCCGGATGGCAGGCGATGCTGGGCTGGGGTGGGGTCACTGGGCACAGGCTGAGGAAGATTCGGGGTGACCGGACCTCCCGCACTTCCCGGGACGCGGCTTCTCGTCGTCTGTCAGGCTTGGAAGTGGGGTGGGGTGGGGGGGAGGTGGTGGCCCTGAGATAGACAAACCCAAAGAGCACAGCCTACTGCCAGCCTGGAAGACGGGGTGCCAAAGTCCGCCCGCAGCGGCCCGCCCCGGGTCGCAGGGCCGCGGGGAAGCCGGAATCGCCTGGGGCTTTTTCGTCCTACCTTCCTTCCTCCCCCCTCCTCAACAAGTGATTGTGCACTTGGCAGTTGTGCACACCTGCAGGACGCCAGTGAAGAACCTTCAGTCGCTTTTGTGGGGAGGGGGAAAGGTCACGGTAAGAGCCCCAAGTAAGATGTGTGAACACGATTTAAATCATTATGCAAAGGAGAACCAGAGGTTTAGATCTGCATTTGGGGGAGCAGGGAAAGCTTCCCTGGGTTTGCAGCCAGTTGGCCAAATAGAAGTGTGTTTGAGGTGGAGAGATGGATCAGCATAAGAAGAAGGAGAAGCAGAAGGGGAGAAGGAGGAGGGAGGAGGAGGAGAAGAAGAAGAGGAGGAGGAGGAAGAAGATGACGACAACAGAGGCAGAGTAAGGGACAGGGAAAGTTAGTATTTTCATGAGTTCAGAATTTAAGTTGGGGAAGATATAGAAAGTTCTGGAAATGGACCAGGCGCTGGTGGCTCACACCTATCATCCCAGCTACTCAGGAGACTGAGATCTGTGGATCGTGATTTGAAGCCAGCCCAGGCTGGAAAGTCTGGGAGACTCTGATCTCCAAAGGACCACTAGAAAACCATTAAGTGGCACTATGGTTCAAATTGATAGAGTGCCAGCCTTGAGCTGAAGAGCTCAAGAACAGCACCCAGGCCAGAGCTCAAGCCGAAAGAAAGAAAGAAAGAAAGAAAGAAAGAAAGAAAGAAAGAAAAGAAGGAAGGAAGGGAAAGAAGGAAAGAGAGAAGAGAGAGAAAGTCCAAGGAATGGATAGTACTGATGATGAGTGGATAATAATGTAAAAGTATTAAATGCTACCTAGCTGAATACTTTAAAGATGACTACATAGCGAGTTTCTTCTCTATAATTTGCCGAAAAAAATAGTAAATTGTTAAAATAAAAACTGGATACAAGGCTGGGAAAGTGGCTTAGTGGTAGAGCGCTTGCCTAGCATGCATGAAGCCTTGGGTTCGATTCCTCAGTACCACATCCACAGAAAAAGCCAGAGTGGTGCTGTGGCTCAAGTGGTAGAGCTCCCTCCCCACCACCCCCAGCCTTGAGCAAATAAGGGAAAGTATCCAGGCCATGAGTCAAGTTCCAGGACTAGCACACACACACACACAAAGAATCTGAAGCCTTGAAACTACTCCAGGAAAATACTCGAAGATACACACATAGGCAACAATTTTCTGAATACCCTCAAAAAAAAGGAGAAATGAAGAGTAACCGAGGGAATACATTTAATCAAATGAAATGATATGCACGCATGTAAATGTGACCACAAAACTCCTTCGCACAACGAGTATAAGCTAATTAATTGGTTTTCTCTTAGCCCTGCATCAGTTCCTAAAAACATCCATCCTACGAGGGCTGGGGGAGATGCGCTAGAGCTACGACCCGTCAATCACAGGCCTAGCCCCGCCCCCAGGGTTGACGCAAGCGCAAATCGCCCCAGAGCGCAAGGGGCGGGACCAAATTGCTTTTGTTTTGCACTTCCAAGCCTCAAAGAACGCCCCGCCCACAGGCAGCGTAGCCCAATCAGCATCAAGATCGTATCCCCCGCCCCGTCGTGACGTCCATGGAGGCGCGCCGCCGTCGCGTGGGGGACCGAGCGCGGGTTGGGCGGGCTTCTGCCGGGCAGTTCTCGGCGATGTCGGTCATCTTCGCGCCGGACTGGCTGCGAGGGAAGGCCAAGGTGAACCAAGAGACGGTCCAGCGGGTGAGCATCCTGGCGGGCAGACGGTGGGCCCCGGGGGGGGGTTCTCAAAGCTTCTTGGAAGCGGGTTTGGATAGAGATCTGAGGCGCTAGTGTTTTCCCCCACCTCCACGCGCATGCGCGCAATCCCCCCCCCACCTCCACGCGCATGCGCGCGCTGGTGTCCAGCGATCTGGAGCTCCGCGGGTCGAAGCCAGCCCGGGTGAACCAGTCCAGGGCCAGAAAAGTGATGCTGGGAGACGCCACCCTGACCTCCCTCACTCTGCCCATCTTCGCAGCTCCTGGAGGAGAATGACCAGTTGGTGCGTTGTATCGTGGAGTATCAGAACAAGGGCCGGGCGAACGAGTGTGTCCAGTAAGTAACTCTCCCGACCCCTCCCCCTCCAACATCCACACTTCCCGCCCTCCCCTTCCCCCCCATTTCCTTCCCCTGAAACGGAGCAAAGAGAAGTAGGTATGGTGGGTGGCTGGGGCCAATCTCAAACTAGCAGCAGTCTCGGGTGGTGGATGGAGTCGAACCTCACTGCACAGTCAAGGGAAAGGGAGCCTCGAAGAGGTTTCCGTATAGACTCAACACCACCGAGCCCAAAGCATTGTAGACCACGGAGTGATTATTCTCACTGCAAAGATGCCTTCACCTCCAGCCCCGCCCAGCTGGGAGGGAGCAGACAAAATGGTAATGCGCAGGAGATGGGAGCGGTGTGGTATTCTGGGTCTCGCCTTCCTTCCCCCTGCCCTCTTAAGTAAGAGAGTCAGCCCATACGGTTGCTAACCCCCTGGCCAACCCTCCTCCCCATTCCTCTCAGTCATCCTCTGAGGGATACACAGGGAGATCAACAAAAGACTTCCAGGTTAAGGCTGGGTACTGATGGCTCATGCCTGTCACCCTACCTCCTCAGGAGGTGAGATCTAAGAATTGAAGTTCAAAGCCTGTCCCCGCAGGAAAGTCAGTGAGACTGTTATCTCCAAAACAGCTAGAAATGGAAATGTGCCTCAAATGGTAGAACACAGCCTAATGCAGAGACGCTAAGGGACAATGCTCTGGCCCTGAGTTCAAGCCCCAGTATCATCACACACACACACACACACACACACACTTACACAGATACCTGCATTAATGGCTCACTAGATGTTAGAGGGAAGCTGTATATGATTAAGTGTATAAGTGCTTAGTGAGACTATAGTTCAATGATAGAGCAGTTGCCTAGCATGTGAGTTGTTCCTGAGCACTACAGATGGGTAGGTGGGGCCTGGTAGGAGTGCTGGGTCTCTCTACCTCATAGCCAGGAGGACACTGGCCAGAATTCAGCCAAAGGTAAACCATAGATGACATCTGAGAGATACCCAGAGGCTGCCATCATGGAGAAACTTACGCGACACAAGAGTGGTTTAGCTTTATTTTGAGATTTGGGTCTTTGAAGGCTATTATTGTTGTTGTTGTTGTTGTTATTTGCTAATCCAGGGGCTTGACCTCAGGGCCTGGGCGCTGTTCCTGAGCCTCTTTGTGCTCAAGGCTAGCTTTCTTGGCCTTTTCTATTGATATGGTACTAAGGAATGAACCCCGGGCTTCATGCATGCTAGGCAAGCACTCTACCACTAAGCCACATTCCCAGCCATGCTTGTAGTCTTAAGCAAGAAATGATAGTGGCTTGTGGAAGTGATGAGTGGGTATGAGTGAGATTCTGTGGAAATTCTCCTGGAATATGTTAAAGCAGGGACTGGGAAGGTGGCTCAGTGGTAGAGTGCTTATCTTGCATGCATGAGGCCCTGGGTTCAATTCCTCAGCCCCATATAAGCAGAAAAAAGCTAGAAGTGGTGCTATGGCTCAAGCGGTAGAGTGCTAGCCTTTAGCTGAAGAGCTGAGGGACAGTGCCTAGACCAAATTCAGGCCCCACAACTGACCAAAAAAAAAAAAAAGTTAAAGCGTGAAGTTGCCAACACTGAATCATATCATCAAAAGATGGGCCATCTGCCAGGCACCGGTGGCTCACCCTGTAATCCTAGCTACTCAGGAGGCTGAGAGCTGAGGATCTTGGTTAAAAGCCAGCCCAGGCAGGAAAGTCCATGAAACTCTATCTTCAATAAACCATCAGAAAACCTGAAGTGGTGCTGTAGCTCAAGTGGTAGAGCACTAGCCTTGAGCTGAAGAGCTGAGGGGACAGCGCCCAGGCCCAGAGTTTAAGCTCCACAACCCACAAAAAAAAAAAAAAAAAAGGGGCCATTCCATTAAAGTAGGTGAATTCCCAGCTTTTAGTTGGGGACCAGAAAACCAAGCCTTTAATTTTCACCTCTTTTTCTTTTTCTTCTCCCATAGGTACCAGCATGTATTACATAGAAACCTCATTTACTTAGCTACCATCGCTGATGCCAGCCCAAATGGCACTCCAAAAACAATGGAATAATCCTCTCTGGGTTGACTAGTAGGTGGAGTGAGTGGAATAGAATCCATTTCCCATGAAAGGCAGACCTGCATCTTCACCACAAGTCTGCTGTGGAAAACACAAATGAAACTTCCGTGGTTCTTTTTTTTCTTTTTTTAACTGTGAAGATAGCTATTAACTTACCCTCCTTCTCAGTGCCATTATTTACTTTAACAGTTAAGTAGACCTCTCACTAAACTTTGAAGGACTCAAGGCCTATGACAACTAGCATTATTCTTTCCAATGAAAAGAATGATTTCTTAGTTATCATCTGATGTCACTTTATAATAAATGACGCGCTTTTGCCCATTTTATCTGCAGTGTCTTTGCTGGCTTGTTTGCATTGGGAGCCAAGCGAAATGAACGTTACTTTCAGAAATACCTCAGTTCCTCTCTGTTCTTTGCCACAGGTTGAAAAATCTCAGTCCTTTCTCACAGAATCTCTTCCGGCCTAGATTCACCCATGCTGTTAATGTCCCATTGTTACCACAAGATGGAGGAAGTCATTTGAATATAAGATTCTGCTATTTAGGTTCAGGGTACATCAGATGATACTTAATCTTGCCTCACATCAGAAATGACCTGATCTAATTTTATATTTTACCAGTCATTAGGTAGTGCTGATTTTCTTTCATAGCAAGGAGGTGGTACTGGTGTTTGAATGGTTCCTTGTGCATGCTAAGTTAGTGCTCTGCTACTTGAGCCACAGCGCCACTTCCAGTTTTTTAGAGTTAATTGGAGATAAGAGTCTTCATGGACTTTCTTGCCCAAGCTGACTTTGATCTATGATCCTCAGACCTCAGCCTCCTGAGTAGCTAGGATGACAGGCGTGAGCCATTAGCACCCAGCTTGAGTCATTTTTCAAATAGGGTGTCCCATGTTTGACTGGGGCTGGCCTTAGACTACAGTCTATTACATCATAGGCCTGCGTATCTGGGATGATCGGCATGACTGCCATGTCCAGCTTGTGTGTTATGATGGGGTCTAGGTGCCTTAATTACTCCTTTAAATGGTTAAAACTGTAAGCTTTTTAGTGCATGGTTTTTTTACAGTTAAAAT
Source organism: Dipodomys ordii (assembly GCF_000151885.1). NCBI lineage: Eukaryota > Metazoa > Chordata > Mammalia > Rodentia > Heteromyidae > Dipodomys > Dipodomys ordii. The sequence continues at coordinate 1,769,559 of NW_012267344.1, read as the reverse complement.
AATTTTTTTATTGGCCTGGTGGTTCATGCCTGTAATCATAGCTAGGATCATGTTTTAAAATCAACATTGGCAGGAAAGCCCACGAGGCTCTTATCTCTGATAAACTACTCAGAAAAAGCCAGAGATGGCACTGTGGCTCAAGTGGTAGAGTGCTAGTCTTGAGCACAAAGAGGCTCAGGGGATGGTGCCTAGGCCCTGAGTTCAAGCCCCATGACTGACCAAAAAAAAAAAAAAATAGTAACTTAAAAGATGTGTCACTAATACGAAGAAATGATTAAGAATTTGTAAAGTAGCCCCCCTCCACACACAAACTCACTATGCCAAAGTGGATGAAAGATCATCTTCCACATGCTCCCAAAGGAGATTGTGAACCCCCAAAACTCCAAACACGCACACCAAGTCAATTCTAAGATGACACACTTAAAACATAGATGTTATGAAACTTAAAAATTCCCAGATGGGATCAGGAGCTTCAAGACAGGCAGGTCGGGGCTGGGAAGGTAGCTCAGTGGTAGAGCGCTTGCCTTGCTTGCCTGAGGCCCTGGGTTCGATTCCTCAGCACCACATAAGCAAAAAGAAAAAAGCCAGAAGTGGCGCTGTGGCTCAAGTGGTAGAGCGCTAGCCTTGAGCTGAAGAGCTGAGGGACAGCGCCCAGGCCCAGAGTTCAGGCCCCACAACTGGACCCCCCCCCCCCAAAAAAAAAAGACAGGTAGGTAGACATTTTCGAGCAGGGGAAAACCATCCAAACGTGAAAAGGGAAAAATAAAAGAGAGGAAATGACTTCACCACACTTTTAAAACGACAAAGCAATGAGCCACCAGAACCCAGACTGGAAAGGCGCGACAGCATCCAGAAACAAGGGTGAACTGCACCGCTCACCACGACAACCAGTGAAGCAGCCGGCCATGTGCTCCTGCAGGTTTCAAAGCAGCTCGTTCACAGCCTTGGACACACACATCTCGCGATACTTGAGAAAGCGCGGCAGCAGCCCGCTCAGAAGCCTCCGAGCAGGAACACGAGGCGCTCAGACCACGTGTGCGTGTGGGGGGGCGTGTCCAAGTAGCCTCTGATTGGGTGATGCAGCTCCGGGGGCGGGGTCTAGGGCTCTCCGTTATATATACCCGGAGGCAGCCGGCGACGCACACGTTCCCTCGTCCGGGGCCGCGGCTCCGGCTCCTCCTCTCTGCCCTCCGAGTGCGCGCCGCTGGGCTGTGCTCTCGCGGCCCTGGCCTCCGTTCTCGCGGGATCTCGCGTGGCGTCGGGAAGCCGGCCGAGGGGGAAGGAGGCGGAGCCGGCGGGGTGGAGGGAGCGGCGGCGGCGTTCCGTTACCGACGTTGGCTTCGCTCGGCGGTGGCCAGGCTTTTCTGGGGGAAAGGGGAGGTCAGCCAGGTGTGGAGAGCTTGCGGGGGAACCCCGAGGATCCGGGGGCGGGAGTGGGGCGCTCCCCGGCGGGGCGCCGCGGCCTCGGGGC
>NW_012267344.1:1742649-1766759 GCF_000151885.1 Dipodomys ordii | reverse complement strand
CCTGGACCCCAGACCCGACCCCGCCCCGGACCCCGGAACCCCACCCCGCCCCAGCCTGGCCTGCACCCCAGACCCGACCCCGGCCCCGGGTCCTGACCCCCAGACCCGACCCGGACCCCGGGTCCTGACCCCCAGACCCGACCCGGACCCTGGGTCCTGACCCCCAGACCCGACCCGGACCCCGGGTCCCCAGACCCCGCCCTGACTGCTCTTTCTCCCTCCTCCCTCTCCTCTCCTCTCTCCCCTCCCCCCCCCAGCTGGTGCTGCCAACCTCGGTCGCCATGGGGGCGCAGGACCGACCCCAGTGTCACTTCGACATCGAGATCAACCGGGAGCCGGGTGAGCTGGACATTTGTGTGGGGGGGTGGAGGGAAGGGGGAGGGGGGAGGCGACCGAGGGAGACAACCCTCCCCCCTCCTCCCTAAACCTTTTGGGGAGCTGGAGACTACGGGGGAGGGGGGCTCTGTGGAGAGAAATGTCCAGGTACACAAACACGCGCGCGCACACACACACACACACACACACACACGGGCCTATGGAGAGAAGTGTGGTCCAGGTGCACACACACACCCGTGGAAATCCTGGCCTTGCTCTCTTGTCTCTCTCTGGAACTCCACACCCCACCCACCGGGACCGGACCCCCGACATGCCCTCCTACCCAGCCTTGGCAACCAAGGAAAACGGGGTGCACTCCTTCTCCCTGTCTCTCTGTCTCTGTGTCTCTGTTTCTTTCTCTCAGGAGATCCACACTTCTGGTGAGCCCCAGATCGGGGCAGGGTTTTTTCTTTTCTTTTTTTTTTTTTTTTGGTGGTAGTCGTGTTTTTTTAAGTGTAGGTCTGTATTCTGTTATTTCCAAAAATCACAGCAAGACTATAGATAAGCCAACTCTTGTTTTCCCATTTTTCCCCCTTTAAAACCATATATTTATTTAGTTTTTGAGTCCTGGGGCTTGAACTCAGGGCTTGGGAACTGTCCCTGAGCTTCTTTTGCTCAATGCCAGCGCTCTACCACTTGAGACACAGCGCCACATCTGGCTTTTTCTGTGTATGTGGTACTGAGGAATCGAACCCAGGGCTTCATGCATGATAGACTAGCACCATACCACTAAGCCACATTCCCAGCTTTAGGGAAAGTCTTGAGCTAAATCAGCATTCTTTGTAAGCAGCAGAATTGCAGGGGAAAAGCAGAGGAAGAAGTAACGTCCAAGAAACAATGGTAACCCTTCTGTACAACACCTTAATAGTGATAACACTACATATGTACACACATATGCATAAAAACAATGGTACCCTCTGTACAAGAATAACAGTAAAACTACATATGTATATCTATGTGCACATATGTACAAGGAATTGCAATGTGTATGTGCTTAACATTGGTGGGTTTTTTTATTAGGAGTTTATTCATCTATTCGTTAATAGCTGGATTTTTTTGTTTTGTTTTCCTTCTAAAGGGTATGGTTTCATTCTGAGTAGCATGCAGGGATCCAACCGTTTTCTTAGCTCTTTGGTATTTTTGGACTAAGTTTTGATTGAAGACATACATATTATTTTTGTATATTATCTTTTTCTGCTTTGTTCTTACAAGAAAATTCCAGTGAACATCAGCATTCAGCCTTGAATGAAATAGCTGTTAACAGGTGGCTCACACGTGTCATCCTAGCTACTTAAGAGACTGAGATCTTTGGGTCACAGTTAGAAGCCAGCTGGGGCAGGAAAGTCTGAAAAGCTCTTATTTCCAATTAACCACAAAAAAAGCTGAAAGTGGAGGTATGTCTCAAGTGGTAGAGTACCAGCCAGCTTTGGGCAAAAAAACTTGCTTGCCTGCCTGCCTGCCTGTTTTCCTTCCTTCCCTTTCCTCCCTTTTTCTTTCTTTCCATCTCTTCTCCTTTTTCTTTCCTTTCCTTTTTCCTTTCGTTTTCCTTTCTCTTTCCCATCACCATCTCAGCCTCCTGAGTAAGTAGGATGACAGGCGTGAGCCACCAGCACTTAGCTTAAACTAAGATTGTGTAGCCGTGTTAAATACTTCCTTCTGAGGGATTTGTCCATATTGCTAGCTTTCCAAATAGCTATAGACTTCTCCAGAAGTTGGAGAAATGTTGAATGAATTTCAGCATCACACATGATTCATAGTAACTGATAGAAGAGAGTAACATCTAAGAACTGTCACCAAAGCAAGGAATGTTTACATGGTTTTACCTTGAACCGAATGATAATTGGCAATTTCATATGGTTCAGTCTTGTATAATACTTAACTGATAGTTCTGGGAATATTGCCTAAGAGCCAGGCACCGGTGGCTCACGCCTGTCATCCTAGCTACTAAGAGGCTGAGAGCTGAGGATCACGGTTTGAAGCCAGCCTGGGCAGAAAAGTCTGAGACTCAAACTATAAAAAGCTGGACGTGGAACTGTGGCTCGAGTGGTAGGTAGTACACTAGCCTTGAATAAAAAAGAAGGTCAAGAACAGCATCCAGGCCCTGAGTTCAAGCTCCAGGACGGTACAAAATAATAATTACCTCGCAAGTTACCAGACCACTGAATGAAAGTATTTTTTGGGGGGGAGGGTTCTGTCCTGGGGCCTGAACTCTGGGCCTGGGTGCTGTCCCTCAGCTCTTCAGCTCAAAGCTACCACGCTACCACTTGAGTCATAGCACCACTTACGGCTTTTTTTTTTTTTCTGCTTATGTGGTGCTCAGGAATTGAACCCAGGGCCTCATGCATGCGAGGCAAGCACTGAGCCACCTTCCCAGTTTTATTTTTTTATGCTACTCCTGGGGCTTGACCTCAGCCTGGGTGGTGTCCCTGAGTTTTTGTGCTTATAGCTGGTTGGTGCTCTACCACTTGAGCCACGTTTTGTTGGTTAATTGGTGGTAAGAGTCTCAGTCTTTTCCTGCCCAGACTGGCTTTGAACTTTGAACCTCTGATCTCAGCCCCCTTATTTAGGAGTATAGGTGTGAGCCACAGCCTGGGATTTTGGTGGCTTCTAAGCAATTCATGCATTTTACCTAAGCTGTCAGATTTATACACATAAAGTTGTTCCTGATTGTCTACTCATGTGTTATCTTTCATTTGTGATATTGGTAAAGTCTGCTCCTTTTTTCTGTTTAGAGGTTTGCCAAAGAAACAGATTTTAGTCTCATTGAATTTTCCCCTGCTCTTTTTCTGTTTCAGATTTCTGTTGTTTGGGTTTTTTTTTTTTAATTTTTTAAAATATCATTTCTAGTGCTTTGCTCCTTTTTTAGTTTCTTCAAGCGGAAGCTTACCTCATTCACTATGATTCCTTTACTGACATAAGGGTTTAATTATATAAATATAGAGGGAGATTTACAGATATCTGACAAATTTTGATGTGTCTGTCATTTTCTTAAAACTGCAGGCTATTTCTGATTTTCTGAGACTTTTTAACTTAAAAATGACCAAGAAGTGTTTTTTTTTTTTTGTTTTTGTTTGTTGGTCGTGGGGCTTGAACTCTGGGCCTGAGCGCTGTCCCTCAGCTCTTCAGCTCGAGAGGAGCACTCTACCACTTAAGCTACAGCGCCACTTCCAGTTTTCTAGTGATTTATTGGAGATAAGAGTTTCACGGTCTTTCCTGCCCGGGCTGGCTTTGAACCGCCATCCTCAGATCTCAGCCTCCTGAGTAGCTAGGATGACAGGCGTGAGCCACCGGTGCCCGGCAAGTGTTTTAACTTTTAAGTGTAGAGGTTGCATATCCTTTATCAGAACTCACAGGACTAGAAGTGTTTTAGGAAATTAAGATTTTTGTGAATTTTGGAACATTCACATATACATAATAAGGTATCTTGGGGATAAATAAATCCCAAGTCTAAATATGATGTGTCTGTTTCATATTTGTATTATACATGTAGTCTGTTAAGCATGCAGGTTTTTGTTCTGTTTGTAGTAGTGGGGTTTGAACTTGTATTCTCACTTAGTAGACAGGTTTAAAGTGGCTTTCTTGTAGATTGCAAACTGATGGATTTTATTTTGCTTGTTAACTATTTACTGTGTTGCAATGTTATTTTGTTTGTTCTTAACTATATTTAATAGGTTTCTTGTGCTTGGATTTGTCTTTATTTTTCAGTTATTTATTTGTGGGCTTTTTGATTTGTTTTGTTTTTTTTTGAGACAGCCTCTCATTGTGTTGCCCCAGCTAGCTTCAGACTTTTTGAAACCCACACATTATATTTTCTGAACTGTTTGGGGTGAGTTGCTTACGTCATGGCTCTTTGTCTTGAAATGATTCATTGTGGTTTTTTTTTTTTTTTTTTTTGGTTGGTCATGGGGCTTGAACTCTGGGCTTGGGCACTATCCTTCAGCTCAAGGCAAGCGCTCTACCACTTGAGCCACAGCGCTACTTCCGGGTTTCTAGTGGGTTTTATTGGAGATAAGAGTGTCACGGACTTTCCTGCCTAGGCTGGCTTTGAACCGCGATCCTCAGATCATAGCCTCCTGAATAGCTAGGATGACAGGCCTCAGCCTGGCTCATTGTGTATTTCTTATAGGGACACTGTCTTATGTAACTCTAATACAGTAGCTCATCAACTACATCTTTACAATATATACCTATTGTTTTGGTCAGGTAGCCTAAAAAGTCATTTATCACATACAGAATCCATTTAAGCATCAGATGCTACTTTTAGCTCATGTCCCTTTATCTTTTTTTTTTCTTTTGCCAGTCCTGGGACTTGAACTCTGGGCCTGGACACTGTCCCTGAGCTTCTTTGGCTCAAGGCTAGCGCACTGTACCACTTGAGCCACAGCACCACTTCTGGCTTTTTCTGTGTATGTGGTGCTGAGGAATCAAACCCAAGGGCCTCATGCATGCTAGGAAGCACTCTTATCACTGATCTACCTTCCCTGCCCCTTTGTGAATCTTTAACTTCTACAGTACAGCCTTTTTGGGTCTTTTAGGATGGTAATATTTTAGAATGTAACACCCTTTTCCCCTTTTAAATAGTACATTAAGCATTTTGCATTGTCAGGGGCTTAAACTTGGTTTTTAAATGGGATAGCCAGGGTCGTTTCTTTTTTTTTCTTTTTTTTCTTTTTTTTTTCTTTTGTCGGCCCTGGGGCTTGAACTCTGGGCCTGGGCGCTGTCCCTCAGCATACAGAAAGTGAACAGAAAGTGAACGCCCTGGCTTACACCATTAAGTTTAGATGACCTCCTTGTTGTTTTTTTAATTGCTCATGAGTGAACTAGGACACTCGCTGCCTGTCTAATAAATTCGGATTGTTGACAGGAGTTCCTAAACAGTACAACCCACCTGTCTTATACATGGTATTTTTGTAGTATGAATTTCAGTGGGATGGATTATAGACAGAGCATGATTTTAATTAGGCAGACTAATTTTAATTAGTAGTGGAAAAGTGGGGGCGTGTGGGAGGGAGGAGCAGCTTGTGGGTTCACCAGCCCTATGGCCCCGACAGTGATTTCATTTCACCGAGCTGCAGGAAGCAAACGTGCTGGCTGATTGGTTGTTTAAGATTTTACAGCTAAATACATAATTTTAGCATATGGTACTCATAAAAATATAGTTGTTTTATTTCCTTTTTTTGTTGTTGTTGGTCTGCGGGGCTTGAACTCTGCCTGGGCGCTGTCCCTCAGCTCTTCAGCCCAAGGCTGGCACTTTACTACTTGAGCCACAGCGCCACTTCCAGTTTTCTGGTGGTTCATTGGAGATTAGAATCTCACAGCCTTTCCTGCCTGGGCTGGCTTGGAACAGTGATCCTTAGATTCAGCCTCCTGAGTAGTTTAGGATGATAGGTGTGAGTGATAGGTGTGAGCCATCAGCGCCCGGCAGTTGTTTTATTTCTTTAGTGTGCATTCAGAATACAAGGGGGAAAAAAAAATCTTACTAATACTTGAAATTCCCTTGTCTTTCTCTGTCCTCATTTTTAATGACGATGCAATATTTTCTATTTTTTCTTTTTGCCAGTCCCAGGGCTTGAACTCAGGGCCTGGGCGCTGTCCCTGAGCTGCTTTTGCTCAAGGCTAGCTCTCTACCATTTGAGCCACAGCACCATTGCCTGCATTTTCTGTGTATGTGGTGCTGAGGAATCAAATCTGAGGCCTCAGGTATGCTAGGCAAGCACTCTACCACTGAGCCACGTTCCCAGCCAAAATTTCTTACAATTCTGAAACCACATACTTGCAGAGCAGCCTATGTTTGTAAAGTACCTTGTGCAATCTCTCTCTCTCTTTCTCTCTCTCACACACACACACACACAAACACACACACACACACACTTTAATATTACCTAAGGGAAAAAAAGCCAAAAAACCCCTGCTTTTATTGCATGTGGACTGGGTGTCAAGTTAAGGGTAAAGCCTTCTAGAACCTACCATTTAGCTTGAATAATCAGTGGGACATAATACTTACTCAGATGGTCAGTTATTTAGTCCCCCTCCCCCCTCCCCCCAAAAAAATGTTAACTGGAATAAGCAGGTTTGAGCTGCAAAGGTGGTTTTTAATTCGGCGGAGGATTGGCAGGACCTGGGTTACTGACGAAGTTCTCAGAAGCTGCACTCAAAACCATCTCATTGTGGGCTGGGGCGTTGGCATCGTGATAGAATACTTTCCTAGCATGTGCTGACCTGGGGAGTCTGGTGTCGGACATGGCATAAGCAAACAAACAGAATAAACCCCCTAATTATAAGCAACCCCCTAGCTATGTGAGCCTGGCTAGCGACGGCGTCCAACTGCTTGCTGGGCAAAAAAAAAAAAAAAAACGAGACCTAAGTTAAAAGAGGGCTGGGTGCGTGGTTTAGTGTAACCTGTCTACCTAGCAAGCACTGAACTTGAGTGCGACCTCCAGAGTCTCGCCATATAACCTAGGCTTGGCTCTCTTGGAATTCAGGATCCTCCTGCCTCCCGCCCCGCCCCAGGGCTGGGCGGTGTGAGAGTTTTTCTAGAGATGTTACCATTTCCGGGTCATTGTCAACTAGGAATCCTGAGCCCTCTTCCCTTCTCTGGAGATTGGAGGATGGGGCTGAACTTCCAGGCCTTTCTGGTTGACCAGTCCCCATCCCGAAACTGGCCATGGCCAGAAGTTGTCTATAGACCAAAAGATGTTTTTGTTCTTTTTATTTATTTTATGTTTGTTCATCACGGGGCTTGAACTCAGGAGAGCCTGGGCGCTTTTCCTGAGCTCTCCACTACTTTGAATCCTACCTCTCTTTCTGGTTTTCTGGTGGTTCATTGGAGATGAGTCTCATGGACTTCCCTGCCTAGGCTGGCTTCGAACTGCGATCCTCACATCTCAGCCTCCTGAGTTGCTAGGATGACAGGCGTGCATCACCAGCACCTGGTTACGAAACAGATTTTTCTATTTATATCTGTTTACCTATTTTTGTTTCCTCTGTATAAAATGTTACATTTATTATGATCATTATGTAATATTATTAATATGTATTAATCAACTTGCTGATTGTTTTCATTTCAGTTGGTCGCATTATGTTTCAGCTCTTCTCAGACATATGTCCAAAAACATGCAAAAATTTCCTCTGCCTTTGCTCAGGTAAGGGGATTTTTTTTTTCAGTTATTTACCTTTTTCTAGCATAGTAGATATTTTCATGAAATATAATGGTCTGTGAGATGAGATTGTACCTCAGAACTGCTTTTCACTAAGCCTTCTCTGTGAGTTAAGCTGATAGCTCTTTAAATGAAAAGGGGAGAGAAAATGGTCTTAGAAGTGGGCCCAGTGGCTCACGCCTGACATCCTAGCTACTCAGGAGACTGAGGTCTGAGGATCATGGTTGGAAGCCAGCCCTGCAGAAAAGTCCCCATGAAACTCTTACCTGCCATAAACTACTTAAAAAAGCCGGCCGGGGTGTGTGTGGGGGTGGGGGGAGTGGGAGGGAAGGGAAGGGATAGTAAGGGAAAAACAAAGGAGAGGGTAACAATGCTCCATAGGAAATGTACTCATTGCCTTACTCATGTAACTGTCACCCCTCTATACAGTAGCTTTACAATTAAAAAAAAAGTGTATGTATATATATGTATATATGTGTGTATATATATATATACACATATATACACATGTATATATATAAAGCTATATATATATAAAGCCAGAAGTGGCACTGTGGCTCAAGTGGTAGAGCGCTAGCCTTGAGCACAAAGAAGCTCAGGAACAGCGCCCAGGCCCTGAGTTCAGGCCCCAGGACTGACAAAAAATAAAATTACGCGCCTTCACCATTGATTTGTCTTGGTAGAAGTTTGCTGATTGCAGTACTTTGAACATACTCAGCACCCTAGATTTCATTCAACATGATTTGGCATCCAGATGCTATTTGCTATTTTGTGTGTGTGTGTGTGTGTGTGTGTGTGTATACACACACACACACACACATTTTTTTTTTTGGTAGTGTGTTAAATTTCCATGCCATCCCCCCATTTCTTAACATCTTAGGCGGTACCCAGTACATAGGAGAGGTGTGTGGGTAGTGGCACTGGGGCTTGCTAGGTGGGTGCTTTCTCACCTGAGCCACACCATAGAGATGATTTGTTGGGTTCTTTGCATGGAAGGACGGGTTTGTAGCTAAAACTTTGTTTCTTTTTCTTTCTTCTTCTTCTTTTTTTTTTTTTCCTTCCCAGGGGAGAAGGGCCGTGGGAAAACCACTGGAAAGAAGTTATGTTATAAAGGCTCCACATTCCACCGAGTGGTTAAAAACTTTATGATTCAGGGTGGGGACTTCAGCGAAGGTAGAGCCAAAAGTGATGTTTCTAATTCTTGCAGCCACCAGGTGTAAACTAGCTCCTCATTATTCTTATTAGTGCCGATGATGACAGTTGCTCGTTATTCTTGAGTAATGACTGTGGTTACATCTTGTAGCTCCAGAATGTGTGCAGGAGTGAAATACTATGACATTATAATTTTACTTTTGTCATGTCATTTACTCGACTCGTGTAACCGCATAGGCAAATGCCCAAAGTACTGTCCAGTTGCATTTATCCTACAGCTTAGGAGGTTTTGACGATTGTTAGAAATAACTGGCTGGTGGCGGTCCTTTGGGGATGGAGTACTAATATTTTAAAGTTCTGTGAGGAGCCTTCAAATGCTGGCTGTTGGCAAATCGAAACCATCAAAAATAATTTGTAGCTGGGCGTGGTGGCGTACGCGTATAATGCCAGCCCTCAGGACACAGATAAGAGATTCATGAGTTTGAGGCCAGCCTGAGCTACCTAGACCCTCTCTCAAAAATCAGGTTAAAACAAGATAATTTATATGTATTAGTTATATGCATGATGCGTGTGTATGTATAATATCATGTGTTTCAGCTTTCACTTTGCTTACTGTAGCTCTATTTGTAGGTAATGGCAAAGGTGGTGAATCCATTTACGGTGGCTATTTTAAAGGTAAGGCTTCATATTTTACGGTCTTCTCAGTTCTGATGCTAAAGCAAGTCCAGTTTGGCCATATACCTTTTAATGAGGAGAGGCTTACTGATAGTTCACTTTTTGCATGACACTAATGCTGCATGAAAATACTTTATTTGCATGAATTTGGGGATAAATTGTACGGTAATCTATAACTTTTAATTGACCAGATTAATTAAGGCTAACTTTATGGTTAAACATGACTTTCAGCATGGAGGTTAGGCAACTATATACATGAAAACTCCTCTCTTCCTGCCTAAAACTGTCAACATATTCTTTTGTTTATAGAGAATGTGGTCTTTTGCAAAATGAAAAGGTAAGAGAACGAAGCTCAGTAACACAAACTCCAATTCTGTTCCCTTGCACCCTTACCTAATAAATTCGTGGACAGTCTGGGTCAGGATTGTTGCTGGATTTCTATTTTGTTTGAAGACTTGGAAACTTCCTTATGTTATTTCATACATGCATCTGTATCTGTTTTCTTTTCCCAATGAGTTGTTACTGCTACCTCAGGAAAAAGAATCTGGGTTGTGGATTTTTTTTTCCCCCCTCCCTCAATCTAGCAATTTCTTTAAAATACAATGATATTTCCTCCTTCCTCAAAGGTTTGTATGTTTTCTTTTGTATACTAAAACTATGTGGTTGTGTTTTATTCCTACAGTAGTAGCAGTTGAATAAATCTTAACTATTGAACTTGCCCCCCAAAAAGCCTTAGAAAAGTCAGTTGCAGAGATTCATTAAAAGAAAGAAAAAAATCCACTAGGTTTAGTGCCATAAAAGCTGCAGTATTATAATAGTCCTTTATATTTCCTTTGGGAGAAAATGGATTACTACTTTTTTTTGAGAGGCCCTGTTCCCAAGGTAATATTTTTTCCAAGGTTTTGATTTTTTCCCTCTGGTTTCTACTAAAGACAGATTTGTTTGTATTAGTGTGAGAAGGGAGCTCGGGTTAATTTGAAGGGTGTTTTCGCTGGAAGGAAAGTCGTATCGAAGCGACTTGGATGGCGGATTTTCCCCTCTCATAACTCACTGTGTCTAGTTAGTAGCATGTAGCAATTTCACCTTAATGCCTAGCCCACTTCAGTGTATATGTTCCATGCACCAGCTACTTTAGACTTTAAAGATGGTGTTCTGCCACTTAAATTTTTATTTTTACAGAGCTTACTTTCTTAGATAATTTTGTGATCCTATTGATTATCCATATACTTCATTTTAGACATGTTCCTAAAACTTCCTCTCATTTCCCTCCCCCTCTCCCCCATAGACTAGCTTTGTTTCTGGTCACTAACAGATTTACCGACAACTGAAATGTCTATATACGAACTATACCCAGGTGTAGTTCATTTGGCTGGTTAATTGGGAGTTTAAAAGAAATGAGTTTTATTTTTTTTGAGAGTTCCCTAAAAGCTTGTCATTAGTTTTTCTCTGCAAGTTAACACGTATCATTTCGCCACGGGTATGCATGCAACTAAAAGTGACTATTCTAAGGCTTGTCTGTATAAAGTATTCAATATATGTTCCTTTTTCTCAAGGCTTTAATTAGTACCTTTGGGCTTTTTATGCTTTTATGAACTTGATTAGTTTATTAAAAGAAAAACCACTTTTTTTTTTTTTCTCTAAATGTTGTCAAATAACTATACTGACCAGAAGAGGAATCCCGTCCTTTGCTTTCTGTGTATTACTTGAACATGATCACTTGGAGAGTGGGTTATCGCGGCAGGCTGACGAATTTGTGTTTTCTTCAAACAGATGAAAACTTTATTCTCAAACACGATAGAGCGTTCCTTTTGTCAATGGCAAACCGCGGGAAGCACACCAATGGCTCCCAGTTTTTCATGTGAGTAGGCGTGGCGCAGACACGACCCTTTCCTCCCAGAAGCGCTGTCCTTAGGAAAGGTGGCGGTCCTTAGACTAATTCCACTGTGGAAACGCTAACTGCTTAGGTCTCATGATGGATTTCGCACGTGGCACGGAAGCCAGTCAGCTTGGGCTCCCTCAGCGTCCAGCACGCATAGTGGGGTTTACCATGTAAGAACAGGAATTCAGAAACGAAACCTTGAAGCGAGAGTCAAGTCCTAGCCCCTGCAGAGGCTAAGTTCTGAAGATCGGGGTTCAAAGCCAGCCAGGGTAGAAAAGTTCATGAGACTCTTGCCTTCAATTAACTACCCCAAGACAAGCCAGAAGTGGAGAGGTATGGTTCAAGTGGTAGAGTGCTGTCCCTGAGCAAAAAATGCTCAGGGACAGCGCCCAGGCCCTGAGTTCAAACCCCAGGACTGGCGCACACACACACACACACACACACACACAAAACAGAAAGAAGATATGTATTCTTTTCAGTATATATAAGCTTGTCATCATGAGGGAAGAAAGTGGCTTTGGCTCAGTTTATGAAAACTAAATTGGAATATAAACTACTGATGAACATTTAAAAATTGTTAATAGCGTATGGCCAGATACGGCGTGAGCATAAAAAGTTGGTTCGAGGAAGCCGTTGTGACGTGGCTTTTTTTTCCTCCTATTTTTCCTCATTGAGCCACTTTTGAGAGAAGTATTGTTCTTTTCTGATGAGATATAGAAACACAAAACAGCGCCAGCATTTGTAAAATCTGCATAATTGAATTAACCCAAAGCGGCGGTGGGTATCTTCTGCCAAAACTATATAATGAGATTTTCATTCAGCACACTTGAGAATGTTGAAATTAGCTTTTTAACTAAATATATATGTGTACACATACATGCACACACACACACACACATATAATTACCTAGTTATACATGCATAACCTTATTTCTCATGCTAAATAGAACCTTCAGCCTGTTTCTAGTTGTATTCTTTTCTTGTTTTGTATTGCCCCAGGACTGGCCAAAAAAAAAAAAAATCACTTTGAATTTGCACCCAAGGGAAAGTTCTCTGGTTTTAGTTTGGTGGAAGTCTAGTTTGAAGTCAACTTCCAGGAAGGTCTTGCATTAACAAGTAGTCTTGAAAGTAGTTAACTATTTTAACACACACAAAATCCTCTGTCTCGGGGCTAGAAAGGTGGCTCAGTGGTAGAGCGCTTGCCTTGCACGCATGAGGCTCTGGGTTCGATTCCTCAGTACCACATAAGCAAAAAGAAAAAAGCTGGAAGTGGCGCTGTGGCTCAAGTGGTAGAGTGCTAGCCTTGAGCTGAAGAGCTGAGGGACAGCGCCCAGGCCCAGAGTTCAGGCCCCACGACCGAACCCCCCCCCAAAAAAAAAAAAAAGAAATGAGTTCCCATGAGTTGAAGATAAACTCAAATTAATGTTCTTATTTCTGAACAAATATATTGTGACTACCATAGAAGGAAAGGTCAAACAGAGGCAACAGCTCATAAAAGAGCAGCCCTTGCAACTGTATGTCCTGGCGTCTTTTTGGATTTGGACATGATAATAAAGCGTGATGTCCTGTTTCCAAGCTGTGCTTGTAGTCACGGATCATTGCTGCGATGCAGCCTGGAATCTCACAAAGAACAGATAGTATAACTCAGAAGAACTGACCTCCAAATCTCAGAAGGACTCTTCATACACTTGTGTAGAGTTGTATTTGTAGTTTGTTTATACCACAACTCTGCAATTCCTAAAGAGTCCATTTGTAGCCAAGCGCAGGTGGCTCACGCCATCATCCTAGCTCCTCAAGAGGCTGAGATCTGAAGATCACAGTTCAAAGCCGGCCCAGGCAGGAATAGCCCTAGAGACTCTTTAATCTGCATTTCCAAAAAACTTTTATCTCTAAACTTCCAAAAAACAAAAACCAAGAAAAAAGCTGGAAGTGGATCTGTGGCTCAAGTGGTGGAGTGCTAGCCTTCAGCAAAAAAGAAGCTGGGGGACAGAGTCCAGGCCCTGAGTTCCAGCCCCAAGACTGGCAAAAAAAAAAAGAAAAAAGAAAATTCTGTGGTTTGCCTCGAAGCAGTTTAAAATGAATTCAAAGACCCGGGGCAGAGTGAGCTACCACCTTACCTCACTTCGCATTTTGTAGAGCTATTACTGATAATGTCAGGAAGAGAGTACAAGAACAGGTCCACCTGCTTATGTGGCTCAGTGGTACATGGCCTGCACACCCAGGCATGATTGCCAACCCTGTGCAAAAATACAGTAATCATAAAATAGTACATTCTAATTCTATAATTCTAGGGAATTATAGTCTTAGAGTGGAAAGGGATTTAGCCATCTAGAACACAGTTTTCTTCGGGTAGGTAATTATGAATTAAGTGGAAAAAAAATCCTGTGAAGTCCCGGTTATAGAAGCTTTAGGGCAAGAATGCTGTAGACTCTAAGCCGTGTCTTTAGTTATAAGTACAACCTATCATTTTATTAACCATTATGCTACAAAAATTTTTGTAGCTAAGTGTTAGATGTAGTCAGCGCTTTGCTAGAAAGTTAAATTATATTTTGGGAACATTTTTTTTCCTCCTGTTACTAATAACAACTCTGGCGTGTGCGTGTGTGTGTATGTGTGTGTATGTGTGTGTGCGTGTGTGTGTGTGTGTATGTGTGTACCCATGGCCTTGAGAACCTTCCTAGACCCATGTTCCTAGCCCTGGTCGTTTTCATTGTCTTCACATAGTTATCAAAAAGATAAATAAGGGTTGGGAAGGTGGCTCAGTGGTAGAGTGCTCACCTAGTATGCATGAAGCCCTGGGTTGCGATTCCTTAGTACCGCATACACAGAAAAAGCCAGACGTGGTTCAAGTGGTAGAGCACTAGCCTTGAGCAAAAGAAGCTCAAGGACAGTGCCCAGGCCCTGAGTTCAAGCCCCAGGACCGGCACAAAAAACAAAAAGAGCGAGATAAAGAAGCCATTACATAGTGGTTTCAGAAGATGAGGTAGAATTTTATACCTTTTGTTATTAAATAACTTTTCTAGAATAGAACAGTAAGCTGGCTGTCAGTTGATTTTTTTTTTGTTTCATTTCCTATGTATTTTGCCTCCTATGAGTGAGTTTTTGATTCCTTTAAAGTTCCCTACTCTTGGAGATAAATGAGCACACGTTTTGCTGTTAGAACACTGTCATAAAAGAAAGACCATGTTTTGTAAGGTGATTTATGTGCAGACATTATCTCACTGCAAGGAAATGCTTGCTTTGAACCTGCTGGGTAGGGACCTCATAGAAATTTGTAGAATCATTTTATGTCCAGGAAGCAACAGACTTGCCAGTTTTCTTTACCCAAATGAGGGTTGATCGCTTCATAGATGAGCGTACAGGCTAGGTGGTAAGGGTAGTCTCCAAGGGTTCAGAAAGCTACGTAAAAATTCGGTGTAGCAAAACTAGATGTAAGGGGCCAGGCATGGTGGCTCATGCCTGTAAATCCTAGCTACTCAGGAAGCTGAGATCTGAGGATCGAGGTTCAAAGCCAGCCCAGGAGGAAAGTCTGTGAGACTCTCATCTCCAATTAACTACTCAACAAAGCTGGAAGTGGGCTAGAAATGTAGCTTAGTGGTAGAGTGCTCACCTAGCATGCATGAAGCCCTGGGTTCAGTTCCTCACTACCACATACACAGAAAAAGCCAGATGTGGCGCTGAGGCTGAAGAGCTGAGGGACAGCGCCTAGGCCCTGAGTTTCAAGCCTCAGGACTGACCAAAAAAGTAGATGTAAGAGTAGAAACATTTTTCCATCCACACATTCATAAACTTGAAAAGACATGCTAGTAAATATTAATAATCTTGAGATATTCTAAATGTTGTTTTTTTTTTGGAAAAGCGAATACAGAAGAATTTTCATATATAGTTAAATACAGATCATGTAGAATTTTTTGTGACCAAAGACACTTAACCAACCCCATGCCAGCATCTTTGAATATCAAACTTCCTCTTTCGTAGTGTTTATGAAGCCTGGGCAGGAAATGTTGGTAGTGGTTGATAGGTGTGAACCTTTATATTAGTGCTGGATTTTAGAAAGTTCTTCTGTTTCGGGCCAGTACACTCGGGTGCCTCTTGTGTGACAATATCATAGTTTGAAGAATGGAAAAAAAAAAGTTGTATGTTAAAGGCTAAATTAGAAATAAACTAGGGACTGGGAAGGTGGCTCAGTGGCAGAGTGCTTGCCTAGCATGCATGAAGCCCTGGGTTCAGTTCCTCAGTGCCACATACACAGAAAAAACCCAGAGTGGTGCTCTGGCTCAAGTGCTCAGGCCTTGAGTTCAAGTCCCAAGATTGGCAAAAAAGAAAGAAAGAAATTATCTTTACTTCCCTATTCCATACTCACTTATGCCTACAATACTTTATTTTTTATCATACTCATTGCAAAATTATACATTATTTCCAACTTTTTTTTTGCACAAATCCATGTATCATTACTTTCACAAGACATTAAAGCTTTTATTTTTAAATACTTTAAAATTTAGTATTTCTTAAATTCCTGTCAAGTATTAGGATTTGGGAGGGGTGAGTGGTTTTAGATATATTTAAAGTTTACTCCTTTAAAATTGATCAGTGTGTTTTGGGAGGAAAAATTAAAACAGATTAGCTGGGAGAAGAAAATGCTGGGACCAAGATTGGATAGCACAGTCTGTAGTCACCTGTTTTGCCTTTTTTTTTGTTGGTCGTGGGGCTTGAACTCTGGGCCTGGGTGCTGTCCCTGAGCTCTTCAGCTCAAGGCAAGCGTTCTACTGCTTGAGCCACAGCGCCACTTCCAGTTTTCTAGTGGTTTATTGGAGATAAGAGTCTCATGGACTTTCCTGCCCGGGCTGGCTTTGAA
Source organism: Dipodomys ordii (assembly GCF_000151885.1). Taxonomy (NCBI): domain Eukaryota; kingdom Metazoa; phylum Chordata; class Mammalia; order Rodentia; family Heteromyidae; genus Dipodomys; species Dipodomys ordii. The sequence continues at coordinate 1,750,666 of NW_012267344.1, read as the reverse complement.
CCGTGATCCTCAGATCTCAGCCTCCTGAGTAGCTAGGATTACAGACGTGAGCCACCTGCGCTCGGCCTTTTTATCTTCTGAGAAAACCTGTCCCACTAGGCCACTTTATCATTTTCATATTACATTGAGTGATGACAGCATCGAGTACAGAATGAAATTTAACAAGAAACACTGAATCACTGGCTCCGGGAAGAATGACCCTTAATCTAAAAAAGCTTGCAAATGTGAAACGTGAAAAGCTTCCTTCACGCTTGAAGGGAATTAGTTTGAAACAAAACCATTAAAAAAAAAAAAAGGCCATGAAATTCTGTTTAGAATTTGCTTACATTTCCCCCCCCCAATGAAAATTTCCATTTTTAACCAAAAATAACCTCCCTAACACTTGAGATTTTTTTTTTCCATGTATGCTTCTATTTAAGATATTTTACTCCTTTGTTTTTAAGGCAGATTGGGTAGTTGTCTTAGCAGTTTCTGGGATTTGGGAAGGGGGGGGAAACATGAAATGTGGTGTTAATAGGCGTTATTGACACGTTTAGATCTGAACATTTGTGTCAGCTACCTCCTCCCTCCCTTCTTTCCCTGAGCATCTGTCTCTCCCAGTGCCCAGAACGAAAGAACATTCCAGCCCTCCCTTTTAAAAAGCTTTCTGGCTTTGCATAAGAATTCTAAAGTATTGAATTTCAAAGTGATATTGATATTAAAACATAGATTCAGTCTTGTCTTAAAAGTGTATTACAATTTATTTCTTGCCATTTTTGTGTAAAATTTACAGAAAGAGTGTTACACCGTGCGCTTCAAAGGTAATGTGTCCCTACTCTTAAGGCTTTCTCTCTCTCTCTCTCTTTCTCTCTCTCTCTGCCTTTATCTCTGTAATCCTGTTGTTATGTGCATTGAAACTTTGTTTTTAAGAATTTTTAAAGCCTTCTGCTTGGTGTATATAGCAGCGGTAGTAGTAAGACAAATGTGTTTTATATTGCTTCTGGGAAACAGATTTTTCTTTCAGCAGTTCATTGGCACTATTCTCTCTTACCATTTGAGATCACAGCTCACATTTCCATGCCCAGCCAGTCAGTGCCGCTGCTTCCCTGGTGATACACAAAATACAGGTGCTACTTTGGAATAACAGAGCGTTTCCCTTTCTAGAATCTACAAAGTGTGAAGGAAAGAGGGGTGCAGGAAATTGAGAGGATCGGTTTAAGGGACAAATTCTAAACCTTGGAAGGTTTTATGATGCCAAATGTTCTTTTCTTTGTTAATGATTTCTTCCCCTGAAGCGCATGTTCAGCCTTCACATTTATGATCATCTCTGGCCTTCCTGCACGTGTTAGTGTATTGTCCTTTTGCAAGGCTGCATAGCTCTGGAAAGATGAATGCAGTTCGGATCTCTGCCCATTTTAGAGTTGATGGAGCCAACCATCCCACCCCCATCAGTGTGACGGCACTCGGCTAGTGCTGTCTGTCCAGCATCAGTAAAAAGCCGATGGAAGCGGAAATTTCCTTCCCCCCTGGAGAACGTAGGCTTCTTTGGATTAAATCACTTGCAATATTCCTAATATGTCATCACACCTGGTTGAAGTCCAAATTCACACTCCTGCAGAGCAAGTGAAATGATTGAGGTCAGGGAGGATATAGATTGAAAACTGTCCTTCATAGACAAGGAGCTCGGTTCAAGTCCAGTCCTGAAATAAGAACTCTGGATCGTACAGGTAGCAAACTATAGCCAAGTAGCATTTTGCTGTATCACGGAGTTAGCTAGCATGTTTTTGCCTCCTCGTTTTCTCCAAAAGTTTGTCAGAAGGTGTTTTGTTGGTTGGCTAGTTTGTCTGTTTACAGTGTTTCTCTTAGCTTAAGATGACAAATTGACTTGGGCTTTGTGTGTTCTAGAACAATCCATCGACTTTCCCCAGTGCCAGAATACATCAGCACTCTGAGAAAGAGGATTGCAGAAGGCTCAGAGAAGCCATACATTGCGTTCCTTTCTTTGAGACTGATTTCTTACCTTTTTGAACACATTATATACGTCTTTTATCTCAGAGAATCGGTGTCTATCTAGCTTATTTGCCACTTTGCTCTTACATTTCCCTGAGCTTTGGTTTTATAAAAAGGAAGAAAAAAAAAAAGTTAGTTTCTAGTTTAATGATCCCAAGCGTTGGTGACCGGCAGGTTGGCTCGGTTTGGTTTTCTTTCCTTCCTCTCATTTTCTCGCTCGTTGCCTGTTTGTATTTTTCTAACTGCACTAACTAGACTGCAGTTTCCGAAGGCAGGTGATGTGAGGCTTGTGGTTCGCCACACTTTTCTCACGTTGCCGTTTTTATTTCACTTTCTTCAAGTTAATTATACTGTAGTCCTCTTACAGAACCGAATGCTCTTAATGTAAGTATAAGCGGCACTCTCTGCCGCGGTGACGTTTTCCGATTGTCGTGCAGGTTGAAATTGTGTTTTGTGGATCGTGTGTCTTCTCACTGCCTTGAAGATAGAGGAATGGAAGGAGTTAGCTGGGGGCTTCTAGCCGGGGACATTCATCTCCCACCTCTCAAGTAGCTGCTAACCGAAGTAGCACCCCGAGTCCAGTTAGCTGCCTTTGAATTGTCCCCCTGTAGTTGGGGTAGCATGAGTCCACAGCACGTTGGCCACACATACACACACGCTGACTGTGGAGGAGGTCAGTGTGGGGTCTGGGGAGGGGGGGCCCCTGGGAATCTTAAGAGGGCCGTGTGCTCCCCCATCTGACATCAGAAGACTTGGCACAGGGGACGTTTTGTGCACTCAACTTTTCAGAGTTGTGAAGGGAAGGGGCGGGAAGCCCCGCAGGCAGCTCTCGTGAGGTCTTCATCTGATCTGCCTGTGTAAAAGATGGCAGACCCCCTGAGCAGCAAAGAGAAGACCTCGGTTAAGGGTACAAGGCTAGCCTTCACACACACACACACACACCCCCCAAGGCCGCAGGAGCTCCTTTGCCATGTTCAATGATGCTGACAGATCTTTGAGGGTTTGTGTTTGGTTTTTTTGGTTTTTGGTTTTGGTTTTTTTTTTTTTTTAATTTATTTTTCTTCTGTTTTGGGCTTGAGCGTCATTTCCATTCTAATGTGTATTTATGCTTTCCATTGATAGCTGTTAACTCCAGCGCAAGGTATTTTCGTGTTCTGCTGTGCATATTATCTAGTAAAGATGACTTTGTAATTCATGATAATCTTGATTTTCTTTTCTTTGTTTGAATCAGTAAGTTGGCTACTATTGCTGTTTTGGGGGTCTTCAAGACTAGATGTATATGCTGTTTAACATTTTCCCCTTTCTTTTTTGTTTTGTTTTTGTTTTTTATCTTTGCTTTCTCCTCCCCGTGCTGTGTTTAAACCCTCTGCTCTCTTCATCTGAACGTGTGGTTTTTGATGTCATCTCTCTGTTGGTGTTTGTCACACAGTACGACAAAACCCGCTCCACACCTGGATGGGTAAGCACCCCTTCTTTTTAGTAGCTTGGGCAGCAATTTGGGGAGTCAGCCTGGTGGATAAATCTCAGCAGGGCACTCTGGCTGGATCTCAAGTCTCAGGTCCACATGGGGTTGCAATCATTTTGAGATTTCCCCAAAGGGTCCCTCAAAAAAAAAAAAGTGACTTTTCAGCTGCGCCAGTGGCTCACGCCAGTCACCCTAGCTACTCAGGAAGCTGAGATCTGAGGATCCTGGATCAAAGCCAGCCCAGACAGGAAAGTCCATTAGACACTGATCTTCCATGAACCATAAGAAAACCAGAAGTGGCGTTGTGGCTCAAGTAGTTGAGTGCTAGCTTTGAGCAAGAGTTCATGGATAGCGCCCAGGTCCCGAGTTGAGACCCCACAACTGACACCCTCCCCCCCAAAAAAAAAATTAAAAGTTTTCTTTCTTTCTATCAAGTGTGATCTAACTTGTTAATGAGATCATTTACACTGACGTCGGAAAGCCAGGGTCCAGATGCTCAAAGCGGGGTGGTTTCCTTCGATGTCGAGTTCCTCCCCTCTTAATTTCTCCTGCCATCGCTGCTTCCCTCTCCCACCGCTCTGGCTTGGCGGTGACAGGGTCCACGTGGTGTTCGGCCTGGTGATCTCCGGCTTCGAGGTCATCGAACAGATTGAAAACCTGAAAACAGACGCTGCAAGTCGCCCTTACGCAGATGTGCGCGTTATCGACTGCGGGGTGCTGGCTACCAAGTCCGCAAAAGATGGTGAGAACTCTCCAGATTGGGGGGGGGTGCTTGAGACACTGGGGTGAGGCAAGCGTGGATGCCCCTCATGCACACAGACCTAGACACCGACGAGCCGTACGACCAAAGCACGCATGCGTGTACGGCAGAGGTCTTGTGAGAGAAAAACCTTGTCATCGCAGGCCGGACTCAGAGCAGGATCCTCACAATAACTGCCTCGCCCCCCTCTCCTTGCTCTGATCACCTTTTTTTTTTTTTTTTTGGTCGGTCATGGGGCTTGAACTCTGGGCCTGGGCGCTGTCCTTGAGCTCTTCATCTCAAGACAAGCGCTCTGCCACTTAAGCCACAGAGCCATTACCGGTTTTCTGGTGGTTTATTTGAGATTAACAGTCTCACGGCCTTTCCTGCCTGGGCTGGCTTTGAACTGCGATCCTCAGATCTCTGCCTCCTGAGGAGCTAGGATGCCAGGTGTGAGACACCGACACCCGGCAGTCTGTGACACTCAACCTCCAATAAGTCACTCCAAAAAAGCCGGAAGTGGTGCTGTGGCTTAGTGGTAGAGCGCCCGCCTTGAGCTGAAGGACAGTGCCCAGGCCCTGAGTTCAAGATCAAGGGTCGGCCAAGTAACAAACATTACGTGCTACTTAAAGATCAGATTGTTGTTGTTGTGTTTGTTTGTTTTTTACTCTGAAAAATAGGTGCTGGCATCTAGCACTAATATTTCTGTCCAATATTGTTTTAAAAGCTATTGAGAAAAAAAAGAAGAAAGCAACACCTTCAGAAGACTCAGCATCTTCTTCCAGTTCCTCTTCCTCGTCCTCGTCCTCCTCAGACAGCGAGATCGAACGGGGACGGAGCAGAAGACGGAAGCGGAAGAGGAGGCCAAAGGTCAAACATTCCAAAAAGCGACGGAGGGAAGCCAGTAGCTCAGAGGAGCCGAGGAACAAACCTACGCTGAGCCCCAAGGGGTAGGTGTAGGTGTAGGTGTGGCCCGCTGACACGGCTTTCCTCCGCTCCTGCACACAGACCCCAGCCGAGGAGGAGGGGTGCAATTCCTTACTCAGTTTTGTTACCTGTTGTTAAAAAGGATAGCATTTTTGGACTTCAAGTGAACTGAAATCTGGACAGTCTAGGACTATTATAGACATATATCCAAGATTTGTGTGGGGGCTGGGAAGGTGGCTCAGTGGTAGAGTGCTCACCTAGCATGCATGAAGCCCTGGGTTCCATTCCTCAGCACCACATACACAGAAAAGGCTGGAAGTGGTGCTGTGGCTCAAGTGGTAGAGTGCTAGCCTTGAGCCAAAGAAGCTCAGGGGACAGTGCCCAGGCCCTGAGTTCAAGTCCCAGGACTGGCCACAAAAAAAAAAAAAAAAAAAAGATTTGTGTGTTTTCTGGTAAGTGTGTATGTGTGTGTGTGTGTGTGTGTGTGTGTGTGTGATTGAGTTCATGGCCTTAGGATTCTAGCCATGTGCTGTTCTGCTTGAGCCATGGCCTACTTTATTTTTCAGATAGGCCCATACTTTTTTCCAGGCTGACCTTGAAAGTTTTGTTTGTTTGCTTGCTTGTTTTTTTTTGTTGTTGTTGTTGGTCATGGGACTTGAACTCAGGGCCTGGGCACTGTCTCTGGGCTTCTTTTGCTTAAGATTAGCACTCGACCACTTGAGCCACAGCGCCACTTCCATTTTTTGAGTGGTCAATTGGAAATAAGAATCTCACAGGGACTCTTCTGCCCAGGCTGGCTTTCAAACCATGATCCTTAGCTCTTAGCCTCCTGAGGAGCTAGGATTGCAGGTTATGAGCCACCAGGCGCCCAGCGGGGTATTCTTGTTTTTTATTGTTGTTGTTTTTGTCAGTCCTGGGGCTTGAACTCTGGGCCTAGGTGCCATCCTTGAGCGTCTTTTGTTGAAGGCTAGCAATCTTAACACTTTGAGCCACAGTTCCACTTCCAGCTATTTTGGTAATTTATTGCTTTCCTGCCTGGGCTGGCTTTGAACTACGGATCCTCAGATCTCAGCTCGGATGACAGGCGTGAGCCACCAGTGCTTAAACTCACCTTGATGTTTCTTCTTCATTGGATCTTTACCTTCCCAATAGCTAGGACCACAGAGTAGCTGGGACCACAGGCCTGCGTACCTAGCTTCCTTTGTTTTTGTGTTTGTGTTTGTTTTGCCAGTCCCAGGACTTGAACTCAGGGCCTGGGCATGGCCCTTGTATTTTTTGACAGTACTAGAGACTGATCTCGGGGCTGTGTGCTTGCTAGGTAGGTCCTCTCCCATCGGAGCCCCGCCTCCTGCTCTTTTGAATTCCGTTTTCCAATTAGGGTCGCAGTTTGATCACCCACGGTGCCTCAGTCATTGTGTTTCCTCTGTGGCTAGGATAACAGACCTGAGTCACGTAGTCTCTGAGCCTTTGGTCTCCTGCTTGCCCTCCCAAGCAGCTGCACCTGGCTCGCTGAGTTTTGTGGCGGGTTCTCTGTAACTTGCGTTCAGGCTGATCCTTCTCATGCTACAAAGGTAGTATTGGAGACAGACGCAGCATTCCCAGGCCCTGGAAAGTTTAAGAAGAGGCTGTTAAACTTTTGAGACTTTCCACAGCTCAGTTTTAGGGTGCCAAGGTTTTCACTGTGTGGATGGTCCACTTGATGAAAGTTGGCCCTTGGAGTGATACCTGTAAGCCACAGGCAGTTTTGTTGTCTCCCCTGCCCCCCCCCCTTTGGTCGATCATGAGGCCTGAACTCTGGGCCTGGGCCTCAGCTTTTCAGCTCCAGGCTGATGCTCTACCACTTGAGCCACAGCACCACTTCTGGCTTTTTCTGCTTCCTTGGTGCTGAGGAATTGAACCCAGGGCCTCATGCATGCAAGATGCTCACTCTACCCTAGAGCCACCTTCCCAGCCTTGTTGTCATCTTCACGTCTAGTTCTGCATGCCCTTTATTGTGATGAAATGCACGCGTGACAGGTGTTCACGGGCGGCTTGCTGTTTCTTTCCAAGTCACTCTGAGAGAAGCGATGCCAATGAGAAAAGGTCCGTGGAGTCCAGTGTCAAGAGGGAAAAGCCTGTGGTCCGCCCGGAGGAGATCCCCCCGGTGCCAGAGAACCGATTCTTACTCCGAAGGGACATGCCTGCGGTGGCTGCGGAGCCCGAGCCGTAAGTGCCTGCGCCCAGGCCCTGCGTTCAAGCCCCAGGACCCGCAAAAAAAACCCCAAAAAGCATGACATGTATTTCACCTTTCAGAATGCACCTTCCACCCAAGTACCGGGAAGGAGATTGTGCCCGGTGGTTAAGGAGTGTGGCGGGTTGTTTTGAAATAGGGTCTTCCTCCTCGGCCCAGGTTGAATCTCAGCTTGCTGTGTAGCCCAGGCCGGCCTTCACCTTGCGGGCCTCCTGCCTGAGCCTCTGGAGGACACGGGATTCCCTGCGGGGGGCTGGGGGCCTCGGGGTGCGGGCAGCGGGGATGACTGCCGTTGAGGGGATGAGGCTGTGGTTCTCACAAGAGGTGAACTAACTCTGTTTAGCTCTGTTTTGGGGTGGGGTGGGGGCAGGCCCTGGGCGTTCTGCCGCCCGAGCCCAGCGCCGCCTCCGGCCGTGCAGGAGCCTCCGGTCCCGTCCGTCCTGTCCCGGGCCGGGCTCCCCGCGTCCTCCCGCCCCGAGCCCGGGGCCGCCGCCGCCTCTGCACCTTCCCCGTGTCTTCTCCAGGAAGATTCCCGACGCGCCTCCCGCCGCCGGCGAGGCCAAGCCGTCCGTGTCCAAGTCCGGGCGCAAGATCCGAGGGCGGGGTACCATTGTACGTGCGGGGGACCCCCCAGAGCCGAGCCGCGCCCCTGCGGGTCCCCCCAGCC
>NW_012267344.1:1738342-1739159 GCF_000151885.1 Dipodomys ordii | reverse complement strand
GAGGAGCTACTCCAGGAGCCGGAGCCGGGGCCGGGGCCGGGGCCGCTACCGCAGAGGGCGGAGCCGCAGCCGGAGCAGCTCCTACCGCAGCTACCAGAGCCGCAGGTGAGCTCGTCCCGCCGTGACCCTCCCCCGCGCACAGCCCGCACGTGAGAGAGAGAGTCCTGGTTCCCCCAATTTCTTAGCCCCCCTCTCCCCGCCCTTGGGCCCCCCACTTTTGCACTACTGGCCGGTGTATTTCCAGTACTCTTCAACCAGCTCTAGGTAACACTTCAATCTTACCGTATAAAAATCGGATAGTCCTGCCGAGAAACTCTCCAGGCTGTTGACTTGCCAGGCAGACAATGGAGTCAGCAGCTCTCACTGTGCTGACTGGGGGGGGGGGGGGTTGCCTGGAGCTCACTCGCCTGTCCTACCCACCCCGCGCGCACGCCCGCGCGCACGCGCACGCGCGCGCCGCTGACCCGGACGCCGGGCTGTCATTGACTCACGCCAGGAGGTCCAGCAGGAGCCGGTCCGCCAGCAGCTCGTCCGGCGCCCGCAGCCGCTCCAGGTAGGCCCAGGCCCCGGGCTCCTGCGTGGGGATTGCTTTTTGGAGCCCTAGGCGGATTAAGCCGTGTCCCTGAGCTCTTTTTGCCCAAGGCTGGTGCTGTGCAGAGTTACAGCTGGGCGCTCGCAGTGCCCAGCAGACGCCGCGGCTCTTCATCACATCACTTCAGGGCATCGATCTGTCCGTGGAACTCATGGGCCCTTTTTTTTTTTTGTGTGGGGGAGAGGTCCGGTGTGGGCTGGGCGCTGTCCCTCGGCTCTTCAGCTC
>NW_012267344.1:1733701-1735344 GCF_000151885.1 Dipodomys ordii | reverse complement strand
GGGGGGGGTTGTTACCAGAACTGCAGCTTGAACTCAGGGCCTCGGCGCTCGGTCGGTCCGTTCCCTTTTCCCCTCGAGGCTGGCTTCATCTTGCCCTGCGACCCACCGCTGTCCACCTTTTCCTGCAAGACCAGACTCATCGGGCCTTTGCCCCGCCCAGGCTGGCCTTCAATCTCCGGCCTCCTCAGTAGCGAGGATGATGGACGTAGAGCCAGTCCGGGGCTCAGGGGACCTGGAGCGTGGGGTCGGCAGGGTGGGGCCGTGGGGGGGGACAGGCGGCGTGGAGTCCCGCACTCGAGCAGTGGGGCGTGGGGCGGGGCTCTGCCGCCTGGTGCGCCAGCGCTCACGCGCGTGACCCGGGCTGCGGCGCGCACCTTGTGTTTCCTAAAGTGCAGTATGAGAACGGCGTTTTCTTCACAAAAGGGGGTCGCTCTCTAGTTTGAACTTCTTTAAAAGAAAGTAAAATGCTGTCCTGTCCTGTGCGCTTCTCATTCTTAAGAGAAGGTGAATGTGGGGACTTTGTGAACGTCCTGTTTTCCTGCCTACCGGGTCTCTTTCAAAACGTGTAGAGAAGCCTTTCGTGCTCACCAGCAGACGCCTCCTTTGTACCAACTCCACTTCTAAAAGGTGAAAGGGGAATCTTGTAGAAATTAAACAACAATGCCTAGTCCAAGTCTGTGCATATTTCCTGTTTTTTGTTGGTGCCAGTCCTGGGGCTTGAACTCGGGGCCCGGGCGCTGTCCCTGAGCTGCTTTTGCTCCAGGCTGGCGCTCTACCCCTTGAGCCACGCAGCGCCACTTCTGGGCTTTTGTCTCTGTTTTCTGTGGTACTGAGGAATAGAACCCGGGCTTCCTGCATGCTGCGTGAGCACTCTACCACGGAGCCACATGCCCGGCCCGGGTTTCCTGTTTGGATCCAGTCTCTCTGACATGGGAAACACAAGCAGCACACCCCCCGCCAGCCCCACGGGGACGTCACTGATGACCTTGCGCCAGGATTCGTCCGGGTGTGCGTTTTATTATTATTTCCATCGGCTGTTGGAACTCTGGGCCCGGGCGCTGTCCCTCAGCTCAGGGCGATCGCTCGGCCGCCTGAGCCCCAGCGCCGCTTCCCGTCTTGTAGTGGTTCAGGGGGGCCGTCTCGGGGCCCGGCGCGGAGGCCCCGGAGGCTGAGATGGCGTGAGGATGGGGTTCGGCCGGCCGGGGCACGAAAGACAGCGCCCGGCACCCCGAGTGCAAGCCTCAGAGGGGAGGGAGGCTGCGGCCCACGGTGCCCGCTGCCACAGCCTGGCATCCCCTGAGGATCACGGTTCAAAGCCAGCCCCGGCAGGAAAGTCCGTGAGACTCTGATCTCCGGTGAACCACCAGGAGACCGGGAGTGGCGCTGTGGCTCAACCCGTAGGGCGCCAGCCTGGAGTGTCAGTGCTCGAGTTCGAGCCCCACGGCCGACCGAAGCTGGGACATAGCCCCGTGGATGTGTCCCCGCCCCCCGCGCAGGCCTCAACCCTCGGTCCTCAGCGGGGTCGGGTCGCTCAGGACCCCGCCTTGGACGCCTCATCGGGCCGTGTCAGGTTGCGTGGCCCAGGGCGGCCCGGCCTGCGGCTGCGGCTCCTCCTCCAGCGCCCGGAGGCGCTGCTCAGCTGG
>NW_012267344.1:1720987-1725401 GCF_000151885.1 Dipodomys ordii | reverse complement strand
AAGGATGGAGGGGCAGGGATGGGGGTCGGCCCCTCCCGCCAGGCCCCAGGGTGGGGGACAGGAGTGGGGGACACGGCCGGCCTCACATGCACCCGGGGTACCCCATCCGGGGCCTGGGGCCGGCACGACCTCCGACCCCTACCCCCACCCTGCCCCCCACCTCCCCAGCGGGTGGACACTGGCGGGTCCCAGGACTGGGGCTCAGTATCGGGGTGCTGTCCCTTCCCTTTACCCCCCCCCCCCACGCACCTCAGGGTTGCAGGCGCTAGGCCTCAAACCTCCATCCTCGGGTCTCAGCCTCCCTGAAGAGCTAAGGTTTACAGGCCTGAGCCACCGGCTCTACCCCCCAGCCTCCCCCCTTCCCCCTACCCCCCCCAAAAAAAAATGCCTGGTTTGACAGACCCTTCCCTGAGCTGCTATTTTGCTCAGGGCGAGCGCTCTACCCCTCGAGCCACACCGCCACTTCCAGCGTTTTCTGTGGGGGGGGGGGACTGAGGAATCGAACCCAGGGCACTTGTCAAGAGGACAAAATGCAGACAAGGCCCGGGAGCGGGGGATGCAGGGTAGACCGTGGCAGATACTAAGTCATCTCCGCTCCACGCCCAGCCAGGTGCTTGGCTGGGCCGCCCACAGTGGTTTGGAGTTTTGGGGGGTTTTTCAGGGGGAAGGGGGGGTCCTCTGTGGTATGTGGTAGAATCAGCATCTTACTGAATAGGCCTCCCTGGCTCTGTGGCCTGACTCTCTTGACCTTTGAGGTTCCCCTTGGAATGTTCTAGAAGGTAGAGCCTCTGAGATAGTATCCCATTTAGTGAACCTCTCTCTCTGGGCTTGGATCATACCTGAGCAGAACCTGGAGAGAAAAGAGGACCAGCATAGGCCTTTGGGGGTGTTCTCTCACCTAGAAAAGGGGGTGAACAGGTGCCCAGCTCTGTCCTTCCCCTCCCCCAGCCTCCCATCCCCCCCCCCCACAAGCTTCCCAGTTTGGGTGACAGGATTTTCTCTTTATTATTTTGTTGTTGTCGGTCGTGGGTCTCGAACTCACTGCCTGGGCGCTGTCCCTCAGCTCTTCAGCTCAAGGCTAGCGCCTTACCACTTGAGCCACAGCACCACTTCCGGCTTTTTTCTCTTTCTGTGGTCCTGAGGAATCGAACCTGGGGCTTCACGCACGCTACCACTGAGCCACCTTCCCTGCCCGTCCCCCGCCCCCCCCAGAAGAAGAAGAAGAAGGCTCCCTTCCCTTGGGCTGGGCCTTCCCCCAGTGGGTCACACACACCTGGAGGCTGCGGTCTCGAGGATCGCGGTTGGAGGCCAAGTCCCCCTCTCTCCCTGTCTGCCCACAGTTGCTGGTGGAGAAGACCACGGACTCGCCCGCAGCCGAGTTCTCGCTGGTGGAAGACGTGGCCCTGCACTTCGCGCGGCTCATGGGCCGGCTCAACGAGCAGCGTCTGTTCCAGCCGGACCTGTGCGACGTGGACCTGGTGCTGGTGCCGCAGCGCAGCGTGTTCCCCGCGCACAAGGGCGTGCTGGCCGCCTACAGCCAGTTCTTCCACGCGCTCTTTACGCAGAACAAGCAGCTGCAGCGCGTGGAGCTGTCGCTCGAGGCCCTGGCGCCCGGCGGCCTCCAGCAGATCCTCAACTTCATCTACACCTCCAAGCTGCTGGTCACGGCCTCCAACGTGCACGAGGTGCTCAGCGCCGCCTCCCTGCTGCAGATGGCCGACGTGGCCGCCTCGTGTCAGGAGCTGCTGGACGCCCGCTCGCTGGGCACCCCGGGGCCCGGCCCCCCGGCCTCAGCCTCCTCCTGCAGCCCCGCCACGCCTCCTTACTACTGCGACATCAAACAGGAGGCCGAGCCTCCACCGGGCCTGGCTAAGATCTACGCCCGCGAGGGGCCCGATCGCTACTCGGTGCGCGTGGAGGATGCCACGAACACCGGGCCGCCGCCCCCCCCGGCCCCCGAGGCGGCCCCGGCGCCCGCTGGGGCCGTGTGCAAAGAGGAGACGACGGATGGAGGCCCGACGGAGGAGGCCGCGGCCTCCGGCGGCCTGTGCAAAGTCGAAGGCGCCGGGGGCGACGTCGGGGTGCAGGCGGCCCCCTACGGCCGCCAGGAGCAGTCGCAGATCATCGTGGAGGTGAACCTCAACAACCAGACGCTGCACGTGTCCACGGGCGCCGAGGCCACGGAGGCCACGGAGGCCACGGCCGCCACCAACCTGGCCACCATGGTGCTGGCCAGAGAGGCCGGGCTGCCCGGGGCCCAGGAGGAGGAGGAGGAGGAGGAGGGAGAGGAGGAGGAAGAGGAGGAAGAAGAGGAAGGTGGAGATAGCGCAGCTGGAGAAGAAGAGGAGGAAGAGGAGGAGGAGGAGGAGGAAGGAGGCAGCCAGGAGGAGGAAGAGGAAGGCCCAAGTCCCGAGGACGAGGAGGAAGAGGAGGAGGAGGAGGAGGAGGAGGAAGGTCTCAGCGGGCAGGATCCCGAGGAAGCGGACACCCCGGGGACGCGGGCTTCTGGGGAGCCCCGCACCCCGCCCCATGGCCGCATGGCCACGCGATCGCGCGAGCACACGCAGCCCGGGAGACCCCCCGAACCCCGCGATCCCCAGCCCCGCGGCAAGCAGCCCAAGCCCCCCGACGATGACACTGACGACGGGCCGGCCGGCGCCAGGGTGAAGGTGGAGGAGAGGCCGCCCCACGCGTGCCAGAAGTGCCCGCGCGTGTTCAACAACCGCTGGTACCTGGAGAAGCACATGAACGTCACCCACAGCCGCATGCACATCTGCGGCCAGTGCGGCAAGCGCTTCCTGCTGGAGAGCGAGCTGCTGCTGCACCGCCAGACCGACTGCGAGCGCAACGTCCAGGTGGGCCTCTCCCCGCGGGCCTCCCCCCGTGAGCCTCCCCCCCCCCAGGAGGAGATGGTGGCCCCGGGGTGCAGATTGGGGGTGGGGTGGGACACGAGTCAGCCAGGAGGGCATCCTGGAGGAGGAGGAGGAGAGAATGCGAGGCTCACACCGGGCATCCCAGCCACACTCGGGAGGCTGCGATCCGGAGGATCGTGGATTGAGGCCAGTCCTGGGGCAGGAAAGGCTGTGGGACTCTGATCTCCAATAGGCTACTTAGAAAAGCAGAAGTGGCGCTGTGGCTCAAGTGGTTGAGTGCCGGTCTTGAGCTGAAGAGCTGAGGGACAGCGCCCAGGCCCAGAGTTCCAGCTCTACGACTGACAACAAAATTGAGTAAAAGGAACCAGATAACACTTTGTTGTTGTCGGTCGTGGGGCTTGAACTCAGGGCCTGGCGCTGTCCCTCAGTTCTTCGGCTCAAGGCGAGCGCTCTACCACTTGAGCCACAGCACCACTTCTGGTTTCCTGGTGGTTTTCGTTGGAGACGAGAGTCTCACCGACGTTCCTGGCTCCCAGGCCGGGCCTCGACCCACAATCCTCCAGATCTGAGCCTCCCTGACCGAGTTCTCTGGGGGAGGGATTGGCCAGAGGCCTTCCGGGAGGAGGCGTCCCGAGGCCAGTGTGGGGCGGGGAGGGGGGAACGGGGCTCCCACCCCCCTCTGTACTCTCAGCATGTTGCAAATGGGGAAACTGAGGCCAGGGGAGGGGGCCGCGGGCCTAAGGCCTCCCCCCCCCGACCCCATCATCACCTGCCCAGTGTGTGACGTGCGGCAAAGCGTTCAAGAAGCTCTGGTCGCTGCACGAGCACAACAAGGTGGTGCACGGCTATGCCGAGAAGAAGTTCGCGTGTGAGGTGTGCGAGAAGAAGTTCTACACCATGGCGCACGTGCGCAAGCACATGGTCGGTGAGTGGGGGCGGAGGGAGGGGGCCGGGCCCGGCCGGGCGGGTCGCCCACCAAGCCCCCAGCCTCGCCCCGAGATCCTCCGGATCTCAGCCTCGCACCCCGATCCTCCGGATCTCAGCCTCGCACCCCGATCCTCCGGATGTCAGCCTCCCCGGGGAGTCAGGGTGGCAGGCCTGGGCCGGGGGGAGGTGGGGGAGGGCTCCCTCCGGCAGGGGGACCCCACGGCCCCGCGTGTGCCCCACAGCCCACACCAAGGACATGCCCTTCACCTGCGAGGCGTGCGGGAAGTCCTTCAAACGCAGCATGTCGCTGAAGGTGCACTCGCTGCAGCACTCCGGGGAGAAGCCCTTCCGCTGCGAGGTGGGTCCCGCACCCCGGGGGGGCGGGGGGAGCCCCCCTCCCCGCCTTCCCACCCACTCCCCCTGGGGGGGGAAGAGGGGGGGAATCCGGGACTACAGGAGGGAGCGCGGAGCCCGGCCTGGAACAAGCGTGGGGTGGGGGAGGATCCTCCCTCCTTCCCCGAACCTCCGGATGTGGACCTCCCCCTCCTCCCCTCCCCCTCCCCCCCACCCCCCTCCTCCCCCCCCCCCAGAACTGCAACGAGCGCTTCCAGTAC
>NW_012267344.1:1715693-1719743 GCF_000151885.1 Dipodomys ordii | reverse complement strand
CCTCCCTCCCTTCTTTTCCAAGGAAGCTGGCGGATGGTTCTTTTCGGAGGCCAAGGAACCAAAGGAGGATGCGGGGTGCGGGCGAGAGCGGCTGCAGCCCAGGCTGGGCCTGGGTCGAGCTCTGGGGGAGAGGGGGGAGGGCACCCCCAAATTCCACCCCCACCCCTTTTTTGTGCCCTTAACGCATCCCCCCTCCGTCATCGTGAGGAGACTGGGGTGGTGTTGGGGCTCCAGGCCCACACCCCGCCCAGGAGGGGTGTCATCTGGGGGTGCCACGAGGGCCCCCCAAAAAAACAATCCTGGCTGTGACAGCCCCAGAAGCAGCGGGGGGGGATGGGGACCCCAGGCCGGCTCCCTGGGGTGCCCCCCTGCCCCACCCCCCTTCCCGGGGAGCAGCACCCCGAAAGGCGAGGGCGATGGCCCTGGGGTTTCAAGGTGCTATCTATCAGGGAGGCGGGAGGCGCACCCCGATCTCAGCCGCCCCCTGCCTAGCTTTACCCCCTCCGCCACGCGCGTGCGCGCACACGCACACCAGGACAGTCCCTCTGTCTGTCCATCAGTCCGTCTGTCTGTCTGATTTCCCCCCCCCCCACACACACACACAGGCCTGGCCACACACCCCAACTCCGCTGGCCCCCAAGACGGGCATTGAACCTGATCTGCGCCGGCCCCGGGATTTGAACTCAGGGACCTGGGCTCTCGTCCTCTCGCTCCCCCCCCTCCCCCAGGCCGACCGCCGGGGCCCACGGCTCGTCCGCCACCGGCTTTGTGGAGAAGCAAACAAAGGAGTCTCTCAGCCTTTGCCTCAGATCCTCCGGCTTTGTGGAGAAGCAAACAAAGGAGTCTCTCAGCCTTTGCCTCAGATCCTCCGGCCTGGGCCTCCCGGGCGTGCGCTGCCTGCCGGCCCCCAGCTCCACGGAACCCCCCCCCTCCCCAGTTGTTTCTTGTTCTCTTTTCCCCCATCCCCGCCTTTGGGGTAGGGAAGGAGCTGCCTAAGCTACATGCACCCCCGGCCCCCCCAGCCCCGGTCTGTCTGACTCTGCACCTTACAACGCCCCCCCCCTTCCCAGCTCCACCTACCGGTGGTGGATGGGGCCTGCGCCCCAGGACACCTGGACACACGGACTCTTGTGGTCTCCGGGAAGGGGAGCCAGCCCCCCCATTGCTGGCCGGAGCCGGGGTGGGAGAGAGGGGGGACATTTTAATCATCAATAAACGAAGCACTTTATTCTGTAACTCGAGCGCCAGCCCCCTCCCCCACTGGGGGGAATGGGTGGGGGGTGGGGGAGGGAAGAGACATTCTGTGTCCTGGCTTTTTGGGGGGGAGGGGAAGGAGGCCCCATCTTCCTCTCTGAAAAAGGAGAACTTCCAGCTGGGCTCCGGTCCCGGGATTCGAACTCATGACCCAAGCTGTTTTGCTTGTGCCCCAAGGCCGGCGCTCGACCCCCCGAAGCGCAGTGCTGCTGTCTGTCTTTTCCTCTGAGTGCTTCCATTTGGAGATCAGAGTCTCACGGGGACTTTTCCTGCCCCTGCGGCTGGGCCTCGAACCACCATCCTCCGGATTTCGGCCTCCCAAAGTCACTAGAATGCCCGGCATGAAGCTACCAGCCATCCTTGTGTGTTCCACAAGGTCCTTCTAGAAGCTGCCAGGGGCGGGGGGGGGAGGGGAGGGCCAGGCGTGTGAGACATGCTGACGGGGACCCCCCAAAAGAGGGAAGGTGACTCAGTAGTCACGGCCTAGCCTGCGACCTCCTATTCACCCCGCCACGCCCCAGGCCAGAACCTAAGGAGACGAATGAGTCATTGGTTCCCACAGAGCTCAGGCCCGGGGACCTGAGGCTAAATTTAACCCACAGCTGTGGCCCTGGCACTGAGCAGCGCGCAGAGGATGGTGGGTAGGGGGTGTTCGGCCGCCCTGGGCACCAAGGGGGCCCCCCCTTTACCTGGACGCCGTACCCAGGCCAGGCAGGAAGAACAGAGACTAAGTAGCTGCTCAGCGAGGCCACACGGTCCAGACCCCGGGATCCTTATTCCTCCCGGTGCTCAATCCTGGGACTCGAACCCAGGGCCTGGGCCCCATCCCTGAGCTTCTTTGTGGCTCAACGCGGGTGCTGTACCGCTCTAACCACGGCTGGTGGTGTGGGCACTTCCAGTTGCCTGGTGGCTCCTTGGGAGATCAGAAGCTCACAGGCTTTTCTGCCTGAGGCCAGCCTCGAACCGTGATCCTCTAGATCTCAGCCTCCTGAGGAGCTGGGAATGACGGGCGTGAGCCACTGATTCATCCACCTGAGAGTAAAAAGGCCTTCAATCTCCCCGGGGAGGGGCCCTGCACCCCCCCAGAGCTGAGTCAAGGCCTCCAGACCAGTTGTCCACCCCCCCCGTACCCCCCTTTAAGTATGCGTCACATGCTGGACAAGATCACCTTACACAGGGGCCTGGCTGGGCGCCGTGTCTATATATAATCCTCGTCCTCCTGCAGCTGCTGGGTTGGAAGACAACAGACAGACAGACGGACGGACAGACAGACCAGGGAGGGCGGCCATCATGACGGTGGGCTTGCAGGAGGCCGAGGAGCAGCGGCTGTACCAGCAGACCCTCCTGCAGGACGGCCTCAAGGACCTGCTGGACGGCGGCCAGCTGGTGGACTGCGTGGTGAAGGTGGCCGAGCGCCAGTTTCCCTGTCACCGTCTCGTGCTGGCCGCCTGTAGTCCCTACTTTCGAGCCCGGCTGCTGGGGGAAGCGGAGCCGGGGGCCGAGCCGGGCCAGCTGCGGCTGGATGACGTCTCCCCAGATGTGGTGGGCCAGATGTTGCGCTACCTCTACACCTCGCAGATCGCCCTGGACGAGGCCAGCGTGCAGGAGCTGCTGGCCACGGCGCACCGCTTCCAGATCGCCTCCATCTTCACCCTCTGCATCTCCTTCCTGCATCGCCGGCTCTGCCTGGCCAACTGCCTGGCCGTCTACCGCCTGGGCCTCCTGCTCGACTGTCCCCGGCTGGCCGTGGCCGCCCGGGATTTCATCTGCGCCCGCTTCTCGCTGGTGGCCCGCGACGCGGACTTCGTGGGCCTGTCCCCCGACGAGCTGATCGCCATCGTGTGCAGCGACGGGCTGGACGTGGCCCGGGAGGAGGTGGTGTTCGAGGCCGTGATGCGCTGGGCGGAGGCCGGAGGGGATGCCCAGCTCCGGGCCGAGCGCCAAGGCGCCCTGCCCACCGTGTTCGAGAGCCTGCGCTGCCGCCTGCTGCCACGCGAGTTCCTGGAGACGCGCGTGGCCGGACACCCGCTGGTGAAGACGCAGCCCGAGCTGCTGCGCAAGATCCAGATGGTGAGGGAGGCCCACGAGGGGCGGCTGACCACGCTGCGCAGGAGGAGGAAGGGGAAGAAGAAGGAGGCGGAGGCGGAGGCCGAGGGGGGAGACCCGAAGGCCGAGGCCCGGGGAAATGCGCAGGAGGCCGAGGAGGAGGACGATGGCCGCGTGCTGCCCGGCATCCTCAACGACACCCCGCGCTTTGGCATGTTCCTGAAGGACCTGATCCTCATGGTCAGCGAGGCCGGGGCCGTGGCCTACGACCCGGCCTCCAACCAGTGCTACCTGGCCGCCCTGTCCACGCAGGTGCCCAAGAACCACACCAGCCTGGTGACCGCCGAGAACCAGGTGTTCGTGGCCGGGGGGCTCTTCCACAACGAGGACGACCCCGACGAGCCCCTGAGCGCCTACTTCCTGCAGGTGCGCGGGTTTTGGGGGTGCTGGGGGGAGGCTTGGGGGGCTCCGGGAGCCACGGTCCAGGTGCCCTCGGATGGGGACGCTGAGGCTGCGGGGGGCGCAGGGGAAGGGGACGTGGGATCTGTGGGGTGTGTGGCCGAGTCGGGCCTGGGATTCGAACTCACGGCCTGGGCGCCACGTGGCAGAGGTTGGCTTTGCGGGTGGCTCTCTGCCGCTTGAGCCACGAGCCCCGACCGGCTTCGTGCTGGAGATCGGGGGGCTTAGGGAGGCTCCGTTCCTCCCCCAACCCCGGGCTGGCCTCGAACCGCGATCCTCCGGATGGCAGCC
>NW_012267344.1:1706255-1714899 GCF_000151885.1 Dipodomys ordii | reverse complement strand
GATGGGCGGGGCCTGCGGGGCGGGGCGGGGCCTGCGCGACGGCGAGAGCTGCCTGGACTCGGTGATGTGCTACGACCGCCGGTGCGTGTGGGCGGGGCCTGCGGGAGGGCGGGACCTGCGGGGACGGGGCGGGGCCTGCGGACTCTGCTGTGCTACAACTGCTGGCGCGTGTGGGCGGGGCCTGCGGGAGGGCGGGGCCTGAGAGAGGCGGGGCCTGCAGACTCTGCTGTCCTACAACTGCTGGCGCGTGTGGGCGTGGCCAGGGCCGGGTCTGGGGGCGGGGCCTGGGCCTGCAGGGCCTGGACGGGTGAAATGACCGCCGTGCGCATGGGCGTGGCCTGCGGGGCGTGGTCTGGCCTAGGCTCGGAGCCTGATAGGGGCGTGGCCGGCTGGTGGGCGGGGCCCGCCGAGGGGCGGCCGGGGCGCGCTGGAAGCCGGAGGTTCGGGGCGGGGTGCTCTGCGGGATGTGCGGGATGCACCCGAGTTGCGGCTGGCGACCCTCAGAGGCCTGGTGGGCACCCCCAGCCAGTCCTCCCCCCATTTCCCCTCCCTCCCCCTCATCATCCAGGTCGTTCAAATGGGGCGAGTCGGACCCGCTGCCCTACGCCGTGTACGGCCACGCCGTGCTCTCGCACCTGGACCTCGTCTACGTCATCGGCGGCAAGGGCGGGGACAGGTGAGGCCCCGCCCCCTCCCCCGGCGGGGGGGGACAGGCCAGGCCGGGGGGGGCGGGGCAGGCCCGGGATGGGGGGGGACAGGCCAGGCCCGGGATGGGGGGGACAGGCCAGGCCCGGGGGGGGACAGGCCAGGCCCGGGGGGGGACAGGCCAGGCCCGGGGGGCGGGACAGGCCAGGATGGGGAGCAGGGGTTCCACCCCAGCCCCCTCCACGCCCCGCCTCCCCCTCCCCACCCCCCAGGAAGTGCCTCAGCAGGATGTGCGTCTACGACCCGAAGCGGTTCGAGTGGAAGGAGCTGGCCCCCATGCGCACCCCCCGTTCGCTCTTCGGGGCCACCGTCCACGACGGCCGCATCTTCGTGGCCGCGGGGGTCACCGACACGGGGCTGACCGGCTCGGCCGAGGTGTACAGCATCGCCGACAACAAGTAGGGAGCTGCCCCCCCCCAGGCGACCAGAAGGGAGCAGAGGGCGTCTCCGGCAAGAGGGGTGCCTGTGTGTGTGTGTTGGGGTGCCGGGGCCTCCGGCTCCCACGTGGCCGTCCCCCCACCCCAAGGCTGATTACACTGGAGCCACACAACTTCTAGTCTTTGGGGGTTTTTTGGCCTGGCCTCAAACCCTGATCCTCAGACCTCGGCCTCCTGCGTAGCTGGGGGGCCAGGCAGGAGCCACGGCCCGGCTAGGATGCAGATTCTGGGCTGGGAAGGTGGCTCAGTGGTAGAGCGCTTGCCTTGCATGCCTGAGGCCCTGGGTTCGATTCCTCAGCACCACAGACACAGAAAAAAGCCAGAAGTGGTGCTGTGGCTCAAGTGGTAGAGTGCCCAACCTTGAGCCAAAGAAGCTCAGGGACAGCGCCCAGGCCCTGAGTTCAAACCCCAGGACTGGCCAAAACAAATAAATAAAATCAGCAAAAAGAAGGTAGCCCCAGGTAACGGAGACCTGGTATTCAGACCTCAAAGGGGGTGCAAATGAATTTGTGGAAGGCCCCCAGGCTCCCTGCTTCCTCTCTCGCCCCCTCAGATGGTCCCCCTTCGAGGCCTTTCCCCAGGAACGCAGCTCGCTCAGCCTGGTCAGCCTGACTGGGACGCTCTACGCCATCGGTGGCTTTGCCACTCTGGAGACTGAGTCTGGGGAGCTGGTCCCTACAGAGCTCAGTGACATCTGGAGGTAAGCCCAGCCCCCAGGGGGTGTCACGGGGCTTGGGGGGGACATCCCAAGCTAGATGGATGGCCCACAGCACCATCTAGGTAAAAGCCACCCCGCTTTCCAGGAGTGCTAGGGGAAGGGACCACAAAGACCTCCCTTAATCCCAGCTTCTCACTAGTCTGCGAGGGACAAGTCCGGGTTTGCAAGACCCCACCCCGTGTCTTCCCCCCATCTTCTGATGAGGGTCAGTGGGTAGGACACCCTGCTTCTGAGAGACTCTGCTTCCCACAGCTGATTCTTGGGGAGCAAAGAGTAGGGGGAAGAAGTTTCAGACACCTGGCAGCCTCCAGGGCAGAGTGGGGTACAGGGGGGCTTTTTTTTTCCGTGTCGTTGTTGGTTCTGGGGTTTGAACTCACAGCCTAGGCGCTGTCCCTGAGCAATTTGTGTTCCAGGCTGGCATTCTATCACTTTGAGCCATATATATATGGCACTAGTTCTGGTTTTCTGGTGGTTCAGTGGAGATCAGAGTCTCACAGGGACTTTTCCTGCTCTAGGCTGGCTTTGAACCGCGATCCTCCGGATCTTAGCCTCCTGAGGAGCTGAGGTGACAGGCGTGAGCCACCGGCACCCGGCTCAGGGGGGCTTTTTGGAAACCGAGTGGTGGGATCCTTCCCAGAATGTGAGGAGGAGTGGGGGTGGGCTTTCTTGGACCCCCTTTCTGGCAGCATGGGAATTGTCTAAGACTGATCCAGCCAGCTGGGCACACAGCCTGTCATGGGAAGCAACTCAGGAGGCTGAGATCTGGAGGATCGCGGCTCGAGGCCAGCCCAGGGAGGAATGACCATGAGACTCTCATCTCTAATGAAGCCACCCCAAAAAAGAGATGGGGTGGAGATGTAAGAAGGCAGTCTGGCCCCGGCTCCAGGGCTCACTCCTCCCAGTGGATCAGCTGACCAACGTCTCTCCCCCCCCCCGGCCTCTGTCCCCCCAGATATAACGAGGAAGAGAAGAAGTGGGAAGGGGTGCTGCGGGAAATCCCATATGCGGCCGGGGCCACCTTCCTGCCCGTGAGGCTTAACATCCTTCGCCTGACCAAGATGTGACCAGCTTGTCTACCCTGCGTGACCTGCACAGGCCCTGACTGCAGGGGGCGCTCTAAGGAGGATTGCTGAGAGAGACCAAGAACTCATGGAGACTTTCTTGTGTAGTCAGCCACGTTTCTGCCGAAAGCAGAGATCAATCAGCAAGAACGACAGAAACAATGGCTCAGTGGTAGAGTGTTTGCCTAGCATGCATGCAGCCCTGGGTTCGATTCCTCAGTCCCACATACTCAGAAAAAGCCACAAGTGGCGCTGTGGCTCAAGTGGTAGAGCACCAGCCTTGAACCAAAGAAGCTCAGGGACAGCGCCCAGGCCCTGAGTCCAAGCCCCAGGACTGGCAAATAACAACAACAACAACAACAAAATCAAGGCTCTAGCTGGGCACCAGTGGCTCACGCCTGTCATCCTAGCTCCTCTGGAAGCTGAGATCTGAGGATGGCGGTTCGAAGCCAGCCCCGGGCAGGAAATTCCAAGAGACTCCATGGAAGTGGAGCTGTGGCTCAAATGGTAAGAGTGCTCAGGGGACAGCGCCCAGGCCTTGAGTTGAAGTCCCAGGGCTGGCCCAGACAAAAGTAAATAAAAGTAAATAAGTACAAGCAAACCACTAACTCCAGATCTGGAGTCCAGTAGGCCAAGTGGCCATTCTTCCTAAGTGTCTGGAAGATTCGTTAGGTCATGATCTCTGCCTTCCTGTGCTCCCTCTTCTCTGCTCCTGTTTGGGGGGCAGGGGGGAAATGGGGGAACAACCAGGCTATGGTAGAAAAGTCTTTTTTATTCTATCACCCAGACATAGCTGAGCCGAACCAATCAATGCTTCACCTCCCATCCATCTCCGGCTCCTCTCTGCCCCGCCCCTGCTCCTCATCCACAGCCAATCAGCGCCCTGCCATCCATCTACTCCAGCTCCTCTCTGTCCCGCCCCCGCTCTGCATCCACAACCAATCAATGCCCTCCCATGCATCTACTCCAGCTCCTCTCTGTCCCGCCCCTTACTCCTCATCCACAGCCAATCAACGCGTTGCCCTCCCATCCATCTACTCCGGCTTCTCTTTGTCCTGCCCCTGCTCCTCATCCAGTGCCAGGGTTCGCTCCCGCTCCTTCACCAGCTGGACCCCACAGTAGGTGACAAACAAAATGGCCAGTGTGGTCTGAGGGAAGCCTGTTGGGAGAGGAGCCACTGATGTCTGGAGCTCTTCGCACCTAGCGATTCATTTCTTCCCATTTCTGTGCCCCATCTACCCACCCGGGAAAGCCCTCTCTACTGGATGCCAGTGGCTCACGCCTGTCATCCTAGCTACGCAAGAGGAGGCTGAGATCTGGAGGATCGCAGTGCGAGGCCAGCCCAGGGCAGGAAAGTCTGCGAGACTCTGATCTCCCATGAGCCACCAGGAAACCCCAAGTGGCGCCATACACGTGGCTTAAATTGTGGAGCGCTCACCTTGAGCACAAAGAAGCTCAGGGATAGAATCCAGGCCCTGAGTTCAAGACCTAGGACTGGCAGAAAGTGGGCGGGAAGGATGCACACACAGTTGTTTCTTGCTGACCTGTGAGGAGCAGGCGTTGGGCCACCAGCTCGGTGAACGCCAGGCTGTTGAGGCTCACGAGGTTGTACATGATGATAGCCCAGTAGTTGATAGCTCCAAAGAGGCCTCGAACCCTGCGAGACATCTGCTCCGACAGAGAGCCCTACTTGGTCCAGGGAAATGTTTGTTGCCCAAAAGGGAGAGGGAGAGAGAAAGAAAGAGAGAGTTGGGGGGTGAGCCAGTGACCGGGGCCTTTAGAACCACCCAGGCCCTTTCTTCATTGCTAAATATGGGGAAACTGAGGCCCAGGGAGAGGTTAAAGACTTGACCAACATAGCCAGGCATGGGAGTATTGAGCTTGGATCTATGGAAGTAGAGTCAGGTTTCTTTTCTTTTTGTCAGTTGTGAGACTTGAACTCAGGGCCTGGGCGCTGTCCCTGAGCTTCTTTGTGCTCAAGGTGAGCGCTCTACCACTTGAGCCACAGCACCACTTCTGGTTTTGAGTGGTTCATTGGAAATAAGAGTCTCATGGACTTTCCTGTTCGTGGCTGGCTTCGAACCATGATCCTCAGATCTCAGCCTCCCTGAGTAGCTAGGATGACAGGAGGGAGCCACCAGTGCCCACCCAGGGGAGAAAGTTCTTGACTGGGGCCCCAGGCTGGATAATTCCAGAAAGTAATCGTGTCACCGTTTCCTGTGGGTCCCCCCCCCAATCCCTGGCTCACCTCGATGTGTGCCAGAGGTGCACACTCCGCCAGCTTCTGCACCCAGAGTTCGAAGTTGAGGCCAAAGCAGTTAAGGAAGGACCAGAGGTACACGATGTCACACGGCCCAAGCCACAGAGTGGTAACGGCGAATGTGGCCACAGAGGCCACGAGCTCTGGGACCACGGAGGTGTGATCCCCTCCAAGGTGATCGTAGACGTATCTGCAGGGGAGGGGGAGAGGAAAGATGGGAGAAGCAGGCTGGTAGAGGCCCGGGGCGCATGTGATGCATAGCTGCTGTAGCTGTGTTCCTTGACACCCCAACTTTCTGTTATCCAAGCCTCAGTACTGGGACACACACACAAAGATGGACAGACACCCCAAGGTGCAGTGGGGTGAACCAGATTTCTCTGCCTCTCAGACATTTTAATGAATGAATGAATGAATTGGCTTTGCCAGTCTTGGGACTTGAACTCAGGGCCTGGGCGCTGTCCCTGAGCTTCTTTTGCTCAAGGCTGGCGCTCTACTACTTGAGCCACAGCGCCACTTGCGGCGTTTTCTGTGGATGTGGTACTGAGGAATCGAACCCAAGGCTTTGTGCATGCTGGGCGGGCACTCTACCCCTGAGCCACCTGCCCAGCCTCCCCCGGCCTCCTCCCCCTCAGACATTTAGACTCAACAATCCTTGAGTCTCCATAAAGATCTCTCTCTCTCTCTGCTGGACACCAATGGCTCATGCCTGGAATCCTAGCTGGTGAGATCTGGAGGATCGTGGTTCAAAGCCAACCCTGGCAGGCAGGTCCGTGAGACTCTGATCTCCAGTTAACCACCCCCCAAAAGCGGGGAGCGAGTTCCAGACCCAGGACGGGCACACACACGCACGCACAAACACACGCACGCACACGCACGCACCCCTGAGCCACTCACTTGCAAAGCCAGTCGTTGATGCCCCTGTCGAAGTGCCTGTGGGGGGGAGGGCAGGGGAGGTGAGCGGAGGGCGGGTGGGGGGCCCCGCCGCCCCCCCCCGTGGGCACTCACGTCTCCCCGAAGACGTAGAGCGCCGTGATGCACTTGGGCGGCGCGGGCGGCTGCAGGTGGTCCAGCCGCGCCACGGCGCCCACCACGCCGAACAGCACGGCCGCCTTCACCCAGTCGTACAGCAGGTTCGCGTAGGCCAGGCCGGCTGCGGACGGACGGACGGACGGACGCCGGGGTCACCGCCGCCGCCGTCCGGGCCTGCGGACACGCCTCCCTCCCTCCTCCCTCCCCTTTACTCACGCCCTGTGGGGACACGCCCACTCGAAGACCACGCCCCTTCCAGCCTCCATTGAGAACCGCCCGGCATCGGCCACGCCCCCTCGGCGGCCACGCCCCTTACCTTCCATCCCCACCCGCCTCCGTTGAGAACTGCCCTGCACCGGCCACGCCCACCCCGCGGCCACGCCCCCTCCGAGGCCACGCCCCCTCCCTTCCAGCACATCCACCTCCATTAGGAATTCCCAGCACCGGGCACGCCCACTCGAAGGCCACGCCCCTCCCTTCCAGCCCCACCCACCTCAAGAAGTCCCTGCGCCCAACACACCCTCTCAAAGGCCACGCCCTTCACAGCCCCACCCACCCCCATTGAGCACTGCCAACACTGGACACGCCCACTTCAAGGCCACGCCCACTCCCTTCCACCTCCCACCCTCCTCCATTAACAACTCCCTGCGTCGGACACGCCCACTTGAAAGCCACGCCCCTCCCTTCCAGCCACACCCGCCTCCATTAACTGCCCCCGTCGGACACGCCCACTCCCAGGCCACGCCCCCTCCTTTCCAGCCACACCCGCCTCCATTAACAGCTGCCCTGCGTGGGACACGCCCACTCCCAGGCCGCGCCCCCAACTAAGACCGGCCTGGGTACAGCAGGACAGACGGTTTGGGACGGACCCGGGCACC
Organism: Dipodomys ordii; assembly: GCF_000151885.1. Taxonomy (NCBI): domain Eukaryota; kingdom Metazoa; phylum Chordata; class Mammalia; order Rodentia; family Heteromyidae; genus Dipodomys; species Dipodomys ordii. The sequence continues at coordinate 1,707,811 of NW_012267344.1, read as the reverse complement.
CTGCCTCCCAGGAGCCACGCTCACGCCAAAGCCCGGGGCATTTTCCGAGGATGCACCCCGGCTGCTGGCTCCCGCCCGTCATCCCAGCTAGTCCAGAGGCGGAGGATGTGAGGATCACGGTTCGAAGCCAGCCCTGGGAGGTGTGACTCAAGTGGTGGAGCACCAGCCACAGCACACACCGAAAGAAGGAAGAAGGGAAAAGAGGAGGAGGAGGAGGAGGAGAGGGAGGGAGGGAGGAAGTCAGGGCCTTTCCTCCCGGGCCCTGTGTGTTTTGGGGGTGCAGAGCTACGTCCTTCCCCCCCCCACCCCCTTGGGGCACCCACCGAGGGCGCTGTCCGGGAGGCGGCTGGCAAACTTGAGGTCACTAGGGATGGTGAGGATGTAGAAGAAGTGGAAGAAGATGTCCACCGCTAGAATGGCCACCACGCTGACCCCCGCCTGGGCCCGGATCCGCCACAGCTCACCCTCGGCCCTTGTTGGCTCCACCTGGCTCACCTGCGGGGGGAAGGGGGTGTTCCGAGGCTCTGAGAGCCCCTAGCCAGGGCTCCCAGGGCGACATGTCAGCCTAGGTACTCAGGAGGCTGAGATCCGGAGGATCGTGGTTCAAAACGAGCACAAAAATCTATGAGACTTTTTTTTTACGTCTCCAATGAAGCCAGCCCAAAGCTGGCCATGGAGGTGTGGTCCAAATGGTAGAGCACCATCAAGGCCTCGGTGCATGGAGGGGGGAGGGGGTCTGGGCTCACCTGCTCGTGGAAGCGGTCGAAGGTCATGACCGGCCCGAAGAAGAAGAAGGGCAGGTAGAAGTTGTACTTGAGGAGGTCGGCGAGGGAGTAGCGGCGGTCGGGGTGGGCGCAGGCCTCCAGCGCGAAGCTGGTGCAGCGCAGCACCGTGAAGCCGCTGCCCCCGTGGAACAGGACGTCTTGAAGATCAAAAGTGCCCGTGACGAACCCACTCTGGAGGGCGGGGAGGACGGGACACTGGCTCACCAGGGGGGACCCCCTGGCTTCCCACAGGGCCACCCGGATGGAGCGAGAGACCGGCTGCACAGCCTGGCTTTGATGGGGCTTGAACTCAGGGCCTGGGCACTGTCCCTGAGCTTCTTTGGCTCAAGGCTGATGTTCTACCATGTTGAGCCACAAATGCTACTTCCTGTTTTCTGGTGGTTCATAGGAGAGAAGAGTCTCAGGGACTTTCCTGCCTGGAGCTGGCCTCGAACGGGGATCCTCCAGACCTCAGCCTCCTGAGGAACTAGGAAGACAGGCGTGAGCCACTGGTCTAAAGCAGCTCAGGGACAGTGCCCAGGCCCTGAGTTCAAGTCTCAGGACTGGCTAAGGAAAAGCAAAAAGTGAGAAGGGGCTGTTTGGAAAGAATCAAATAATTTGAGCTGGACGCTGGTGACTCATTGCCTGTCATCCCAGCTGCTCAGGAGGCTGAGATCTGGAGGATCGTGGTTCGAGGCCAGCCCCAGACAGGAAAGTCCCCGGGAGACTCTTCTCTCCCATGAACCACCAGAAAACCAGAAGTGGCGCCATATATATATATATATATGGCTC
>NW_012267344.1:1704669-1705684 GCF_000151885.1 Dipodomys ordii | reverse complement strand
CAGCCATGGTGCAGAGCTTTGCGAACAGCACGTGGCCCGACAGGGCGAAGACGATGATGTTGCGGAAGGACGTGAACCACATCACCCACTCGAAGTCCGCCACGTCCTGGGGGCGGGGGTGGGAGGGGGGTAAGGGAGGGAGGGGGAATCGGGAGGGAGGGGGAATCGCAAGACTGGCTGGACACGGCCCCAGGCCCTTGGCTCAGCCCCTGCTGCCTCCCTCCCTCCCTTTTTGGTTTTGGTCGGTTGTGGGGTTTGAACTCAGGGCCTGGGCGCTGTCCCTCAGCTCTTCAGCTCAAGGTGAGCGCTCTACCACGTGAGCCACAGCACCACTTCTGGTTTTCTGGTGGTTCATTAGACATCAGAGCCTTTCCCGCCCAGGCTGGCTTCGAACTGCGATCCTCTAGATCTCAGCCTCCTGAGCAGCTGGGATGACAGGCGGGAGCCACCGACACGCGGCCTCTGATTTTAACAATTAGGGGATCCATTTCCCAAGTGAGCAGGGCGCGGGGCAGGAACGGAGCCCACAGAGGTGTGAGGTGCACTGTCTGGGGTAGCAGAGCCCCTCCCACCAGGGGTCAGGGGTCGGGGGGCACGGGGGACCCACCATCTTCCGGCCGATGTATTCCCAGCCCGGCCGCACGGACTCGCGGAAGGTCTTCCTGCGGGCGCCATCTGAGGGGAGAGGACCGGCTCAGGGTGCTCAGGCCCAGCTTCCCCCGGCCGCCCGGCCCCCGGGAAGGGAAGGGGTTTACCCCACCCCCTCTGCCGAGTTTGAGGCCACAGGGAGATGGGAGATCTGCATCTGGGCCTTTCTGGGTCTTGGGGAGTGTGTGTGTGTGTGTGTGTGTGTGTGTGTGTGAGAGAGAGAGAGAGTCCTGGTCTCCGTGTGTGTGTGTGTGTGTGTCCTGGCCTGTGTATGTTAGAATCCTGATCTGTGTGTGTGTGTGTGTCCTGGCCTGTGTGTATCAGAATCCGGATCTGTGTGTGTGTGAGAGTCTTGGTCTCGTGTCTG
>NW_012267344.1:1701376-1704619 GCF_000151885.1 Dipodomys ordii | reverse complement strand
GAATCCTGATCTGTGTGTGTGTGTGTGTCCTGGCCTGTGTGTATCAGAATCCGGATCTGTGTGTGTGTGAGAGTCTTGGTCTCGTGTCTGTGTGTGTGTGTGCATGTGTGTCCTGGCCTGTGTGTATTAGAATCCTGATCTCTGTGTGAGTCCTGGTCTCCTGTGTGTGTGTGTGTGTGTGTGCGTGTGTGTGTGTGTCCTGGCCTGTGTGTATTAGAATCCTGATCTCTGTGTGTGTGAGTCCTGGTCTCGTGTGTGTGTGTGTGTGTGTGTGTGCATGTGTGTCCTGGCCTGTGTGTATTAGAATCCTGATCTCTGTGTGTGTGAGTCCTGGTCTCCTGTGTGTGTGTGTGTGTGTGTGCATGTGTGTGTGTGTGTGTCCTGGTCTGTGTGTATTAGAATCCTGATCTGTATGTGAGTCCTGGTCTCCTGTATGTGTGTGTGCATGTGTGTGTGTCCTGGCCTGTGTGTATTAGAATCCGGATCTGTGTGTGTGTGTGTGTGTGTGTGTATGTCCTGGCTTGTGTGTATTAGAATCCTGATCTCTGTGTGTGTGAGTCCTGGTCTCCTGTGTGTGTGTGCATGTGTGTGTGTCCTGGCCTGTGTGTATTAGAATCCGGATCTGTGTGTGTGTGTGAATCCTGGTCTCCGTGTGTGTGTGTGTCCTGGCCTGTGTACGTTAGAATCCTGATTGGTGTGTATATGTGTGTGTGTGTCCTGGACTATATGCAGAATCCTGGTGTGTGTGTATGTGTGTGTGTGTGTCCTGGCCTGCGTGTGTGTGTTAGAATCCTACTGGTCTGTGTGTGTGTGTATGAGAGAGAGAGGGAGAGAGTGTGTCCTGGTCTCTGTGTGTTTGTGTCTGTGTCCTGTCCTGCGTGTTAGAATCCTGATCTGTGTGTGTGTGTGTGTGTGTGTCCTGGACTGTGTTAGAATCCTGATCTGGATGTGTGTGTGTGTGTGTGTCCTGGACTGTGTGTATGTATTAGAATCCTGGCCTCTGTGTATGTGTTTGTGTGAGTCCTGGTCTCCGTGTGTGTATGTGTGTGTTTGTGTATGTGTGTCCTGGCCTGTGTTAGAATCCTGATCTGGATGTGTGTGTGTGTATGTGTGTGTTGAGTCCTGCTCTCCGTGTATGTGTATAGAGTCCTGATGTGTGTGTGAGTCCTAGCCTGTGTGTGCATGTGTGTATGTGTGTGTTAAGAGTCCTGGTCTTGTGTGTGTGTTGAGTCTTGGTCTCCATGTATATGAGTCCTGGTCTCTGTGTATCTGTGTGTGCATGTTAGTGTTAGAATCCTGGTGTGTGTGTGTCCTGGCCTGTGTGTGCATGTGTGTGTGTTAAAGTCCTGGTGTGTGTGTGTGTGTGTGTGTCTCCACATCTCTGCAGTAGCACCTCTGTCCTTGTGTGTCCCCTGGACCAGGCCTTGGCTGCCTTGGGACTGGAGCCTGCCGGTTTCCAGCCCCGCTCCTGGGACCCCTGCATCCCAGGGGGAGGGGTGGGGCCGTGGGGGACCCCATCACCCCTACCCCGGGGCCCAGCATTACCTTGTGACGCCTCCAGGAGAGCCTGGCCGGCGTAGGCCAGAGCTCCACTCAGCACCAGGGAGTAGACGCCTAGCTCGGCCGCAGGCAGTGCTGTCTTGATACCCATGGCCTGGCCAGGCTGCGGGAGGAGGCCGGGCTGCGGGAGGAGGCCAGGCTGAGGCCGGTCTGAGGCACTGCAGCCCCCAGGCCCCACTCAGGGACCCCAAGAGATGGATCAGTCCCCGCACCCCGCACTGGTGTGTGTGAAATGTGCCGGTCCGAGGGCTTGAACTCAGGGCCTGGGTGCTGTTCCTGAGTTTCTTTAGCTCAAGGCTCTACCACTTGAGCCACAGCACCACTTCCGGCTTTTTCTGTGTCTATCGGAGTGGGGAATGGAACCCAGGGCTTCATGCGTGCAGGCAAGCGCTCTACCACTGAGCCACCTGCCCAGCACCGGAAGTTGTGCCATTTAAGGAGAGCCCCAGAGAAGTGTGTTGGGGCCACACTGGGCCAGACCAGGCCGGGGGAGGGGGGGCAGGGAGGCTGCTGGCCACTGTCCAAGGTGCTGACCAAGGTCAGGTCCAGGGTGAGACCGACCTGAGCCAGGCACCGATGGCTCCCGCCTGTCATCCCAGCGACTCAGGAGGCTGAGATCTGAGGATCACGGTTCAAAGCCAGCCTGGGGTAGGAAAAGTCCCCATCAGACTTTTATCACCAAAAAGCTGGAATGGAGCCGTGGCTCAAGTGGTAGAGCACCCACCTTGAGCACAAAATACAAAAATTCAAGGACGGTGGCCAGGCTGGCCCTGAGACTAGCAAAGAAAAAAACAAAAAACTGGAAGAATAGAGAGGAGGTGTGTGTGTGTGTGTGTGTGTGTGTGTACACACAGAGTTCCTCCGAAGTCTCAGACTAAGTGAGGTCGCTACCTGACCATGCCCAGGTCAGGGATGGGTGGTGAAGGGGGGGGGGTGGCTGCCGGCTGGACTTGTGGGACGGTTGCCGGGACAGGACACTGGGTTATCAGCAGGGTGGAGGGGGGGTGGATCGGGTTCACGGAACCGGGGCGCTGAAACCGGAGCAGGGCGCCGGGCCCGCGTGGAACAGCTTCGTCAGCGGCCTCCCACGAGCCGCTTTCCAATTTTAGCTCCGGCCAGCCGAGCCGGGTCCCCCAAGCTGGACTCTGGGGGAGGAGCCGGCCCCCCTCTCCCTCCCCTGCCCCCCCACCCTGCCTGGCACTTCTCCTTGGCTAGCCCTCCCCACCAGCCCCTCCCCAGGCCTATACCCCAAATCTGAGGACCCCCCCAGTCCTTACCTGCCTCAGGTAATCCCCCCCCCCACCATGGAAAAAGCCACCTTGGGGGTGTGTGGGGGGGAGGGGGGGTGCGGGTGGGAATCTGAGATCTAGAGTCTGGGGTTGGGGGGGAGACCCTTTCCCCCCCCGCCCCCTCCCCCAGCCCTCACCCCAGCCCAGCCACTGACCTTGAGGTGGATTTGAGGGACACAGCTTGGTACGGCGGCTGTGGGTCTCTGTCTGTCTTTCTCTCTCTCTTGTGGACCCCTCCCCCTGCTGAAGTCCTGGGGTGTCCAGTCTCTGGGGTCCCCCACCCCACCCCCAGATAGGGCTAGACGGAATGACACAGAAGGAGGGGGGGAAGGGAGAGGAGGAGGAGGGAGCTGTCCTTCCTTCCCGCAGCGGGAGTTGGTGACAGAATGGAGCA
>NW_012267344.1:1694890-1700800 GCF_000151885.1 Dipodomys ordii | reverse complement strand
TATGTGGTGCTGAGGAATCGAACCCAGGGCCTCATGCATGCAAGGCAAGCACTCTACCACTGAGCCACCTTCCCAGCCCCTCTTCTCTTTCTTTCTACTATGGCAGGTAAGCGCCTCACGGGCTTTCCCTGCCCGGGCTGGCCTCAGATCACCATCCTCCGCCCTCAGCCTCCTGAGCCGCTAGGATGACAGGTGGGAGCTGCCGGTGCTCGGCTCCGGCCCAGCTTCATTTTGAGGCTGGGATCCCCCCCTGTGAGGACCCCCTCACTCCCAACCCCCCTGCGCTACCCTCACCCCCAGGCCCCTTCCCACCCACAGTGATCCAGAGTGGGTTAGGAAAATCGCCATTATTATTACAAGTCTGGCAGAGGTTGGGGGGGGGGAGGGAGGTGTGTGAGGGTGTGGGCTGGCCAGTGGGTGGGCAGGGCAGGGCTGGGCTTGGTGGGGGGGGCGTACCAGCTGCAAGGCCAAGTTCCCAGCCCTGGACACTAAGGGCTCTCCTGTAGGCCCCTGGGGGAGGGAATCAAGTCTACTGGATGATGGACAGTTCCAGCGTCCAGTGGGGGGCCAGGCCTGGGGGCTTGTCCCGCCCCTGGGGCTGGGGGCGTGGCCTCTAGTCCTGGGCCCTGGGGCCGGGCCTAGCTCCTCTCGGCCTTCTGCTGCCTCAGGGCCTGCAGGAAGACGCCCTTGACCTGGCCCAGCGTCTCGTGGTACACGCGGAAGTCCTCCTCCTTGCCCCGCAGGGCGCTGCCCAGCGCCGCCCTCAGCATCTCGTTCTCCTCCGCCAGGATGGCCAGCCTACATCACGGGTCGCCAGAGAGGCCTGAGTGGGGCTGGGAAGGCGGCTCGGAAGCCCCGGGTTTGATTCCTCGGGGCCACAGGCATGGAAAAAGTCCCAAGTGGTGCTGTGGCTCACGTGGTAGAGCACCAGCCTTGAGCACAGAGAAGCTCAGGGACAGCGCCCAGGCCCAGAGTTCAAGCCCCACAATGGACCAAAAAACCAAAGACAAAACCCTGCCCCCACCACACCCCCCTGTAAGACCAGCCTTCTGCACAAAATAGATACAAAAGGTTCCAGGAACACTACTGCCCACCCCTTCCCAAATACCTCTGCCCTTTCAGGAAGCGGGGGGGGGGGGCACAGTGGGGAGGAAGGGTTGGTACCTGGTGGTCAGTTCCTGGATCTGGGATTCCGCTGGTACATCCGAGAGCTCGGTGGCAGAAGACAGGTCTTTCCTCTCGCTGCTAGCTGGGTTGTGTTTGGTGGTGGAGGCAGGTGCACCTGCGGGGCCACGGCAGCCACTTTGTGCCACGAGGCCAGAACCCCCACCCGCACTCCTACCCCACCTCCAACCAGGGCTTTCTGTTTTCCTTTTCTGCTGTGGCTCAAGGGGTTGAGCGCCAGCCTTGAGCCAAAGGGACAGAGCGCAGGCCCTGAGTTCAAGTCCCAGGGCTGGCATCTCCTCCCCACCCCCTTACCCCCTTCCTCCCAGGGGCCTCCATACCTGCTTTGTTCCTGGAGGCTTTCTGTGGGGTCCGGCCGGACTCCAGGCGGGTCTTCTCCAGCCTCTGCTCTAGGACCACGGCGCGTTGCCTCTCCTCCTGGAGCCTCCGCTCAGCCTCCAGGAGTCTGCTGCTGCTCTCCTCCACCCTGGGCGGTTTACAGTGGGGAGCTGCAGGGCCAGGTTGGGGGCGCGGCCCTGTGCCCCCCTCCCCAATCCAGGCAGCTAGCTCACTGCCACAGTGCCCGGCTACCAGGGAGGCAGAGGGGGGAGGATCACGATTTGAGGCTGGCTCTCATTCGCTTGCTTGTTGGTTTGTTCGTGTGGGTCACACAGGAACCCCGAGTTTAAAAAGACCACAACGACAAAAATCTGGGGGTTTTGGGGGGGGCGAAGGGGGAAGAGGGGAGTTTCCAAGCCCACTGGAGGTCCTGGGGGAGTGGACTGCGATCTTCCTTTTCTGCTGAGCTCAGACCACGATCCTCTGGATTGTGGCTAAAGAAAAGGCAGGCTGGCCCTGACTCGGTCTCCAGGCCTGGTCTCTGCATCGCCCGCTATCGGCACACCCCTCTGCTTTTAGGGCCCCGTGCCCACAGATGGAGGCCACCTGCTAATCCCGGATCACCTCCCCCTCTACGTTAGCGTCCGTCACGATGGGTCCATCTGCACAAATCCTCTTTGCTCGGTAAAATCAAGTGCTCACAGACCCAGTGGCAGGCAGCACAGAGCACATGATCACAAGACCATCCCGCCGTCCCCAGGGGGAGACATTTGGACAATTACTTGGCGCTGAGACCTGAAATACCCTATTTCCTTTTTCTTTCTTTCTTTGTGCCAGTGCCAGTCCTGGGACTTGAACCCAGCGCCTGGGAGCCATCCCTGAGCTTCTTTGTGCTCAAGTCTGGTGCTCTACCACTTGAGCCACGGCGCCGCTTCTGTTTTTTTTTTCTGTGACTGTGGTACTGAGGAGCTGAAGAGCTCAGAGACGGTGCCCGGGCCCAGAGTTCAAGCCCCACAACTGACAAAAGAAACAAAAAAAAAAAGAATTCGTACTGGCACGAATAGCAAGTCTGATCTGAGCAAATTTGCTGAGTAGCAAAGGATGATGCATAATGTATAACCTCGCTTAAAAATTTATTACAGGCTGAAAACTGAAAACCAGAAATAGAAGGCTGCTGTGACTCAGTGGAGATGCAGCAGCGAACGGGAAGAAGTTGCAGCTTTTCTTTTTTTTGTCAGTCCTGGGGCTTGAACTCAGGGCCTGAGCGCTGTCCCTGAGCTTCTGGGTGGGCGCTCTACCACTTGAGCCACAGCGCCACATCTGGCTTTTTCTGTATACGTGGTGCTGAGGAATCGAACCCAGGGCTTCATGCATGCTAGGCGAGCACTCTAACTTCTGAACCACCTGCCCAGCTCTGAGTTTTTCTTTTCCACTCAAGGCTGGTGCTCTACCACTTGAGCCACGCCTCCACCTCAGCCTTTTTGGCTGGTTCTATTGGAAATAAGAGTCTCATGGACTTTTCCAGCCCTGGGCTGGCTTCGAACTGTGATCCTCGGCTCTCAGCCTCCTGGGTAGCTAAGGATGGATGACCGATGTGAGCCACCAGACGCCCAGCCTAAGAGTTCTTGCTACAAGGCGCTCTGTTGCTCTTGTCTTGCTCTGACCCTTGGACTTGTGGAAACAAACACAAAACAAAACAAAACAAAACAAACCCCACATCTCCCTTCCACTTAATTGGGCAGAACTGGTTTCTCCAATCTTCAAAGAGTTCCACCGGATACTTGATCCTGGTGACTCTCAGCAGTGTCCTTTGTATTTTTGTTTTTTTTTTTAACCCAGGGAGGGTGTCACATGGCTGAGCCACATGCTGGTCTGGGAACCTGCATTTCTTGCCAAGAAGGTCACTTGAGCAAGGAGCCCTGATTTATTTTGGCAGAGAGGTCAGCATCCTTTGGAGCAAAGCAGCTTTCCCGCAGTGCTCTTGTGTTTTTGCTTGTGTTCTTGTGGTTTTGTTTTGTGCCAGTCCTGGGGCTTGAACTCAGGGCCTTGAGCTCTTGTTTGGCTTTTTTGTTGTTGTTGTTGGTCGTGGGGCTTGAACTCTGGGCTTCGGTGCTGTCCCTGAGTTCTTCAGCCCAAGGCGAGCGCTCTACCACTTGAGCCACAGCGCCACTTCTGGTTTTCTGGTGGTCCATTGGAGATCAGAGTCTCACGGACTTTCCTTGCCCGGGCTGGCTTTGAACCATGATCCTCAGATCTCAACCTCCTGAGTAGCTGGGATGACAGGCGTGAGCCATCAGCCCTGTATCCCCCAGCCGGGGCCCAGGATGGAGAGCTCGCAGGGTGTCCCTTGATTACCGTTTCTGCAGGACGGTCACAAACTCCTGGAGCCGATCGCGCTCCACTTCGGTGGCCTGCCACAGGGCCTTGATCTCTGCCACCTGGGCCTGCCAGCCTTTGTGCTCTGGGGAGTCTGAGAACCTGGGGTGAAGGTGGAAGGCAGAGAGAGGAGGTCGTGAACAGCTGAAGACAACAGCTGGGAAGGTGGCTCAGTGGTTAGAGTGCTCGCCTCGCATGCACAAAGCCCTGGGTTCGATTCCTCAGTACCACGTCCACAGAAAAGGCCAGAGGTGGCGCTGTGGCTCAAGTGGTAGAGCGCCCGGCCTTGAGCAAAATGAAGCTCAGGGACAGCGCCCAGGCCCTGAGTTTATTAAGCCCCAGGACCCCCAAAAGATAAAATTCAAAGGAAGTGGGTCTGGGCGCACTGTAACTGGAGCTGACCGCCCAAGCGCAGCTCCGATGACAGAAGACGGGGTTCAGAAGCAGGGGGACAATGCCGCCTTCTGTCCACCATTTTGGCACTGAGAACACAGGGCCCATTGATTCCCTGAGGCTTCGTTCTCTATCAAACACGGCCGGCCGAAGAGCCGAGCCCAGGGTATCAGTGACAGGCTGGGGACCGGGATGATTTAAAAGCTCCCCCCCCCCAGGTCAGGGAAGGTACTAGAAGCCAGAAGGGCCTGATGCTGCCTCTAGCCAGGTCTTCAAGGCTGAAGTCACCTGATTCCCCCCAGGACCCTCACCCCAAGTTCCTCATCTTTGTCACCCCACTTTTTATTTTTTGGTACTGCTAGTCCTGGGGTTTGAACTCGGGGCCTGGGCGGGTGCTCTACCCCTTTCACTGCTTCCGGCTTTTTTCTGGGGATGGGGTGTGGAGGAATCGAACCCAGGGCCTTCGTCCATGCTAGGCGAGCGCTCTACCATGGAGCCACCTTCCCAGCCCCCATCTTTGGGCCCTTGAGTGGAGGGGCTGGTAAACGCGGGGTATGGGTAGGGGGTGGGGGGGCAGGTGCGTACCTGGGCGAGGTCTGGTGAGGGCTAGGCAGGGAAGGCCTGGTGAGCGCCGATTCCACCAATGTGTGGCCGAGGCTCGACACAGAGCTGGACAAAGACGCGGCACGGGGTCCGTCAGAACTGGGGGACCCGGGGGGGGAGCTTCTGGGGCCTCATTTCTGCACGTGAGCTCCACTTCTGGCTTTTTCTTGGGGGAGGGAGGATTGCTGGGAGATCGGTATGGCGCTTGCGGGAGCCTTATTGTTGTCAGGGTCCTGACCCCAGGTGGCAAAGGGCCTTTGAGCGACAGATCACTGGGTGTCTTTGAGGGTCTGAGGCCAAGCCCAGAGAGGCTGTCACGCAAGCCACTGTCACCCAGCAGTGACGTGAACAATTGGCCCCGTGGGTGGGATCTTGTTAGGGAAAAAGAGGAACCGGCTTGGGATAAGGATTTACAAACTGGAAGGTTTTTGTCTTACAGGGGGTGTGAAGTGGGGGTGTGGGGTGTGTGTGTGTGTGTGGAATTACAACATACTACCAGACTGCTCACGCAGGAGCCGAGGGTAAAGAAGGGTATATCTTGAGATGACTTGTGAACTGTTCATCTTCAATCAGCTTATATAACTGTGTTTGAGCCTATTCACACTAGCCATTTGCAAGCGGACGGAACCTGAGCTCAGCCAATCCGAGCAGAGGGGCAGGGCCTGCTGCATGAGGGATAACCTATGTACCTGTGTTTGACCTTACTCAAACCAGCCAATCAGGAGCAGACTGTGAATCTGAGCTCAGCGAATCCGAGCAGAGGGGCGGGGCCTGCTGCATCAGGGATAAATAGGGGGGGCCAGCCAGCCTGCTCTGAGTCGCTTGCTGGCCTGATCTCTGACTGGTTGCTTGCTGGCCTGATCTCTGACTGATGGCCGCACCCTTCTGCGCAGAAGTAACTTTGCCTGGCTGAGGCGATTCTGTGTTTTCCTGGCTATCACGGTGGCGATTCCAGTGGGTGGATTTATCATTGTGATCGCAGATTAATCAAACCAGACCACTGGCGCTGAGACCTGAAATACCCTATTTCCTTTT
>NW_012267344.1:1689840-1692949 GCF_000151885.1 Dipodomys ordii | reverse complement strand
AGAACGCTCGCCTTGAGCTGAAGAGCTGAGGGATGGCGCCCAGGCCCAGAGTTCTGGCCCCAGCTCTATGAGCTGGCGTGCTCGCTGCTCACCCGCCTGCTCAGCCGGCGCGCTCGCTGCTCACCCGCCTGCTCAGCCGGCGCGCTCGCTGCTCACCCGCCTGCTCAGCCGGCGCGCTCGCTGCTCACCTGCCTGTTCAGCCGGCGTGCTCGCTGCTCACCCGCTTGCTCAGCCGGCGTGCTCGCTGCTCACCTGCTTGCTCAGCTGGCCGATCTCCAGCTCCAGCTGCCGCACCTTGTCTTCCCGCTCGGCCACCATGGCCCGCAGCTGGGCCACGAGGCTGCTGCTCCGCTGCGCCTCGCTGTTGGCCCTCTGGTCCTCGGTGTGCTGGGACTTGCGCAGTTTCTCCTCCTGGAGGCTCAGGCTGCCCAAGATCTCTTGTAACTGCTTCAGCTGCTCCTGGAGGGAGGGGGGGCGGTGGGGCAGGGGTCAAGTCAGGCGCCCCCTCTTCTCCTGTCCTCAAATCCCCTCTTTTCCTGGCCAGTGGAGGCCTCATTAGCTGAGGTTTTTCCCCCTCCCCCAGCAGGGAGGGCAGGATCACCAAAAGAAACTGGGGCTGGGAGGGTGGCTCAGTGGTAGAGCGCTCGCCTAGCACGCAGGAAGCCCTGGGTTCGAGTCCTCAGGGCCACAGACACAGAAAAAATGCCAGGAGGGTTGCTACGGTTCAGGTGGTAGAGCACCAGCCTTGAGCAAAAAGCAGCTCAGGGACAGTGTCTAGGCCCTGAGTTCAAGCCCTGGGACTGGCAAAAAAAAAAAAAAAAGGCGGAGCCCACCAGGCTAGCCGGTGGCTCATGCCAGTCACCTGAGCTACTCAGGAGGCTGAGATCTAGAGGATCGTGGTTCAAAGCCAGCCCAGGCACGGGAAGTCTGTGAGATCTTTTCAAGAAGTTGGATGTGGTGGTGTCCCCCTGAGTGGTAGAGCACCAGCCTAGAGCACAAAGGCTCAGGGAAAGCAGCCAGGCTCTGAGTTCAAGCCCCAGGACCAGTATATACACACACACACACACACAGCCAGCTGCTGGCCTGGCTGGGGTATCTGGCTGGGTACCATGAGCGCATCGATGAGTTCGTCGTCATGTTTGCCCTTCTCCACCAGGGTCGCCATCTGGCTCTTGAGCGTCTTTACTTCATTCGACAGCACCTTGTTGCGCGATTTCATGGCCTCCAGCCTCTTCTTCAGTTCCTCCAGCTCCCGCTGGAGGGCATCGCGTTCGCCTGCGAGCTTCTGCGCGGTTGAAGAAAGGGAGAGAGTGAACCAGCGGGCCAGCGGCTCGCGTCTGTCATCCCAGACACTCAGGAGGCTGAGATCTAGAGGACTGCAGTTCGAGGCTGGGAAAGTCCGTGAGACTCTGCTCTCCAAGGAAGCACCAGAAAACCCCAAGTAGGGGGTGTGTGGCTCCTGCCTTGTACTTACAAGGCCCTGAGTTCAAATGTCAGGAACTGGCACACACACACACATACACACACCGTGTTTTAGATGCAGAAGCTAGTTCAAATGTCATGAACTGGCACACACACACACACAGACACACACAGACACACACAGACACACACAGACACACACACACACAGTGTTTTAGATGCAGAAGCTAGATGTAAAATATTCCAGGAAGTGGAAATGAGGTTCACTTTCTTTTCTTTTCGTCTTGTTTGCTCTTCTGGGAGAGACGAAGGGTGAACAAAGGCAGCCGTGGTCCTCACGGGACATTATGTGGAAAATGGACTCTACAAGTTTGGGTGGGGAACAGGAGGGAAAAACTGGGAGAGAGCGAGGGAAGAGGGGAGACATGGTCCACAAAAAGAAATGTACGGGCTGGGAAGGTGGCTCAGTGGTAGAGCGCTTGCCTGGCATGCATGAGGCCCTGGGTTCATTCCTTGGTGCCACATATACAGAAAAAGTCGGAAGTGGCGCTGTGGCTCAAGTGGTAGAGCGCTAGCCTTGAGCCAAAGAAGCTCAGGGACAGTGCCCAGGCCCTGAGTTCAAGCCCAGGATTGGCCAAAAAAAAAAAAAGAACTTAATACATGACTTATGGAACTGTAACCCCGTTGTATATCTTTAGAATAACAATAGTTTTTTATTTTATTGTTTTGGTGGTGCTGGGGTTTGAACTCCGGGCCTGGGTGCTGTCCCTGAGCCTCTTTGGTGCTCAAGGCAAGTGCTCTATCACTTGAGCCACAGCGCCACTTCGGGTTTTCTGGTGGTTCATTGGAGATAGGAGTGTCACGGATTTTCCTGCCTGGACTGGCTTTGAATCACGATCCTCAGATCTCAGCCTCCTGAGTAGCTAGAAGCACAGGTGTGAGCCACCGGTGCCCGGCCCACCCCCCCAAATTAAGTTATTTTAGGTACAGCATCCCCATTTTCCAAAATGGGCCCCCCCAAAGTTCACTGAATGGGCTAGGGGAGACCCCAGACCCATGGCTCTAGATGGGCTGACAGGAAACCAGTGATCTATCGAAAAGAGCTGGGGTATCTTGACTCTAAGAGCTCTAAGTGAGGGCTTTGGGGATCCTCAGCTGCCAATGGCCCTCACAAGTGGGGGTGCTGATCTGGATCTCAGAGTCTACCTCCAGTTCCTCCCCTCTTCCCCTCCCCGCCCGGCTGCCCCCCGCCCCCCCCCCCCGCAGGGCCTGCCCTGACCTCCCAGCTCTCCTGCTTCTCCCTTTCCAGGCTGCGGATCCTCAGCAGGTTTTTTTCCTGTGCTGACAGCTTCTTCCTGTCTTGGTGGGTGGGGGGCGCCTCGCTGGCCGTCTCCGCAGACCTGCCCTGCGTCTGCCCCAGCTGCTTCTCCAGCTCTCGGACCTGAGGGCGGGGGAGGAGGGGAACACGCACTGGTTGGCTGGGAAGGTGGCTCAGGGGTAGAGCGCTTGCCTTGCATGCATGAGGTCCTGGGTTCAATTCCTCAGCACTGCATATGCAGAAAAAGCCCAGAAGTGGCGCTGTGGCTCCAGTGGTAGAGCACTAGCCTTGAGCTGAAGAGCTGAGGGACAGCGCCCAGGCCCAGAGTTCAAGCCCCATGACCGACCAAAACTAAAACCAACACAAAAC
>NW_012267344.1:1687905-1689290 GCF_000151885.1 Dipodomys ordii | reverse complement strand
TTCCTGCCTGGGCTGGCTTTGAACCGTGATCCTCAGATCTCAGCCTCCTGAGTAGCTAGGATGACAGGCGTGAGCCACTGGCGCCCGGCAGCTTTTTTTATTTTTATTTTTGCTCAGGACTGGTGCTCTTCCGCTTGAGCCACAGCTCAAGTGAACTCAGTGGAGTTCATGCCAGTAAACACTGACAATTCTTTTTGTTTTTTAATTCCCACCCTCTACCCGGAGCTGCCATTGCTGTTGATTTCCAGGATCTCATGGTAGACCCCCCCCCAAGAATGAAGGCCATCAGAAATGATGACCCCAAAGTTCCAGGGGGTGAAAGTAAATAGTATTATAGCAATAATAATAATAATAAATCACGCCCATTCTCGCACGTTTTTCCTGCTGAAGGGCAGGAGGGGGTGGGGCTCTAGCACTGCCGGCTGCTTCATGCATGCTGACAATTCTCCCCATTCACAGGTAGGAAGACTGAGGCCTGGAGAGGCCGCGGGGTGCCCGGGGTTCGCAGAGCAGGAAGAGGGAGGAAGAGAGGGAGGGCTGGGGTTTGAATGTGAGCAGTCCCCTCTTTCTGGGCCTCCTCCTTGCCCGTAGCTGCTGCTTGTATGTCTCAAAACATTTAGGAGAGAGAGAGAGAGAGAAAGAGAGAGAGAGAGGCTAAGTTTCACTGGCTCATGAAAACTTCCAAAAGATTCCAAGCCTCTGGACCAAACTAGCGGAGCAGGGGGTGGAGAGAGGGAGAAGAATCCAATTACAAACAGACTCGCAGATTTCCATAAACTTGTTGGGGGTGGGGTGGGGTGTGGGGAGGAATTCCAATCAAAGACCTTGGCATTGTTTCCGTGGCCTGGCGTGGGGTGGGCGTGACATGTGTGTGTGCTCGTGAAGTGAGCAAATTAGAAGCAGGCTAGGCTGGGGAGATACTGTGGAGCCGCTGTGTCTGCTATGTGTTCTGCAGGTTTTCTACCCGCCCCCCCCCCACACATACACACAGAGCAAGCCCTGCTGGCCAGCTGCTCACCTTGCCCTGCAGAACAAGAATCTGCTGGGCCCGGCCCCGCCAGGCCCCGGGCGACCACAGGAGCTGTTGAATGTTGACGTCTTCGCCAACTTCGCTGACCAGAACCTGCAGGAGAGCAAGGTGTTCGGTGTGGCTGAGACAGACAGACAGAGCCAGAGACAGGGAGGAGAGACAGACAGAAAGGAGAGACAGACAGATACAGAGGGAAAAGAGTGACAGAGACAAGAGAGACAGACAGAAAGGCAAGAAAGAGGGCTGGGAAGGTGGCTCAGTGGTAGAGCGCTTGCCTTGCATGCATGAGGCCCTGGGTTCGATTCCTCAGCACCACATAAGCAAATGAAAAAAGCTGGAAGTGGCGCTGTGGCTC
>NW_012267344.1:1680320-1687652 GCF_000151885.1 Dipodomys ordii | reverse complement strand
TCATCCAAGAGTCAGTGCTGGGTGCGGGGCTCCTGGAAGGCCCCAGCCTTCACGCCCCCTTCCCCTCCCCCTCCAACGCTTTCCCAGGCCAGCTCTCCCTTGGGAAAAGAGGAGACCGTCACCTCCGCCATCTCCTAAGTGATATTTAGAGTATCCAAGGAGTGGCCAGCAGGGCCCAGCCCGGGCCCCTCGCCTGCCCGCCCATCTTCCCTCCCTCCCTCCTCTCCTCTCTCTCTTTTCGGTGTTGGTACTGAGGCTTAAATGCAAGGGTCTCGCACTTTTGCCTTTCTTTTTGCTCAGTGCTGGTGCTCTACTGCTGGAGCCAACGCTCCACTTCTAAATTTTGTTTTTGTTCCGGCAGTTTGTTCAAGAGCAGTCTCTCGGATGGTGTCTGCCTGCGCCGGCCTCCAATCACAATCCTCCGACTGCAGCCTCCGAAGCTGGGAGAGCAGGTGTGACCGGTGGTATCCAGCTGGGACCCCTTTGCTCCTGATGTGTTGGGCCTTGCTTGGGTCGTGCAAGGTTCCAACGTCTGCTGCTGCTTTCAGCCTGGTCCGTGAGACACTTATCTTCCATGGAACCACCAGAAAACCAGAAGTGGGGCTGTGGCTCAGGTGGTAGAGCACCCGCCTTGAGCAAAAAGCAGCTCAGGGACAGTGCCCAGGCCCTGAGTTCAAACCCCACGACTGACAAAAGAAAACCCAACAGCAGTGCATTCCAGCTTTGTCCCCTGGGCGCCGTGGAAGCCCGAGCTTGGATTCCCAGCTAGCATGCTAAGTCTCTGGCCCTTCTGTCCACAGTAGAACATTGTTCTGGAACTCTTGGTGCATCTGAGTGGTTCTAGCAGAGGAGGTGGATGCCAGAGGATCCACTGTGTCTGTACAAATCAGCCACCGCGCAGCTGGGCCCTGTTGGGCCTGTGCCCCAAGTCTGAGCATTTTTTTTTTCCTTTGGAAGGAGTCTTTTTGTTGTTGTTTTGGGTGTAGGTCCCGGGGCTTGAACCCATGGCCTGGGATCTGTCCCTGAGCTTCTTTCACTCAAGGCTAGCGCTCTTGAACCCCAGCACCACTTTCCGGTTTCTTGGTGGTTCATGGGTGATCAGAGTCTCATTGTTCTTTTCTGGCCCCCTCCACCCCACTTAATCGGGGGCGGGGCTGGCTTGAGAACCAAGATCCTCTGGCTCTCAGCCTCCTGAGTAGCTGGGATGATGGGCTTGGAACCCAGAGTTGGGGATGGGGGGTGGGGGGGTGTGGGATTGGAGGCAGCCAGACAAGAAATCCCAAGCCCTGCCTTGATAAAGAACCTTCTGGGTCATCCGCAGCTCCTGCCTCATGGACTGGATCTGGTTCCGCAGGTCGCTCATCTTCAGGTTGGTGGCAGCCAGCTTTTCCTGCAGTGCCTTGACCTCTGGCGTCTCTAGCTGTGGCTACGGGGGGGGGGGGGGGGGAGAAGGGGAGGGGGGGAGGGAGAGGCAGGACAGGAAGTGTGGTCACCGGCTGCCTTGACAGTAGTGATCATTATACCCTCTCCTGTCCCGTCGCCAACCCAGGCCATGACATGGAGAACATGGAACGAATCCGTACCCGTCCTGGGACTTGAACTCAAGGCCTCAGCCTGCTGTCCCTGAGCTTTGTTTCGTTTGCATCCAAGGCTGGTTGGTGCTCTACCACTTGAACCACAGCCCTGTTTCCAGCTTTTTTTTTTTGAGGGGGTGGTTCATTGGAGATTAAAAGAGTCTCGTGGAGCCGGGGCGCCGCTGGCTCACTGCCTGTCATCCTAGCTACTCGCAAGGCTGAGATCTGGAGGATCGTGGTTTGAGGCCAGCCTGGGCAGGAAAAGTTCCCCGTGAGACTCTTCTCTCCAATGAACCATCAGAAAATCCAGAAGTGGCGCTGTGGCTTAACGTGGTAGAGCGCTCGCCTTGTGTACAAAGAGGCTGGGGGACAGCGCCCCAGGCCCTGAGTTCAAGTCCCATGATCACACACACACACACACACACACACAGGCATGCTTTTATTTGTGTATTATTTTTTTTCCTGTGGCTGCTTCTCCTTCCCTTTTCCTTTGTCCGGCATGGATGGATGGGCCTAGACTAACAATCTCGGAGTACGGCTGAGGGTGAGGAGATACCTCATATCAAGAGTATGGCTCCAGTAAGGTAGGTACTTCTGTAGTACCAGACTGAAGGGGTGGGGGTGGTGGGTAAGCTGACTCAGCCTGTTCTACTTTGCAGCTCTCTTGCTGCTGCTCAGAGTGAAATTCCAGAGGCTTCTATGGTGGGCTGTTTTCTTTGGGGAAGGGTGGGGGAGATGGAGAAGAGTGGGGAAAATTCCAGAAATGCAGTCTGTGGGGGAGCTCAGATCTCAGGCCTGAGAAAATGCCAGCCTCGGAGAGCAGGGGAAGAGATGCAGCATGCTCTGGAATTTGGCCTAAGAGGCTTGGGATCAGAAAAGGGCCTTGGGCGCCAGGCATCTGGGCGTAGCTGGGCCTGTGCCCTGCATGGTGTGCCAAAGAAAATAGCATTTCTCTTTTTCTTTTTGCCAGTCCTGGGGCTTGAATTCAGGGTCTGGGCGCTGTCCCTGAGCTCTTCAGCTCTAGGCAAGCGCTGTACCACTTTTGAGCCATATATATGGCGCCACTTCCGGTTTTCTGGTGGTTTGTTGGAGAGAAGTGGTCTCATGGCTTTTCCTTGCCCGGGCTGGCTTGGAACCGCCATCCTCCGGCTCTCAGCCTCCTGAGTAGCTGGGATGATAGGCGTGAGTCACTGGATTCTGCCTGTACTTTTTAGGGGTTCAAGTTCCTTTTCCCTCCTGGGATCTAGGCTATAGTCATTCAGTCTACAGCCACAGAAAGGTCTAGAGCTTTCTCTGCACCACTCTTCCTGGAAGGCCCTTCTAGTCTTTCTTCTCCAGGGCCTGCTTTGAGTCCCTGTACCATAGGACTTAAATCCTAAGCCGGGCGCCGGTGGCTCCCGCCTGTCATCCTAGCTACTCAGGAGGCTGAGATCTGAGGATCGCAGTTCAAAGCCAGCCCAGGCAGGAAAGCGGGGTACAGGGGGCCCCAAAGGGGCTCTAGCTGCAGGAGGCCTGGGGGGGGGAATCTCTAGGTGCTTTCTCTCCCAGAGGTTCCAGAACAAAAGAGAATGCATACGTGGGCCTTCAATAGCTTGGCATCTTCGTCGCTTGTCTCCTTGGTTGGCAGCTGGGCCCGGGCTGCTAGCAGCTGGAAAAGCAAACGTGGCATTTCATGTTTCATGGTGTTAGGCAAGGGCCCAGCGCCCCCCCAAACCCCAGCCCCTTACCCCCAACTTTTCACTTGCCTTGGGGTCGTTCATGGGAGAATTTGCTGGGGCTGGGAGAGGGTCGCATCCATTGTCTGTCTCCATTCCCCAACCTCATGCTAACACTAAGGACCCCGCGAGGTGCTGATAGCTTGAGAAATAGCCATGCACCGAGCTGCACTTTGTCCCTACCCCCCACCCCAGCCCCTACCCCCTGAGAGTTCTAGAAACACAGGGAAGGATGTACTTGAGGTCGTGGAGGTGCTAAGCCTGCTGCAGGGAAACTAAGGCTGTAATGACTCCTTCCTTCCTTCCTCCTCCATCTTTTTCTCTTTCTTCCTTTCTTCTTCTCTTCCCTTTCCCTCCTCTTCCCTTTCTCCCTCCCTCCCTCCTTCCTTCTCTTTCTCTATTTCTTTCTTCTCTTCCCTTTTTCTCTCCCTCCCTCCTTCCCTTCCTTCCTTCCTTCCTCCCTCCCTCCCTCGCTTCCTCCCTCCCTCCCTTCCTTCCTTCCTCCCTCCCTCCCTTCCTTCCTTCCTTCCTTCCTCCTTCTTCTTTCTTCTCTTTCCTCTTTCTTTTTTTTTTTTTTTTTTTTTGATTGGTCATGGGGCTTGAACTCTGGGCCTGGGCGCTGTCCCTCAGCTCTTCAGCTCAAGGCTAGCACTCTACCACTTGAGCCACAGTGCCACTTCCGGTTTTCTGGTGGTTTATTGGAGATAAGAATCTCATGGCCTTTCCTGCCCGGGCTGGCTTTGAACTGCGTTCCTCAGATCTCAGCCTCCTGAGTAGCTAGGATGACAGGCGGGAGCCACCAGCGCCTGGCTGGGCCTTATATACTCTTGCTTGGCTTTTTTCCTCAAGGCTGGCGCTTTGCCACCTGAGCCACACTTCCACTAATAGCCTTTTGCTGGTTCATTGGCGATGAGAGTCACATGGATATTCCTGCCCAGGCTGGCTTCAAACTCCCAGGGCCCCTTGGGAAGAGGCGGCAGGCCCTCACCTCCCGCTCCAGCTCCTGGATGCGGCCGCTCAGCTGCTTCACCCTGGTCTTCGCTCCCTCAGACTCCGCCATCAGCACCCGGTTCTTTTTGGACAGCTCAATGATTTTGGTGGCAACCACATCTCCAGCCATACTGGAAGTCCCTACAACCAGAGGGGTGGTGAGGCCAATAAGGAAATCCAGCCTGCTCATCAACTCCAGGTCTACAGATCTATATTATTATTATTATTATTGCTGGTCTTGAGGATTGAACTCAGGGCCTGGATTCTGGCCCAGTGTCTCTTGGTGCTCAAAGCAAGCGCTCTACCACTTGAGCCACAGCGCCACCTCTGGTTTTGAGTGGTTCACTGGACGTAAGAGTCTCACACGGAATTTTCTGCCTGGCCTGGCTTGGAACCACGATCCTCAGATCTCAGCCTCCTGAGTAGCGAGGATGACAGGTGTGGGCCACCAGTACCCGGTCATCCTTGGAACTTTCTAGGCCTGCTTGACTTTGAGCTTTGCCCGGGAGTGAGCACTGGCGGACGCTGGTGCAGCTGAGCTCATGCTCTTCTGGCCAGCTGGTAACTCACAGAAAGCAGCCAGGCAGGGGGACAGGGGAAGAGAGGTGGGGTCCCCCTGGCCAGGCCTCACTACGCCCCCCCATGTTTGAACTAAATCCAGTGCTGCTAAGATGCCCTGATTGTTTATTCCAGATTTTTTTTTATATTTTTGGTGGGGAGACAAAATAGATCCCAATGTAAATGCACACGCTCATCTAGCAAATATTTAAGTGTGTTTCTACCACGTGTGTGTGTGTGTGTGTGTGTGTGCGCGCGCTGATCCTGGGGCTTGAACTCAAGGCTTTTTTTGCTCAAGGCTAGCACTCTACCACTTGAGCCACAGCTCAAGTTTTGTTTTTGTTTTTGTTTTTCAGTTGTTCATTGGAGACAGGAATCTCAAACCTAGTGCCGATGGCTCCCGCCTGTCATCCTAACTCCTCAGGAGGCTGATTTCTGAGGATCTAGGTTCAAAGCCAGCCTGGGCAGGAAAAGCCGTGAGACTTTTCTCTCCTATGAACCACTAGAAAACCAGAAGTAGTACTGTGGCTCAAGTGGTAGAGCGCTTGCCTTGAGCTGAAGAGCTGAGGGACAGTGCCCAGGACCAGAGTTCGAGTCCCATGACTCACAATAAACAAAATAAATAAATAAAACTGGGCTGGACAGAGGTGAACACAGCTGACCCCTTGCTCTGTCTCTTAGATCCTTGCTTTCTGGTCTCAACGTGGCTGCTGCGGACAAGCCATTTGGGCTTGGGGAGGGGTGTCGGTGGGGGGATTTGGAAACATCATGGCGGAGCTACCTGTGAGGGCCAATCTGTCCTCTTCAATTTTCTTTTTGAGGTGCTGAATCTCAAAGTCCCTCTCCTTCAGCAGCTTGTACAGTCGTCCGTTCTCGTCCACCGCCTCCCTGAGCTCCTCCCGCAGCTGCTGGATCTCATCTTCCAACACCCTGCGCAAGCAAAGGGTCCCAATGCATCACTGGGATTGTGTGTGTCTGGGGGAGGGGGGGCGGTGTCCCAGGCCTCCGGGCCTAGGTTTGGTTTGCGATGCCCAGGCTGGCCACTAGGGGGAGATCGCGGCGCGTGGTTAGCCCTTGTGGAAATGTAATAATAAAAAATCCTTCACTGTAGAACTAGTGTGAGCTAAGCTAACCAGATTTCTGCCCAGCAGTCAGAGGGGAAAGACGATCCGAGCAACACTGTTTATTAGCTGACTTTGAGAGAGCTATGACATTTCCCAACTGGGGCAGGCAAGCTGGTAGCTCACGCCTGTCATCCCAGCTACTCGGGAGGCCAAGATCTAGGGCATAGCGGTTCGAAGCCAGCCTGGGCAGAAAAGTCTGGGAGACTCCTATCGCCAATAAACTACTTAAAAGAGCCAGAAGTGGCGCTGTGGCTCAGATGGTAGAGCGCTAGCCTTGAGCACAAAGAGATGCAGGCCCTAAGTTCAAGCCCCAGGACTGACCAAAAAAAAATCACTTTTGAGGGAAAGCACATGAAGAGACAGCATAGTAAAAAACAAAAACAAAACCCCCAAATGTACTCATTTACCTGACTTACAAAATGGTAATCTCTTTGTACAACACTGTCATAATACCAATAAAACTATATTACATTTCTTTTTTTGGGGGGTCCGGTGGTGGGGTCTGAACTCTGGGCCTGGGCGCTGTCCCTCAGCTCTTCAGCTCAAGGCTAGCGCTCTACCACTTGAGCCACGGCGCCACTTCTGGCTTTTTTTCTTTTTGCTTATGTGGTGCTGAGGAATCGAACCCAGGGCCTCATGCATGCAAGGCAAGCGCTCTACCACTGAGCCACCTTCCCAGCCCTACATTACATTTTTTAAAGTCCACTTTTTTTTTCTTGCTGGTCAGGGATTTGAACTCAGGGTCTCAGCACCATCCCTGAGTTTCTTTTGCTCAAGGCTAGTGCCCTAGCACTTGAGCCACAGCACCACTTCTGGCTTTTTCTGCATTTATGGCACTGAGGAATCGAACCAGGGCTTCATGCAAGCGCTCTACCACTAAGCCACCTTCCCAGCCCCTGTTGGGCCTGTTTTTTTTACCTCTGTTCAAAGATGCTCTTGAGATTCTGCTCGTCTGTTTGGAGGAAGCTGAGGCCATCTGGGATCTCCAAGGTCTCTTTTGGATCCTCTGCTGGGCTTTGATGGCTCATCTCCTTTTCCTTCTTTTTCTCCATCTGCTTCTGTAGCCTGCGATGCTGTAGCTCCTGCATCGCCTTGAACTGGAGCCTCAAAATATCCTGGGAGCTCTCCTCTGTGGTCATCTTGTCCTTCAGAGTCAGAAGAGAAGTCTAGGGCAAAACTCCACACCAAGTGCTTAGCACCAAAAAACCCCGGTTTGCAGCTCCAGCCTGGAGTTTCTTGCTAAGGTCTGCACATGTGTCCATGCAGAGGTTTGGAGGCACCTCCCTCCAAACCTCTACAAGCCAAAGCCAGGTCCCAGTAGCTCATGCCTGTCATCCTAGCTACGCAGGAGGCTGAGATATGAGGATCATG
>NW_012267344.1:1673786-1678850 GCF_000151885.1 Dipodomys ordii | reverse complement strand
GGAGGCAGGCGCGGCGCGGATCCGGGGCCGAGGCCGGGGGACGTCGGGCCTGCGCGGCGGCCCGCAAGGACGCGGTGACCTTGAGACGGGCTGTTTTAGAAGTTTGGCTTTTTTAAAATGAGTTGGAACGGGGCTGAGGTCACCTTGACTGGAGCCGCCCCGTGTCCTCACGCCATTCCATTCATACTGTATTTACTTCTGCATACTACGCTGGCATGCCTGCCCTGTGCAATACGGTCCGTTTCACACTCTATACACACATACTATACTTTGTATAGTAATTATGCACTATATTACATAGTATTTTTATATACAATACATTTATATACTAAATAATAGTCTATAATAGTTATAGACTACATTATATAGTCTATTTTGTATATGTACTTATATGCTAAATAAGTTTATACCATGTATTCATGTACTATATTACGTATCTTATGTATATTTTATATTATATACTATATCAATAGTGTTTTTTATATATTTACATGCTATATAATATAGTATGTATGCAGGGCGCAGGTGGCTCATGCCTGTCATCCTAGCTACTCAGGAGGCTGAGAGTTGAGGATCGCCCAAGCAGGTACATCCGTGAGACTCTCATCTCCAATAAACCACTAGAAAACCAGAAGTGGCGCTGTGGCTCGAGTGGTAGAGCGCTCGCCTTGAGCTGAAGAGCTGAGGGACAGCGCCCAGGCCCAGAGTTCAGGCCCCATGACCGGCAAAAAAACAGTATGTATACTATGTTATATATCTATGAACTATATTAGTATATTTTATATAATATACTAGTGTATTTTATATATATTTATGTACTATATAATATAGTATATTTTATATAATACATACATACTAGTGTATTTTGTATGTTATATATTTATATATAATGTATATTTTTCATATTACAATATGTACTAGTGTATTATATACTATATAATACATATCTATATGCTATATTATATATTTTATGTATTATTTTGTTACAATACTAAAGTATATTTTATACGTTTATATATTTTTATTACCTTTAATAGTTCTACATGCTGGTGGCTCAAGTGGTAGAGTGTCAGTCTTGAGCAAAAGAAGCTCAGGGACAGCTCCCAGACTGAGTTCAAGCCCCAGGACCTCAAAGAATAAAATAAAATTGCTGTACAAAAAGGGAGACTCTTCAAAATGGCAGTCTGAGAGTACAATGCCTCTTGATCATTCTCCTCCATTCCTTCCAACCCATCTCCTCTATTTTCTGTCTTCTTTTGTCACTCATGGGGCTTGAACTCAGGGCCTGGATACTGTCCCTGTACTCTTTCCCTGAAAGCTAGCCTTCTACCACTTAGAGCCACAGTGCCACTTCATTTTCCAGTGGTTCCTTGAAGATAAGTGTCTCATGGACTTTCCTGCCTGGGCTGGCTGGAATCATGATCCTCAGATCTCAGCCTCCTGAGTAGTTAGGATGATAGGTGTGAGCCACCCGCGTCGGGTAAAATTGACTTCCAAGTATTTGAGTTTCATCTTTTTTTGTTGTTGTTATTGGTCATGGGGCTTGAACTCTGGGCCTGGGCGCTGTCCCTCAGCTCTTTAGCTCCAGGCGAGCACTCTACCAGTTGAGCCACAGCACTTCTGGCTTTTTCTGCTTATGTGGTGCTGAGGAATCGCACGCCCAGGGCCTCATGCATGTGAGGCAAGCACTCTGCCCCTGAGCCACCTTCCCAGCCCTTGGTTTTCGTCTGTAATGCAAGTGGGCAGGCCTTTATGACCCGTGACCTCCGCAAATTCTGACTCTGACAGGATGCAGAAAAGCACTTCAGGAAGGTTTGAAAGTGGGAGTGCAATTCCAGTTCTCACCTCCAGATGTCACTGCAGCTCAGTAATTAGAAATGAGGTCATTTCTGGGTAACTGTAGCAGCTGGGTCACTGTAGCACCCCCACATGCTCAAGTGGCTCATATAAAATGGCACAATATTTGTTCAGAACCTGTGCACCTCTTGTGCAGTTAGCTCTCCATGACTTATTTTTCTGTCAATCATGTGGCTTGAACTCTGGGCCTGCGCGCTGTCCCTCAGCTCTTCAGCTCAAGGCTGGCGCCCTACCACTTGAGCCACAGCACCACTTCTGCTTTCTCTGCTCATGTGGTGCTGAGGAATCGAACCCAGGGCCTCATGCATGCAAGGCAAGCACTCTACCACTGAGCCACCTTCCCAGCCCCTTACTAGGGTTTTTTAAGAAGCTGACAAGTCAAACATCCAAAGTTTGTACAGCACTGTGTAACCTTTAGTAAATGTGAGTCATTGCTTCCATGTGGTAGATTCCATTTCACTGTAGTTCCTATCAGAGGTATATTCTGTCATTTTCTTGGAGTCTAATTTTTCCTAATACTCTCCAGAATGATGGCTTTGCCTAAGCTGAAATAAATACAAGACACCTGATGCATTCACTCCCTTTAATAACAATACTCATACCATGTTATTACCATGGAATGTAAGTTCAGGTTAGATGAGAGAACTTTACAAGTGTTCTAGAACATTCTGTACCACATCAAACTTTGTGTATCGTGTTTCAGCAAACTTGTTTCCATTTCTAGTAGCCTATTTAACATTGAAAAACAGTTCAATTATCTTTTTTTTTTTTTTGGTTCCGGCTGTGGGGCCTGAACTCTGGGCCTGGGCGCTGTCCCTCAGCTCTTCAGCTCAAGGCTAGTGCTCTACCACTTGAGCCACAGCGCCACTTCTGGCTTTTTTCTTTTTCTTTATGTGGTGCTGAGGAATCGAACCCAGGGCCTCAGGCATGCAAGGCAAGCACTCTACCACTGAGCCATCTTCCCAGCCCTGTTCAATTATCTTTGTATTCGCTCTTAAAGGACCTATTTTCTCGGCTGGGATATAGCTCTTTGGTAGATTGCTTGCCTAATATGTACGAAGCTTTAGATTGATTCCTAGCATCAAAAAAAAATGAAAAAATGAAAAAGCAAGCAAACAAAATGATCTCTATATCAAAATGACATTGAAGCCAGGTACTGGTGGCTCACACCTGTAATCCTAGCTATTCAAGAGCCTGAGAGGTGAGGATCATGGTTAAAAACCAGCCCAGGGCAGCCAATCTGTAAGGCTCTTATTTCCAATTAACCAGCAAAAAGCCAGAAGTGGAGCTGTGGCTCAAGTAGTAGTAAGAGTGCCAGCCTTGAGTGAAAAAGCTAAGGGACTGTGCCCAGGCCCTGAGTTCAAACCCCAGTATTGGCACACACAAAGACCTTTAAAAATGATTCTCATACAACATCAGCAAAATATATAATTCTGCAATTCAAAAACAGTAAATCGGGGATCTATAATTAAAGTTCTCACATTTACAAGTGTGGGCCTAAAATACCGCTCTTCTTATCACCTCATGAAAGCTTTTCAGGTTTGGTTTAAATATATAAAACACATGTATGTACACACACAAGTAGAAAACTTTCACTTGTGAAGATCTGTAAGTTTCTATTTCATGCACGTAGTTGAAAAAGAGTTTTTCAGGAGCCAGCAAACACCCTACAAACTGGACTCCTCAAGTAAAATGACTTGGGCTAACCCGATTAATACGTAACACACAGGCACGTAGCACTTTCTGCAGCATGATGAAGCACTTCCAGACCAGAAGCTGTCATTTTAAAACCAATTTTTGTCCTAAGGGCTTAAAGAAGAAGATGTAGTGGCTCACGCCTGTAATCCCAGCTACTCAGGAGGCTGAGATCTGAGGGTCGCTGTTCAAAGCCAGCCCAGAGTAGATAAATCTAAGTGACTTAATCTCCCAATTAATTAGCAAAAAAAGCTAGAAATGGTGGTGTGGCTCAAGAGTGCCAACTTTGAACAAACAATAAAAAAGTTAAAGGATATAAAGAGGTTCTGAGTTCAAGTTCCAGTACCTGCACCAAAAAAACAAAAAACAAAAAAACCAAAACCATTTGAACACAACCAACCAGGTACATTTAGTGACACTGATTTTTTTTTTTTTTTTTTGTGGTAAGGCCTCCCCAGGGTAACCTAATTAAAACAAAAAAAAAAAAATCAAGCTGAAAAATAAATTTAAAAGCCCATTATTGAAAATACCGTGTTATCTCTGGAACACACTCAAATCATTTATTGCTATCATCAACAGGAAACCTCAATATGAGATGTCTAATTAAAGCAAGCTCTTTCACAACAGGACACACACAGCATCTCTTCTTCTAAGGTTTAGGTTTCGCCCAGAATTCCTTGTACATGGAATAGCCCATACCTAAAGAAAGAAAACGCTTGTGAGCCATTGGAAGATTTTCTTCAACATTAAGGAAATACAAAACAGCTAAGAATACTAACGAATAGAGGAAAATCCTTGTAGGTATAAACTCCAGATTTCCCAAATAATTTGTGTGTGTGTGTGTGTGTGTGTACTGGGGCTTGAATTTAGAGCCTAGTGCTCTCCCTTAGCTTTTTCACTCAAGGCTAGCACTCTACCACCTGAGCCACATCTCCACTTCCAGCTTTTTGCCAATTAATTGGAGATGAAAGTGTCTTAAGATTTGTCTGCCCTGGCTGGCTTCAAATGAAGATCCTCAGATCTCAGCCTCCTTAGGAGCTTGGATGACAGGTATGAGCCACTGCCACCTGGCTTAACAATTTACATCTCTAAGTCTTTTTGTTGTTCTAGTTGTTGGTTCTGGGGCTTGAACTCAGGGCCTGGGCACTGCTCCTGAGCTCTTTTGCTCAAGGCTAGTGCTCTACCAGTTTGAGCCACAGCTCTACTTCCAGTTTTTGTTTGTAAACTGTTCACTGGAGATAAGTGTCTCATAGACTTTCCTGACCAGGCTGGCTTTCAACTGTGAGCCTCAGATCTCAGCTTCCTGAGTAGCAGCAATTGAAAGACACTGGCCTAATTTTATCAAGGTTAGTTGAAAGTCATCTACCTCACACAATGATGGGGGAAATCACAAATTTGAAAATGGCTGGTTGGAACCTACCGAGGGTCATGGCTCCCACGACGAAGCCTTGGGCTGCTACTCGCATGTGGATGAGGTGAACAGACATTTTTGTGTTTCCTCTACTCTTCAGC
>NW_012267344.1:1671694-1672841 GCF_000151885.1 Dipodomys ordii | reverse complement strand
TACCGAGGGTCATGGCTCCCACGACGAAGCCTTGGGCTGCTACTCGCATGTGGATGAGGTGAACAGACATTTTTGTGTTTCCTCTACTCTTCAGCTTGTATAAGCCGTACGCCACAATGGCTGCAAACCCTGCCATTCCTACAAAACAGAGGTGTTTTAGAGCCCGGGGTTAGGGAGTGAGGATGGGGAACAAGATGGCTGCACCACTCATCAATGGTGACACTCACGCCTGTCATCCCAGCTACTCGGGAGGCTGAGATCTGAGGATAGTGGTTCAAAGCCAGCCTGGGTCCTTAAGTCTGTATGCCTCACCTGATACCTGAGAAACCCAGTATGCCCTGTGCATCTTTATTGGAGAACACTTGTACAGGGCGCTGTTCCTGAGCTCTTCAGCTCAAAGACAGTGCTCTATCACTTGAGCCACAGCGCCACTTCTGGTTTTCTGCTGGTTCATTGGAGATAAGAGTCTTCTGGGGACTTTTCTGCCCAGGCTGGCTTCAAACTGTGATCCTCAGAGCTCAGCCTCCTAAGTAGCTACAGCCGTGAGCCATCAGTGCCCGGCTGGGCTTTTGTTTCTCTGATCTCATGTTTATAGCTGATTATTAAACCGTCAAAATCAAACTTACCAATAGGGACAAAGGGTGCTTCTTTAGCTTTCCGCACAAGCTTAGAGCCCTGGCCTTCATCATATGAAGAGAGAGATACATCTGTGTCGGTCGACATTGTGATTGCTTGAAGAATCTTCTGGAAAGAGAATTACTTCGAGATCATGTACTGTGGAACATATCTAGGTGGTTATTAAATACTTCGATGAATATAAAACATTCCCGATTTCCATGAAATGTGGTATATATTACTAGCCTTCACCTTGAAAACAAATTTTAAAACATTTTTTGGCGCTGCTCCTGGGGTTTGAACCCTCTTAGGGATTTGGCATTGTCCCAGAGCTTTTTTTTTTTTGGCTCAAGGTTAGCAGTTTACCACTTGAGCCATGGCTCCACTTCCATTTTTTGGTGGCTCATTGGAAATAAGAATCTCATGGACTTTTCTGCCCCGGCTGGCTTAGTTTTTTTTTTTTTTGGGTTCAGTTGTGGGGCCTGAACTCTGGGCCTGGGCGCTGTCCCTCAGCTCTTCAGCTCAAGGCTAG
>NW_012267344.1:1667539-1669989 GCF_000151885.1 Dipodomys ordii | reverse complement strand
GTCTCACGGTCTCTCCTGCCCGGGCTGGCTTTGAACCTCGATCCTCAGATCTCAGCCTCCTGAGTAGCTAGGATTACAGGCGTGAGCCACCAGCGCCTGGCGTCTGTGAGATTTTTATTTCCAATAAATTACTCAGAAAAAGCCAGTGACTCAAATGGTAATGGGCTAGCCTTGAACAAAAGAAGCTCAGGAGACAGTGCCAAGGCCATGAGTTCAAGCCCCAGGGCTGGTAAAAAAATAAAAATTAATTAATTAATTAGCTTCTGCAATTAAATTAGGGTGTGGGAATCATGCAGTCATTATTTGCTTTTAAAAAAAAGTAATCAGAACTGTACAGTGACACTTGCCTGTAATGCTACCACTGGAAAGGCTGAGGTAGGGAGGCTGGAGAGTCTGAGGCTAGCTTGAGCTATACAGAAAGACCTATCTTAAATGGAAAGAAAAGGAAGAAAGGCTTAAAGGAAGGGAGGGAAAGAAAGAGGGAAGGAATGATGAGGGAAAGGGGAAATATCTCTAATCCAGAACACCTCATGCATACATTTCAGGATGAAAGAGAAGTATAAAATCAGATGAAATACAACTATCAAGAGGCTGGGAATGTGGCTCAATGGTAGAGTGTTCGCCTAGCATGCATGAAGCCCTGGATTTGATTCTTCAGTACCTCATACACAGAAAAAATCAGAAGTGGGGCTGTGGCTCAAGTGGTAGAGCACTAACCTTGAGCAAAAGAGCTCAGGGACTGTGCCCAGGCCCTGATTTCAAAGCCCACGACTGACAAAAATAAAGACTTTCCAAAATATACAATTTTGATCATTGTAGTTACTAATTAGAAGTTGCCCAAGAATTCATGACATATAGCTACTTCAATTAAAGAGGATATTCTTGCAAAGTTTCAAAGTCAACAATGTCAAATCATATAATTTGAGTGCAAAGAGTTATGTAAGCTGTTCAACCCCAGCACATCTCTGACAGAAGAGTAAGAGAGACAGTAGCACTGGAACCCAGCTTCTCCTGATAACCGAGTTCTTTCTATTGACAATTTATTACCAATCATCAATTCTATCATGTTGGTCCATTTCTAATCAAAAAATACAAAAATCCTGTCCTTCCTAGACACAATAATCTCTGAATAGTTAAAACCCCCCATAGAAGTCATGCTTCAAATTAAATGAAATCTCTTTTCTTCAATGATTTATATCATCTAACCCTTCCAACCCTGATTTGAGAAGGTGGCTTCCCCCCCCCCCAACCTAGAGTTTTCCTTCTCCACCCACAATGTAAAAATTCCAGATCTGTGAGAGAACTGAACAGATTGAGAAATGATTTAAGCAAAGCATCAAAACACTGAGATTCAAAGACAGTATGTCCAAGATAAAAGTGATTCTGGAAGCTTTTAGTTGAGATATCGAAGACTTCCCCCCACACGCAGGGAAATGAGATGGAAAACGGGAAAGGACTTGGCCCAGCATCCTCGGGTTGATGTCAGAGCGTGACGTCACAGTATGTCATCTTGGTTTGCGAGAACTACTCTTTCCAACCTCAGTCACCTGTCAGCTTGTCCAAAATGGCTGCCATTGCTCCAGCCTGGAGAGTCTACTCCAGTTGTCCTGGGGCAGGGCCTGAAGAAGGAATAGTTTAACAAGTCCCTAGTACACAAAGAATTAAAGAGAACCCCTCTTACTAGACAAGGTTCCAAAGGTGTCAGTCAGGAGCTCAGAAAACTTTTAATTCATTCAGGAGCTCAGGAATCTGTCAAAAACCTTGCATCATCCAAACCAGCTATTCTGGAATTTCCAGAAGCAGAGTCCTTTGGTGGGGATTTGCACTCCCACCCAGCTTGGGAATAAAAGAGAGGGGGGGAAAAAAAACCCAGCCTTGTGGCCTTACCCATGTCATCCTAGCTATTCAGGAAGCTGAGATCTGAGGATCACAGTTCAAAGCCAGCCCGGGCAGGAAAGTTTGTGAGACTCTTCCAGTTAACCACCAAAAGACGAAAGAAAAAGTGCAAGTGGAGCTGT
The DNA here is from genome assembly GCF_000151885.1 of Dipodomys ordii. Lineage (NCBI taxonomy): Eukaryota > Metazoa > Chordata > Mammalia > Rodentia > Heteromyidae > Dipodomys > Dipodomys ordii. The sequence goes on along the minus strand of NW_012267344.1, from coordinate 1,667,971 downwards.
GGCTCCAATGGTAGTGCACACAGCCTTGAGTGAAAAAAGCTAAAAAGGCAGCGTGCCCGGGCCCTAAGTTCAAGTCTCCACCCCACCCCAAGATCGGCTCCAAACAAACAAAGAAAGAGAAAAGGAACTCTCTGGGGCTCCAGCTTTTTGTCATCGGTTATATTTAATGGGGCTGTGCCCGCTTTGTCAGGCAATGTAAATGTGAACAGCCCAGAAGAGGGAGAGGGAGAGAGAGAGAGAGACAGACAGACAGACAGACAGAGAGACAGGGGGGGAGGGAGGGAGTCACACAGATCAACAGTGCCACAGGCAGTGTGGCCAGACCTTCAACACCACCTCTATCTCTCCCCCCTCCTCCATGTCTCTCCCCTCTCTTCTCTCTCCTCTCCCCCCTCTCCCTTCTCTCCTCTCCCCCCTCTCTCCTCTCTCTCC
>NW_012267344.1:1653263-1661958 GCF_000151885.1 Dipodomys ordii | reverse complement strand
CACAGGGGTGGGGGAGAAGGGGTTCACACATGATGGGGAGAGGGAGATCCACGGGGGGGATGGGAGGGGCTCACAGGGGTGGGGGAGAAGGGGTTCACACATGAGGGGGAGAGGGAGATCCACGGGGGGATGGGAGGGGCTCACAGGGGTGAGGGGGAGAGGGGTTCCCAGGGATAAGGGGAACTGGAGAAGGAAACTGCTGGACACCCCCTGAGGGCCCCCCCTTCCTGCAGGCACCCCCCTTGGGTTGTGTGGGCCCTGGAGCAGCCTGCACTGGGGGTGTTACAGACTGACCCACCTGTCCCCTCTTCCTCCTCCTTCCCCTCCTCTCCTCTCTCCTCTTGTCCCTCCTCTCCTTTCCCTCTCTCCTCTTCCTCTCTTCCTCCTCTCCTCTCCCCCCTGTGGCTAAACACATCTATCCTTTTTTTTTTTTTTTTTGGTCCTGTCGTGGGGCCTGAACTCTGGGCCTGGTTGCTGTCCCTCAGCTCTTCAGCTCAAGGCTAGCGCTCTACCACTTGAGCCACAGCGCCACTTCCGGCTTTTTTCTTTTTGCTTATGTGGTGCTGAGGAATCGAACCCAGGGCCTCATGCATGCAAGGCAAGTGCTCTACCACTGAGCCACCTTCCCAGCCCAACACATCTATCCTTTCTTGTCTCACCTCTGGCCTTGATAGGGGGGTGGACAGTGCCCATCACCTGGTTAGGTACCGGGTGGTTGTCACAAGGTGACTTACTGAGACCTAGTCTTTCTCTTACTCACTCTCCCTCTTCCTCTCCTTCCTATCTCTGTCTGTCTCTCCTTTTCCCCTTTCTTCCACTCCTTCTCCTCCTTCCCTTCTTCCTCTTCTCCTTCCTTTCCCCTCCCTCCTCTCTTCTCCCTCTCCTCTCCTTTCCTCCTTCCTTCCTTTCTCCCTCTCTTCTCTCCCTCCACTCCCTCCTCTCCTTTCTCTCTCCCACCCTCCCTCTCTTCTTATTCCCCTGTGTGTGTGTGTGTGTGTGTGTGTGTGTGTGTGTGTGTGTATCAGTACTTGAACTCAGGGCCTGGGCCTTACACCTGAACTTTTGGGCACTCTACTACACAGGGCTACTTCCAGCTTTTTGCTGGTTCACTGGAGATAAAGAGTCTCACACACTTTTCCCACCCAAACTGGCTTCAAACCACACCTCTTTTGCTCCAGGAGAGTGCTCTGCCACTTGAGCCACAGCGCCACTTCCAGTTTTCTGGTGGTTCACTGGAGATAAGAGCCTCACAGCTTTCCTGTTCAGGCTGACTTTAAACCACGATCCTCAGATCTCAGCCTTCTGAGTAGCTAGGATTACACATGTAAGGCACCAGCATTGGTCTGACTGAAAAGGCATTTAAAAAAAAATCTCTAGTTTACATAGTCCCTTATTTTTATACCACTGGTTCCATCAACCATGTGAAATATTTCTTTTCCATTCGTAACCAAAGTGACAGTAGGATTGATGTGTTTTATGGAGCAGGAACAAAAATGTTAGTGTTTAAATATTTTAGTCTGCAGTTGATCTTTTTCCCACTGATGTTTTAGGGTGATTTGTTATTTTTGGGGCAGTGGAACTCTAAATGCCAATGAGGGTTAAAAAAATATGTAGTGTAAGCTGGCCCCCAGTGGCTTATGCTTGTAATCCTAGCTACTTAAGAAGCTGAGATCTGAGGATCACAGTTCAAAGCCAGCCTGGGCAGGAGAGTCTGTAAGACTTATCTCCAATTAACCAGCAAAAAACCAGAGGTGGAGCAGTGGCTCAAGTAGTAGAGCACCAATCTTGAGCAAAAAAAGCTCAGAAACAATGCCCAGGCTCTGAATTCTGTGCCCAAAAATGTGCAAGTGGAAATGAGCAAAAGAACTAATACACTGTTACAAGGCCCTGAGTTCAAGCCCCAATCTTGGCTTTGTAAATCATGCAACCCAGAAGTATAAGCACACCAACAACAGCGTTTGGGATGTAGTAGACACTCAGTAAGTACATGTTGTAGTCTCTCCAACCTTCTTACTCTTGCTGCCTTGTCTTTAAGCAATAACCAGTCATACAAATTCAGGAAGATCACTTTTGGGCTGGGAATGTGGCTTAGTGGTAGAGGGGTCGCCTAGCACACAGGAAGCCCTGGGTTCGATTCCTCAGCACCAAACACAGAAAAAGACAGAAGTGGTGCTGTGGCTCAAGGGAGAGTCCTAGCCTTGAGCAAAAGAAACTCAGGGACAGCGTCCAGGCCCTGAGTTCAAGCCCCGGGACTGGCAAGGAAAAAAAAAATAGACTTTTTGTTTAGATGTCACTGGATTCCTTTTTTAAAAAAAAATCTCTTTCCTTCCTTCTTTCTTTCCTTCTTTCGTTCCTTCCTTCCTCCCCTTCTCTTTCTTTTCTTTCCTTTTTTTTTTATTGTGCCTGTACTGAGGATTGAAACTCAGGCACTTAGCTTTTTCACTCAAGACAGGCACTTCACCACTTGAGCCACAGCTCCACTTTCAGCTTTTTGCTGGTTCATTGAAGAGAAGAGTCACAGGCTTTGCCTTCCTGGGCTGGCTTTGAACTACAATATTCTGAGCTCAGTCTCCTGAGTAGCTAGAATGCCAGACAAATTAGCATGTCATATAGGTAGGTGCCAAGAAGGATTTCATGGGGCTTGAACTCTGGGCCTGGGCGCTGTCCCTGAGCTGCTTTTGCTCAAGGCAAGTGCTCTACCACTTGGAGCCACAGCGCCACTTCTGGTTTTCTAGTGATTAGTTGGAGATAAGAATCTTTGGGACTTTGGGGGGGGGGGAGAGGGAGGGCTGGCTTTGACCCACGATCCTCAGATCTCAGTCCTGTAAGTAGTTAGGATGACAGGTGGTAGCTCCTGTGTCCTGCTTGATTTCTTTCTTTTTCTTTTTCTAAATAATCTGTATTTGTACAAGTATGAGCCTAGACCATACCCAAACAGTCTAGATCGTAGGACAGAAAGAAAAAAGCCAAAGAGCTCTTGCCAGTTGAAAGAACAGACATACATACATAGATACACATTCCCACCCCCCACCCCACACACATATGGCTTGGTTCCTGGTACCAGGCATGTTGGCATAATGTTGACTACGGTGCGTATGGGTGGAAATTGCATTATCAGCCTTCTAGACACAGCACCCTTGTTGAATCCATCATTAGCGCTCCTACAGAGCCTGCTAGTGTACACCCCTCAGGAAACTTCCCCTGCATGCCGAGCAAATAACCGCGATTGCCTCTCTCTGCACAGGCGGTGTGATGGGAGCTGAATTCAAAACACCTGGAGCTTCAGGGGCCTTCTTGTTTTTTGTGTGTATATTTCAAGCCAGCACTGGGGCTTGAACCCAGAGCCTTGCACTCTTGGTTAGCATTTTCTCCCTCTCTAAGCTGATCACCTACCACTTAACGCCACACCACCATCTCTGGCTTTTGTTGTTGGTGGTGGTGGTTAATTGGAGATTAAGTCACTAGGAGCTGGGTACCACCGGTGGCTCACGCCTGTCATCCTAGCTGGTCAGGAAGCTGAGATCTGAGGATCACGGTTCAAAGCCAGCCTGGGCAAGAAAGTCTGTGAGACTCTTATCTCCAATGAACCACCAGAAAACTGGAAGTGGTGCTTCGGCTCAAATGGTAGAGCACTTACCTTGAGCTGAAGAGCTCAGGGACAGCACCCAGGCCCAAAGTTCAAGCCCCATGACTGACCAAAAGCAAAAAGTCACTTGGATTTCTCTGCCTAGCCTGGCTTTGAGCTGCAGTCCTCAAAATCTCAGCCTCCTGAGTAGGCTGACAGGCACAATCTACCATCACCCTGTACCATTTTTGGTGTTTTTATTTGCGGGGAGGAGAGGGGAGTAGGTTTGCTAGTACTTGGGCCTGAACTCCAAGGTTTGGTTGCTGTCCCTTAACTTCTATTCCCACTCAAGGTTGGCACTCTACCACTTGAGCCACAGCTCCTCATTCTAGTGCTGGCTCATTGGAGATAAGAGTCTCACAGACTTTCCTGCCTAGGCTGGCTTCAAATCTTGATCCTCAGATCTCAGCCTCCTAAATAGCTGTGATTATAGACATGAGCCATTGGCACCTAACAAGCATTTTAACCTTTCCAGTCACCTACCATTTACAGGACTTTCCTTCCAGAACCTCTTTCTCTTTCTATTTTTGAATAAGGACTTCTTCCACTGTGCCTCTCCCACAGTGATTTAGGGTGATTTTATTTTATTTTATTTTTTTTGGGTCCAGTCGTGGGGCCTGAACTCTGGGCCTGGGCGCTGTCCCTCAGCTCTTCAGCTCAAGGCTCTACCACTTGAGCCACAGCGCCACTTCCGGCTTTTTTCTTTTTGCTTATGTGGTGCTGAGGAATGGAACCCAGGGCCTCAGGCATGCAAGGCAAGCTCTCTGCCACTGAGCCACCTTCCCAGCCCCTTAGGGTAATTTTAATGGTCTGCTAATCCCCTGAATGGGTGGCACTGCATACTCAATGGTGATTGCAAGTAGATTTTTATTGACCCTCTCAGTTCTCCACCTCTTTCTGCCCTTATAGCCATTAGAGGAACCATCTGCCTGCCATGGGAATTTAATGAATTGAGGGGTCATAAATGGAGCTGATATCTAAATTAGATCTGAATGACAGCAAGGGCGTCCTTTGCAAGGGATGAATGAGCAATTACTTTTATAGCTCTAGGAGAAAAGTGGATTATGTAAGCAGATACTTCCGTGCAGATTGGTGACTCTGATATGTCCATCTAGGCGAATGCTTTTGCTCTGAGACTAAAGCCTGCAGAGATTTTTGTGTGTGCGTGCCAGTCCTGGGGCTTGAATTTAGGGCCTGGGTGCTCTTCCTTAACTATTTAACTCAAGGCTGGTACTCTACCATTTGAGTCACAGCTTTTTGGTGGTTAACTGGAATTAACTGGAATTAAAAGAGTCTCACCAAGCATGCTGGGTGCTGGTGGCTCACACCTGTCATCCTAGCTACTCAGGAGGCTGAGATCTGAGGATCACAGTTCAAAGCCAGCTCAGGCAGGAAAGTCCATGAGACTCTTATCTCCAATAAACCACTAGAAAACCGGAAGTGGCGCTGTGGCTCAAGTGGTAGAGCACTCACCTTGATCTGAAGAACTGAGGGACAGCACCCAGGCCCAAAGTTAAAGTCTCACGACTGACTTCTTCCCTCCCCCCCCCCCAAAAAAAAGAGTCTTACCAACTTTACTGCCTAGGCTGGCTTCAAACTGTGATCTTCAGATCTCAGCCTCCTGAGTAGCTAGGAATTACAGGTATGAGCCACCAGTACCCACTTGGAAGAGTTTTTTTAATTTAATTTTTTACATCTACTAAAATACAAATAAATGATGCCGGGCATGGTGGCTCACACCTGTCATCCTAGCTACAAAGGAGGCTGAGATCTGAGGATCATGGTTCAAAGCCAGCTCGGACAGAAACAACTGTGAGACTCTTTATCTCCAATGAACCAGTAGAAAACCGGAAGCAGTGCTGTGGCTCAAGTGGTAGAGTGCTAGTCTTGAGCTGAAGAGCTGAGGGACAGTGCCCAGGCCCAGAGTTTAAGCCCCATGACTGACTAAAAAATAAAATAGCCTGGGAAGGTGGCTTAGTGGTAGAGTGTTTGCCTAGCATGCATGAGGCCCTGGGTTCGATTCCTCAGTACCACATACACAGAAAATGCCAGAAGAGGTGTTATGGCTCAAGTGGTAGAGCGCTAGCCTTGAGCAAAAGCATCTCAGGGACAGTGCCCAGGCCCTGGGTTCAAGCCCCAGGACAGGCAAAATAAATGAAAAATTAAATGAAAACCCAATGTAATCTCTGCAATTTGGATCTTCTCCAGAAACTTCTGTGGGTTGCTGTTTAAGACTAGTTTCCTGGTAGTTTTAAGGGTCTGGGCACCAGTGACTCATACTTGTAATCTTAGCTTTTCAAGAAACTGAGATCTGAAGATCATGGTCAAAGACAGCATGGACAGGAAAGTCTGTGAGACTCTTACCTCCAATGAACAAGCAAAAAGGTACAAGTGGAGCTGTGGCTCAAGTGGCAGAGCACCAGCCTGGAGCAAAGAAAAAAAAAAGCTAAATGATAGCAGCCCTGAGTTCCAGCCTGAGTATCAGCACAGATTTCAGACTGGAGGTTACCAGCCTCCACTGGGGACATTCTCCCCGTCTCCCCCAAAACCTCTCATCAAGGAATTCGAAGTGAGGGAAAGGTAAATTACTTTTAGATATCACACACCCACCAATGTTCCCCCATAAAAGAAGCTATAAGCCTGAAATAAAAGGATCAAACCACAGGGACAAAGGAAACAGCTCAAGTCCTAGGCTCTAATCTCACTGAGATAGGTCAAAGGATGCTTTGATTACATTTTTTTTTTCGTCCCTCAAGCCACCTGTATGAAATTGCTCATGCGAATGGAAGGTCTCCAGATACAAGGCTTGGAAAAGTTGCTGGGCAGGAACCAGTGGCTCACACCTAGAATCCTTAGGAAGCTGAGATCTGAGGACCACAGTTCAAAGCCAGCTCAGGCAGACAAATCTGAGAGATTTTATCTCCACTTGTGGTTCAAGTGATAAAAGCAACAGCCTTCAACAAAAACACCAAGGGGAAGCATAAGGCCCTGAGTTCAAGCCCCAGTACTGCCAATAATAATAATAATATTTAGAGAAATGAGTGCCAGTTAGATACATTCTATGTAATTAAGGATAAAGACTGAAGATATTTCTGGAGCAAACTAGATCTTTCTTACCAGGAATATAGTGTGAGGACAAAGCTTCTCAAGCCAGAATATATACACTTTTTTTCTAGTAACTTGAAAATAGTTTTGTTATTTTTTTTGTCAGTTATGGGGCTTGAACTCTGGGCCTGGGTGCTGTCCCTCAGCTCTTCAGCTCAAGGTGAGCACTCTACCGCTTGATCCACAGAGCCACTTCCAGTTTTCTAGTGGTTTATTGGAGATAAGAGTCTCACGGACTTTCCTGCCCCGGCTGGCTTTGAATCTCGATCCTTGGATCTCAGCCTCCTGAGTAGCTAGGATGACAGGCGTGAGCCACTGGTGTCTGGTGAGACATATATTTCTTCTCAAAGTGTGGTGTACCTGGACTTTGGTAGCAGCATAGCATTAGGAAAATTACTGTTTATATTTTCTGCTAGGTGTGTCAGCTTTCAAACAAGGTTTGCTGGGTGCAACCAAAATAATGTTTGTGGACTTCAGGCAATAGCCCTTGTAAGGCTGATGACTAAGAGTTCTCAGAAATTCTCTTCCCAGCTGATGCCAGTGGCGCACACCTGTAAGCCTAGCTATGTAGCCATCTGAGATAAGAGGATCAAGGTTGGAAGCCGGCCCAGGCAGGAAAAGTCCATGAGAACCATCTCTTAAGTACCCACCAAAAAACTGGATGTGGAGGTGTGGCTCAAGTGGTAGAGCTCCAGCCTTGAGAAAAAAGAAAGCTAAACAACAGCTTGAGGCTCTGAGTTCAAGTCTCAGTACCAACACACACACACACAAGATCGTACACTTTAATGTAGAGAGTCATGATTTTGAATGTTTTTTGTTGTTGTTGTTGTGGGTCATGGGGCTTGAACTCTGGGCTTGGGCGCTGTCCCTCATCTCTTCAGCTCAAGGCGAGCGCTCTACCACTTGAGCTACAGCACCACTTCCGGTTTTCTGTTGGTTTATTGGAGATAGGAGTCTCACGGTCTCTCCTGCCCCGACTGGCTTTGAACCTCGATCCTCAGATCTCAGCCTCCTGAGTAGCTAGGATTACAGGCGTGAGCCACCAGCACCCGGCCTGTCCCTCAGCTCTTCAGCTCAAGGCTAGTGCTCTACCACTTGAACTATAGCGCCACTTCTGGTTTTCTGGTGGTTTATTGGAGATAAGAGGTTCACAGGCTTTCCTGCCAAGGCTGGCTTTGAACCAGGACCCTCAGATCTCAGCCTCCTGAGTAGCTAGGATGACTGGTGTGAGCCACCCGTGCCTGGCTTAGAATGGGGTTTTGCAGCCAGAAAGATCTGGGTTCAAACCTTAGCTCCATCATTTGCAAGTCAAATTACCTGGTTCTTATTTCCCTCACCTGTGCAATACCTGGACTATCACTGAGCACTTTATTTCATTTATTTATTTATATTGTGAAAATACCATACAGAGAGGTTACAATTACATGAGCAAGGTAATGAATACATTGCTTTTTGTTGTTGTTGTTGTTGGTCATGGGGCTTGAACTCTGGGCTTGGGTGCTGTCCCTGTGCTCTTCAGCTCAAGGTGAGCGCTCTACTGCTTGAGCCACAGAGCCACTTCCGGTTTTCTAGTGGTTTATTGGAGATAAGAGTCTCAAGGACTTTCCTGCCCAGGCTGGCTTTGAACCGTGATCCTCCGATCTCAGTCTTCTGAGTAGCTAGGATGACAGGTGTGAGCCACCAGCACCCGGCAATGAGTACATTTCTTATCAAGCATTGTTGCCTCCTCCTTTGTTTCCCCTTACCAACCCTTCCCATTTCCCCCCCCTTCACTCCCCTCCTTTATTTTATTTTAGCCAGTCCTGGGACTTGAACTCAGGGCCTGGGCATTGTCCCTGAGCTTCTTTTGCTCAAGGCTAGTGCTCTAGCCCTTGAGCCACAGCACCACTTCTGGCTTTTTTTCTGTGGTACTGAGGAATCGAACCCAGGGCTTCTTGCATGTTAACCTCCAAGCCACCTTCCCAG
>NW_012267344.1:1649003-1653213 GCF_000151885.1 Dipodomys ordii | reverse complement strand
AGGGGGGAGTTCAAGCCTTGAAGCTATCCTTCTCCTCCCCAGCATTGCCTAGAGCAAGCCAAGGAGCTTCCCAGGGAAGAGGCCACAGGGCCTCTGCATGTGACTTGAGCATCTGAAGATCTGAGCCATCAGATTCCTTGGTTACCAAGGCTTTGGGCTGGCTTGGAACCAGGCAAATAACTTCGAGGTGGCCAAGTGGAAAAGCAGGGAAGGAAAAAATGAGGCGAGAGGAGGAGGAGGAGGGTGGGAGGAAGGGAGGCGTCCAGGCTGATGAGTTCAACCGTTTTTCTGCTGTGATTCCCTAGGTGCCAATTTGAGGAACACAGCAGCCACCTTGAGGAGACAGATTGTGAGACACAGAGTGGAGCCAGGCGATCTCCCGCCCTGTCCACCAAAGACGGGTCCTGCAATCTGGAGGTGCACAGAGACTGAGTGGGTATCTGAGCTGTGAGTACCTTGTAAGGAAAAAGTGGGGGTGGTGGGGGGTGGGGGCAGGATTGGTTTCTTTGGATGGTTGAAATAATAATAATAGTAATTATTATTACCAGTCCTGGGGCTTGAACTCAGGGCCTTGGCTCTGTCCCTGACCCTCTCAGTGCTCAAAGTTAATGCTCTACCACTTGAGCCACAGCACCACTTCTGGCTTTTTTTCTGTGGTACTGAGGAATCGAACCCAGGGCTTCTTGCATGTTAACCTCCAAGCCACCTTCCCAGCCCTCTACCAAACACTTTTAGTAAAGATAATTTCCGATCCCAGCCTCCCTGTGGCCTTCCCTCCCTCTTGCTTCCTACCTCTCTCCCATCATAGTGATTCTCTGACCTCAGCCTTGTTGGAACACTTTAACCTATTTCTGAGCTCTGACTCTGCACCCAATCTCCAAAATTCACCCAGCACCAACAAGAGGCTCCAAAGAGAGGCCACGGGAGCGGTCCCTATGTGAAATCTCAGTGTGGCACTTCCTCATTTGTCCACTAGATGGGGGTCGTGTATAGGCTACTTGGGCTGACTTCAAACTAGCCTTAGATCTCAGCCTCCTCAGTAGTTAGGATGATAAACTTTGTGTGTGTGTGTGTATACATGCACACGTGCAGATGCTTTATAGCTGGCCTTGGTGGCTGGAGAAGCCTGTAGAACCATCATAGAATCATGTTTTAAAATGTCTAGGATGAAAATATATACAATTCCTAGAGATCTGATTGAAATCCAGGGCCTGGGCTCTGTGCCTGACCTTGTTTTTTTTTTTTACTTGCCAATCCTGGGGCTTGAACTCAGAGCCTGGGTGCTGCCTCTGAGCTTCTTTTTAACTCCACCACTTGATCCACACTTTTGGCTTTTTCTGTGTATGTGGTTCTGAGAATTCGAACCCAGGGCTTTGTGCATGTGTGGCAGGAAATCTATCACTAAGCCACCTTCCCAGCCCCTTGAGCTCTTTTGGTTCAAAGCTAGAGCTCTATACTCCTGGTTTTTTGGTGGTTCATTGGAGATAAGAGTCTCATGGCCTTTCCTGCCCAGGCTAGCTTCAAACCATGATCCTCAGATCTCAGCCTCCTGTGTAGATAGGATGACAGGCGTGAGCCACTGGTGCCTAGCTCAGGACTGGATTTTTTTTTTTAAATACTGTGGTATGGTGTGTATGTTGTAAATAATGTGTCTTTTTTAAGTCTTAAATTCCACAGTCACACGTGTTTCTGGAGAGAAAAAAAATCATAATTATGTCCAGGAAGTGGTGAACGTAGCCAAATGATCAGCTCTGATTGTGAAATGACACCAACCGGGGATTTATTGGTGACAAGAATCACGGGTCACATTCCAATGGAAGGAAGTGTTCAATTGCTCCAAGATTAGTGGTGGGATGTGATCTTGTTCCCACAGCCAGAAGCTTCCAAAACTCTTCCATATTAACGTAGGGGTCCACTGCTGTTCAAGGGGTACCGGGTGGAGACTTCCTGAGTCTCTTGCCCCTTATTTGTCTCCTCTTGTTCTCCAGTGCTTTCCTGGAAACCTGCTTGTAAGCTGATAACTGGGAAAGAGGGCTGTGTGTGTGATAAACCCCCAAATAGGTTAAACAGGCAGAAAGTCAGTGTTTTGGAAACAACAACAAAAAAGTAAGCCTGATTATGAGTGAGTAGAAAAGTAGCATGGTGGACTGGGAAGGTGGCTTAGTCTGGCATGCTGGTAGTCCTGGGTTTGATTCCTCAGTACCACAGCCATAGAAAAAGCCAGACGTGGCACTGTGGCTCAAGTGGTAGAGTGCTAGCCTTGAGCAAAAGAAGCTCAGGGACAGTGCCCAGGCCCTGAGTTCAAGTCCCAATACTAGTGGTAGCAAAACAAACAAACCCTAAAGCAAAAAGGGCTGAGTATGTGGCTCAAGTGGTAAGAGCCTGCCTAGTAAGGGTAAGGCCCTTCAAACTCTATAGTTTCACCAGAAATCAATCAAACAATATAAGGGTAAGTTGCTTTTTTTGTGTGTTTGTCGGTCATAAGGCTTGAACTCTGGGCCTGAGTGCTATCCCTGAGCTCTTTAGCTCAAGGTGAAGCGCTCTACCCCTTGAGCCGTAGCACCATTTCTGGTTTTCTGGTGATTCATTGGAGATGAGAGTCTCATGGACTTTCCTGCCTGGGGAGGTTTTGAACCTCCATCCTCAGATCTCAGCCTCCTGAGTAGCTAGGATGGCAGGCGTGAGCCACCAGCGCGGACTAATGTCTGAATTTTTTAAAGTTAATTTTTTTTTTTTGGTGCCAGTCCTTGGGGGCTTGAACTCAAGGCCTGGGCTTCTTTTGACTCAAGGTTAAGCACTCTAGCATTTGAGCCACAGTGCCACTTCTGGCTTTTCCTGTGTCTGTGGGACTGAGGAATCGAACCCAGGGCTTCATGCATGCTGGACAAGCACTCTTACCACTGAGCCACATGCCCAGCCTGGGGAAGTTGCTTTAGAGAAACCAATCCTATAGCAAAACACGCGTCAGGGCCTGTGAGGGAGGGGCAAAATGGGTGAAGCTCATAACAGCTCCCCCTCCTTACACAGTCCATACCTGCCTCCATGCCCTCCCCCCAAAATACAGTCTCCAAACTCAGGAGATCATCTTGTTCCTGTTCTGTGCCAGTAATAAATAACCTGTTTCCAGAAAGATGGAGCCAAGATGACCTCCAGGTGTGGGACTCTGTTCATTATGCAGACCTTTCTCAACGCTACCCCCACCCCGCCAGCCCCCCTAAATCTCCCTATTTAACATAGAGCCAATGTCTGCAACTCCTGAAGATGGATTGAAGCCCTGTCTTCCTGCGACTCATCAAGGGGTGAGTCGGCTTTCCCTAATGTACACCTCTGTCTCTCCATGTGAACTATAGGGGTGGCTAGGGAGTGGATCTCACTTGAGACTCGTGGACTTTGGACCTGGGAATCTAAAGAGCCAAGTTCTTGGTTTTCTTCGGTCTACACAGCCTTCTGCACACCCAAGGAGGGAACATGGCAGGCAGTGACCTATATGTAATAAGATTTGATTTTAACCAGTGCTCCTAGGCCCCAAACCCTCTCAACCTTAACTGGGTGTGTGTGTGGAGGGGAGGATGAGGCGGGGAAGTGGGGGACTGCGTCATCGAAGAGGAAAAAGGGTACAGGCGTTCACCCCCTACCCCCCCCCCCAGGGCTTTGAGATCATCCCTGCCTGAGTCCACAAGCCCACACCCGTGGCTACTGCTTCCAAACATTGCTTCATTTCCAGTTTCTGGTGATTTTTTTTTCTTCCTTACCTCACATGTTATCCAATTGGTGCCAAGAACCAGGTTGTGGGGTGGGGGGGTGGGGGGAAAGCAGGTGCAGCTATGGGAAGGGACGTGGCTTGGAGGGAAGGGGTGTGGCTTTGGAGCGTGTGGGCGTGGCTTCCCCACCTGCAGGTTTTAGCTCAGTATCCCTCCCATTTGATTTATACTCCAGGGTGGGTGGTGTTCCTAGAGACAAGTTTTTGAGGGGCAGTTAGATACATGGCTGTTATAATAGGGGGGACATTTGGGGAGGGGTTGTCACCCCTGGAGACAGACTTGAGCTTAAGTTCAAGGGTTTCTTTATATGGAATTGCCATGTGTGTGGGGGGGTGGGTAGGTGAGTGTTGCCAATCCCTGGGTTTGAACTCAGGGCCTGGATGTGGCCCCTTCACTTTTTTACTCTACCAACTTGTACTTCTGGCTATATATATATATATATATATATA
>NW_012267344.1:1629236-1648778 GCF_000151885.1 Dipodomys ordii | reverse complement strand
TATATATAATTAGCCAGTGCTTGTGGCTCATACCTGTCATCCTAGCTACTCAGGAGGCTGAGATATGAGCATCACGGTTCAAAGCCAGCCCTGGCAGGAAAGTCTGTGAGACTCTTATCTCTAATAAACTACTCAGAAAAAGCCAGGAGTGGTGCTGTGGATCAAGTGGTAGAGTGTTAGCTCTGGACCAAAAAGAGGCTCAAGCCCCTGGACTGGCCAAAAAAAAGGTTATTAATTTATTGTTATTATGGAGGTGATATACAGAGGGATTACAATGACGTGAGTCAGGTAATGACTCAGTGTCTTCTGTTCCCTTCCTCTCTCCTAGTGCTTCTGGCTTTTTGGTGGTTCATTGGAGATAAGAGTCTCATGGATATGTCTGCCTGGGCTGGCTGTGACTCACGATCCTCAGATCTCAGTCTCCTGATTACCTAGGACGACAGGTGGCGTGAGTCACCAGCACCTGGCTTTCAAGCATGTGTTTTCCTTCAGGTCTGGCCTAACTCCCAGGAAAGATCTGGAGAGTATATTTTCATAGTGAAACAAATATATTGACTTCAAAGAAACGCAGTAGTACCAAGACAAAAAGTTGAAGCAACACCCATTCCCCCAAGCCCTAAGCAAAAGGCTCTGGTGTGGTCAGAAGAGGAGTTACAAAAGGAGGAAATGGAAGAAGAGAGTTCCTTCCTGTCTCCACTCCCCCCCAGCTCTCTCCATCCCTGGCGCATGCTCAGAGGACATCGGCTGAGATTCTGCACATTTCATCCAAGTGAGTAACTATGCTGCTGAGCTTTTAAACTTCAGGGCAAGTGTGTGGTTTAGAAATCTCAGCGTGTAAGCCGGGCGCTGGTGTACTCACGTCTGTCATCCTGGTTAGTCAGGGAAGATGAGATCTAAGGATTGCAGTTCAAAGCCAGCTCCTGGCAGGGGGGAAAAAAATCACTGGAGCCTCTTTAATTCCCAGGAACCAGCAAAAAGCTGAAAGTAGAGAGGATGGTTCAAGCAGTAGAACACCAGGCTTTTTTTTTTTTTTGAAAAAGACAAGCAAGAGGGCAAAGCTGTGAGTTCAAGCCCCAGCACACACACACACACACACACACACACACACACACACACACACACACGCAAGCACACGCACACGCACACAGAAGAAATTCAGAGTTTTTCAGACTTTATAGGGGAGAACTAGATAAAATGAGCTGAATTTGGCCCCAGGAAGACAGAGAAAGGGGGATGAGGTAGAACCAACTCCACACTGTCCCCCTTAGAAGCCAGTCTGGGGGTGCTGTCTGGGTAAGCTGGCAAGCAAATCAGCTGTCTGGCCTCTGTCTCTAAAGTTCCTGTTTTGCTTGGGGACCATGCCAGGTACTCTGTCCAAAATAACAAGATTCCCGACTGCCAGGAATTTGCAGTCTCATAGGTAGAAAGAGCTCAAAATTAATTCCTCTATGGTAGACTGCTTGCCTAGCATGCATGAAGCCCTGGGTTCGATTCCTCAGGACCACAGACACAGAAAAAGCCGGAAGTGGCACTGTGACTCAAGTGGTAAAGCACCAACCTTGAGTGAAAAAAGCCGAAGGAGAGTGCAAGGCCCAGAGTTCAAGCACACACACACACACACACACGCTTCCACTTTCAGTACTTGTCTCAGCTCCATTTCCAGAGCTGGCATTTTTCTGGCTCTTTCTCTATGTTTTGGTTCCCCTTGGAGTGGGCGGGGAACAGCTGGTCACCATCCCCTGGCCGAACATTATTCCCTTTTCCATTTGGAAAGAATTTAGGCAAGTAGAGCCAGCTTTGTCTGCGGCCTGAACACCCCAGTCTTGTGGTAGGAAAAGACTAGAACAGTCATGATTTCAGAGTATGAACTAGGCCGGGCGCTGGTTGGCTCACACCCAGTCATCCTAGCTCCTCAGGAGGCTGAGATCTGAGGATCATGGTTCAAAGCCAGCCCAGGCAGGAAACATCCATGAAGATATTTTTGATCTCTAATGAGCACACACACAGACACAGAGACACAGACACACACACACACACAAGCCAGAAGTGGAGCTGTGGTACAAAGCAATACAGCTGCTAGCCTTGAGCACAAAGAGGCTCAGGGACAGCACCCAGGCCTTGAGTTCAAGCCCTAGGACTGGCAAAATAAATAAATAAAAAGAAATCAGGGAGATGAGGAGCCACGTGGACTATACTTTCTGTCTGGAGAGCTGTGATGTAGTTCCCCTGATTGACATCCACCCATTTCTGAAAAAGGGTCCGCCCTTGCTGAGAAGATAACTTAGGGGATGCCCATAAAGACTGTGAAATCCCCCTCCCCCAAGTCACATGACCCGCACACCAGACAGCAGGCGTTTAAAGAAAGATGGCGGAAGACACAGAGGGCAAATGATGATCTCTCTGGTTACCTGTTATGAGGAAAATAGCTCCACAGGAAACAGATGGCTTGAGATGGTTTCAGGAGCAGATAAGATCAGAGGGACCAATAAGAGAAACGGTGACAATCGTGTTATATTAAATTCCCAAAAAGGATGCTAGGCCTAGCAAGTGCAAAGGTCCTGAGGTCAGGCCTCAGCACCTTGAAGTAAATAGAATCAAAGAAGTAAATATCCAGCAGCCTAGATTGAAATACATACGGAGGACTAATCCTTAATTCTTTTCTTTTCTTTTTGGTCAGTCGTAGGACTTAAACTCAGGGCCTGGGCGCTGTCCCTGAGCTGCTTTTGCTCAAGGCTAGCGCTCTACCACTTGAGCTACAACGCCACTTCTGGCTGTTTCTGTGTATGTGGTGCTGAGGAATCAAACCCAGGGCTTCATGCATGCTAGGCAAGCACTCTACCACTGAGCCACCTTCCCAGCTCTGCCTAAGTGTTTCTTATAGTCAAATTCCAATTCCTAAATGAGGGAAAGAAGCCTCAGATTGGTGAACTCATGCCTGTCATCCTAGCTACTCAGGACACTGAGATCTGAGGATCACGGTTCAAAGCCAGCCCGAGCAGAAAAGTCCCCAGGAAACTCTTATCTCCAATCCACCATTCAAAAACCGGAAGTAGCTCAAGGATAGGGCCCAGGTCCTGAGTTCAGGTCCCAGGACCGGCACAAAATAAATAAATGGATAAATAAATACTAAAAAGTTGCCACGTGTGAATGACACATGCCTGTCATCTTAAGCTGTTCAGGAGGCTGAGATCTGAGGATTGTGGTTCGAAGCCAGTGTGGACAGGAAAGTCTGTGAGACTCTTATCTCCAGTTAATCACTCCCCCCAAACTCAGTTCCCTGATGCCTGTCTTGGGGACCCCACTGCCCAATGAAGACACCCTGGGAAGGATACAGAGAGCATCTCTAAGAGTCATGGCTAGCAGATGCAGAAAGATTCAAGTTGACTCTGTGTGGCCCCGCCCACTTGCCATCATGGCCAATCCATATTCACTACGCCCCTTCCCTATCCCAAGGCAGATGCAGAGAGGGTCAAGGTCCCTCTGTTTGGCCCCACCTACTTGCCATCATAGCCAATCAGCATGCATCATGCCCTCCCCCCCATCTCAAGGCAGATGCAGAAAGATTCAAAGTGACTCTGTGTGACCCCACCCACTTATCATCCTATCCAATCATCGTTCACCATGCCCTCTTCTTCCCCTGCCCCCTTCCCATCCCAAGTGCCAATCAGATGGAGATGAGTGTGGTTGAGACCCTGGACCACAGAGTTAGGTAAGGCAGGCTTCCCTGGCTGCTCACAGTTGACTGACAGTTCCATTCATTCATTCATTCATTCTTTTGTTTCTGCTCAGCCTTAGGTTTAGGCAAATGGACCAGATAATATATATTATTACATATTATATATATATGTAATATATAGTATATATAATTTTTATCTAGATGAAAGTGCAGATGACAAAACTGGCAGCTGGGATGGCAGTGGGGGGGTGAGGGGAGGAGGAGGGGAAAGCTGAGGCTTGGAGGTTCATGGGTGGGAGTCACAGCTGAGGATAGAGACTGTGGATGGAGTGAGGATTGGGGGGAGGTAGATCAGGTCCTGTTGGGGGAAAGTCTCCAGGATGGGGGGGAAGCTCAGGAGAGCTGTTCAGGTGGGTGACCAGGGTGAGTCTAAGGCCCTGGGGTGTGGACATTGGGCTTTGGTATTCTTTAGGCTTGGTTGTTGGAGCATTCATCCCAGAGAGGCTGACTGGAGGCTCCTAATTCCTGAAAGTCATCCACTCGGCTTCCCTTGGGGACAGGAGGGGTGTTCCTCTCTGGTTTGGGTGTGAATGATGGGGTGTCATTTGAATTTGACTCACAGGTCAACCAGCAAGGCAGCGGAGGGTTCTAGCAGGGGAGGGAGGCGGAAATCCAGGGAGGAGCACATTCCCTTAGCATTAAAGCAGGAAGAGCCCACGGGCTGATAGTCACACTCACTGGAGAAAGAGTGACTGGGATGCCATCTCTCCTTCTAGCGAGGCTGGGGTGAACTCTTCAGGTCAATGGGCTGCCTCTGGAGGTAGGTGATGGCAATGTACCCCAGGAAGGGTGGTTTGGGGTGGGGACACAAGTCCTGGAAGAGGGAGGGATGTAAAAATGGATTCTTAGTGTGTGTATGTGAGTGTGCTGGTCCTGGGCTTTGAACTATCCTTTAGACTTTTTTTTTTTTTTGGTCATTTTTTTGGTTCATTGGAGATCAGAGTCTCATAGCCTTTCCTACCCTGGGCTGGCCTTGAACTGTGATCCTCTAGATCTCAGCCTCCTGAGGAGCTAGGATGACAGGCGTGAGCCACCAGCGCCCAGCTCCCCCCCTTTTTTTTTTGGTCCCCACTCAAGGCTGATGCTCTTATCATTTGGTTCGCGCCACTTCTTTAGCTTTTGGGTGGGAGATAAGAGTCTCATGGACTTTTCTTTCCCGGCTGGTGTTGTGGAATGGTGATCTTCAGATCTCAGCCTCCTGAGGAGCTAGGATAGTTGGCAGATTCTGAGGATCTGAGTCTCCCCTGTCACAACTCCTCCCCCCCCTGGCCCCCGCTGACCCCCAAGCTCTGTGGACTTGCTTTGTCCTCTGTCTTCAGCATCTCAAGGACCAGGCTGTCCCTGCGTGTCTTTCCATCTCGCCAAACAGCCTGAGCAAACTATCATTTAATCATTAAGTTTACTTATGCCACAGCTGAGCCTGGAAGGGACCCAATGGCTATGCCAAGCAGTTGGTTAATTCTTATTTAAAAAAAAAACAAAAACCAAACCATCTGGAGTGAGGTGAGGAACAGCTGACTCAGAGAATCAAAGTAATGAACCCAGGGCTGCTCAGCCCACCTGTAATTCCAGGTATTTGGGAGGCTGACATTCGGAGGCTCACAGTCTGAGGCTAGAGTGAGCAATAACCACAAGACCCTACCTGAAAAAAAAAACAACAAACTAACATATGGGCTGGAGATGTGGCTCAGTGGTAGAGTGCTTGCCTAGCATACATGAAGCTCTGGGTTCGATTCCTCAGCACCACATACACAGAAAAAGCGGGAAAGTGGCGCTGTGGCTCAAGTGGTAGGGCACTAGCCGTAAGCTGAAGAGCTCAGGGACAGCGCCCAGGCTCTGAGTTCAAGCCCCAAGACTGGCCAGAACAAGCAAACAAACAAACAAAGCCAACTAACTAAATACAAAGTGCTTTGTGACTCCTGGATGTTGTTATGATTAGAATTTAATATCTCATGTTTTTTCAGGAGGAAGGAAGTTAGGAAACCCAAATTCTGTCACCGATTCTTCACAGGCAGGTTTTTCTGCCACGATGTTCAACTTCTCTAATCTCTGTGGAGATTTCTCCACAGCCCACACTACAGTTTAAATCAACTCTTTTTTTCTTTTTTCTTTTGGCGGTCATGGGGCTTGAACTCTCAGCCTGGGCTCTGTCCCTCAGCTCTTCAGCTCAAGGCCAGCGCTCTACCACTTGAGCCACAGCGCCACTTCTGCTTTTTCTGGTGGGTTATTGGAGATCAGAGCCTCACGGACTCTCCTGCCTTGGGCTGGCCTCCAAACACGATTCTCAGATCTCAGCCTCCACAGTAGCTAGGCTGACAAGCGTGAGCCACAGGCACCTGGCTTCATTCATTCATTTTTTTCTTTCTCCCTAGCCACAACTGGCCAAGATGGAGGAGAGCGGGGGGCAGGGAGGGGGGAGTTCAAGCCTTGAAGCTATCCTTCTCCTCCCCAGCATTGCCTAGAGCAAGCCAAGGAGCTTCCCAGGGAAGAGGCCACAGGGCCTCTGCATGTGACTTGAGCATCTGAAGATCTGAGCCATCAGATTCCTTGGTTACCAAGGCTTTGGGCTGGCTTGGAACCAGGCAAATAACTTCGAGGTGGCCAAGTGGAAAAGCAGGGAAGGAAAAAATGAGGCGAGAGGAGGAGGAGGAGGGTGGGAGGAAGGGAGGCGTCCAGGCTGATGAGTTCAACCGTTTTTCTGCTGTGATTCCCTAGGTGCCAATTTGAGGAACACAGCAGCCACCTTGAGGAGACAGATTGTGAGACACAGAGTGGAGCCAGGCGATCTCCCGCCCTGTCCACCAAAGACGGGTCCTGCAATCTGGAGGTGCACAGAGACTGAGTGGGTATCTGAGCTGTGAGTACCTTGTAAGGAAAAAGTGGGGGTGGTGGGGGGTGGGGGCAGGATTGGTTTCTTTGGATGGTTGAAATAATAATAATAGTAATTATTATTACCAGTCCTGGGGCTTGAACTCAGGGCCTTGGCTCTGTCCCTGACCCTCTCAGTGCTCAAAGTTAATGCTCTACCACTTGAGCCACAGCACCACTCACTTCTGGCTTTTTTTTTTTGAGTCATTTATTTGGAGTTGAGAGTCTCACAGACTTGGCTTTGAACCACCATCCTCTAAATCTCAGCCTCCTGAGTAGCTAGGATGACAGGTGTGAGCCATCACTGGTGCCTGGTCAGGGATGGATTTTGATGATTGGTTATTGATTTATTTGGGGACTTCGTTACTCAAGGCCGCTTAGTTACTCAGGAGGCTGAGATCTGAGGATAGAGATTCAAAGCTGGCCCTGGGCAGGAAAATTGGTGAGACTCCTATCTCCAGTGAACCAGCAAAAAGTTGTAAGTAGAGGGTATGGCTCAAGTGGTAGAGCACCAGCCTTGATTAAAAAAAGATAAAAGAGAGTGCAAGGCCCTGAGTTCAAGCCCTAGTACACACACACACACACACACACACACACAACCATTTTGCTTCCTGGCAGGTGGTCTGTCTTTTGAGCTTCTGCTGGTGAAATTCCTGTTGTTAAGTTGTTCTTCTTCAGTCTGGTCCTTCCTGGAAACAGAGAGAGAAAGTGAAAGAGAGAGAGAAGAGGAGAGGGGGAAAAGAGAGGGAGAGAGCACAAGCCTCAGAGAGAAAGCAATATGAAAACGAGGTGCTGGTCCCCAAATAGATCAATAACCAATCAGCAAAACCCATCCATCGCCAGGCTCTGGTGGTGGCTCACGCCTGGTATCCTAGCTACTCAGGAGGCTGAGAGATCTGGAGGATCATGGTTCTGGGGCTTGAACTCAGGGCCTGAGCTCTGTCCCTGAGCTTCTGTTTGCTCAAGGCTAGCGCTCTACCACTTGAGCCACAGCACCACTTCTGGCTTTTTCTGTGTATGTGGGGCTGAGGAATCGAACCCAGGGCTTCCTGCATGCTAGGCGAGCAACTCTACCACTGAGCCACCTTCCCAGCTTGGGCTTTTTTTTTAAAGTTCATTTCCTGCCCATTCAGGCGTCTGGAACTATCGTCCTGAGCTCTCAGGCTGCTGGGAGTAGTTGCTAGGTTGTTGGATGTTGGTTGTGGGCCTTGGAAAATTGACACAGTGACCAGGCAGGTGCCCTGGGCTGTCACGTGCACTGGGGTGAGCGTGATGGAGGGGTTGGGGGGGGTGGCTCGCTGATGATGACAAGAGAGAGGTTACAAGATCAGAGAATTGGCAGCAGGTTCTGGGTTCAAGAGGTGAGCAAGGGAGTTCCACGTGGAGGGCGAATCTTCAATAGTGCCCTGGACTAACACAGGCCTTACTGACCCTGACCTCTGCCTTTGATTTTATTTTTCTTTTCTGCACGTGTCAGACCCGATCGTTTGCTAAGGCAAAAGTCAGGGACGGGGAGAAGTTGGGTGACCATCAAGGCCCCAGGACTGGCAGCTCAGAGATCCACTGTGGTCCTTGTTGCTGAAGTCCTATCACATAAGAGTCCCAGTGCTGATGGGACCTCCTTGCTCTCCCTCCAGTGGCTCTGGCTGCTCACACAATCCCCCTAGCAGCCACCTGCTGGGGTGGGGTGGGGAAAGGGAGTTGGGGCTTAAGGCCAGGAGACCCCAGGACCACAAGGAAAGAGGAGGCAGACAAGCGAAGGAAAGTATAAGTTCTTGGGTTTGTTTTTGGGACTTTGTTTGCCAGTCCTGGGGCTTGGACTCAGGGCCCCAGCCACCCTTCCTGAGCTTTTGTGCATAAAGCTAGTACTCTACCACTTCTGGCTTTTTGCTGCTTCATTGGAGATAAGACTCTCACAGACTTTTTTGTGCCCTGGCTGGCTTTGAACCATGAGCCTCAGATCTCAGCCTCCTGAGTAGCTAGGAAGACAGGTGTGAGCCACCAGTGACATCATCATCATCATCATTATTATTTTGTGCCAGTCTTTGGGCTTGAACTCAGAGCCTGGTCACTGTATTTGAGCTTTTGTGTTCAGAGCTAACACTCTACCGCTTGACCCACAGCTCTACTTCCAGTTTTTTCTTTTTTTTTTGTGCCATTTTCTTGGGGCTTGAACTCAGGGCCTGGGCACTGTCTCTGCGCTTCTTTGGCTCAAGCTAGCGTTCTACCACTTGAGCCACAGCGCCGCTTCTGGCTTTTTCTGTGTATGTGGTCCTGAGGGCTCGAACCTGGGGCTTCATGCATGTGAGGTGAGCACTCTAACCACTGAGCCACCTTCCCAGACCGCCTCTTCCTTTTGAGTCAACCAATGAAATAGCCCAATTATTGACAAGGGCCTTCGGACACCTGACAGCAGCCTGAAGGAAGAGGGATTTACTGTCGAGCAATAAGACAAAATGGCTTAAGCCCTGTTCTGGACCAAGGTTAACTCCATTTAGTTTTCATGAGTCATCACAAACAAGAGAAATCTAGGCAAGAGCCCAAAAGAGAGTCCTGGATTGGTTTGACAAATAGTGACAGTTCAAACAGGTGTTGTTGTTGGGTTTTTTTTTTTTCTGGAAAGAGTTCCATAGAGCAGAGATCAATAGGGAGAAAGACCTTGAAATGTATTACAGCAGAAACAAGCCAAGTCTAAATGGTTCCTAGCATGCCAGGTACGTGCCCTAGGTGAAGAAAAGCTTGGTCCTTACAGAAGTCCCCCAAGAGTGCCTCTTTCCCTCCACAAGCATAAGCTCCTTATATGTAAAGAATAACAGAAGTGAGGGCTGGGAACGGTGGCTCAGTGGTAGAGCGCTTGCCTGGCATGCAGGAAGCCCTGGGTTCGATTCCTCAGCCCCACATACACAGAAAAAGCCAGAAGTGGAGCTGTGGCTCAAGTGGTAGAGCGCCAGCCTTGAGCAAAAAAAGAGCTCAGGGCTAGCACCCAGGCTCTGAGTTCAAGCCCCCAAACACTCTCTCTCTCTCTCTCTCTCATGCGCACACACACACAGACACACACACACACACACACACACACACACACACAGCACCAGAAGTAGTGGAGAAATAAGACCATGCCAATTATCACCACATTTTTATCCTTTTTTTTTTTTGCCATTCTTGGGGCTTGAACTCAGGACCTGGGCGCTGTCCCTGAGCTTCTTTTACTCAAGGCTGGCACTTTGCCACTTGAGCCACAGCAGCCCACATCTGGCTTTTTCTGTGGGTGTGGTACTGAGGACTTGAACCCAGGGCTTCTTGCATGCTAGGCGAGCACTCTACCCCTGAGCCACCTTCCCAGCCCTTCTTAACCATCTTTTTTCTTCCCTTTTTCCCTCATGTCACTGCAGAATTCCCATACTGGGAAAGAGGGGGGGGCTGTATCTTCTCAAGATGGCCTCCACCACCTCCCCTCTGCCAGGCACCCCCAACAACGTCACGTCTGTGAATCATTCCTTCTATGATTATGACTACCTGGAGGGCATCGAGTTCCTACTCTGCCACAAAGAAGATGTCCAGTCTTTTGCTAGAATCTTCCTCCCGCTCGTCTACAGCATGATCTTTGTGCTAGGCCTGATTGGCAACTTCCTTCTCCTGGTCGTCTTGCTTCGCTATGTGCCTGGACCACGTCGGAGGGCAGAAATCTACCTGCTCAACCTGGCCGTCTCTAACCTGTGCTTTGTGGTGACTCTGCCCTTTTGGGCCATTTCAGTGGCCTGGCATTGGATCTTTGGGAATTGGCTGTGCAAATTGGTGAGCGCCCTGTACACCACCAATTTTTACAGTGGCATCTTCTTTATTAGCTGCATGAGCCTGGACACGTATTTAGAAATTGTTCACCGTCAGCCCTGCTCCAGGCCGAGAACCCCGGGTCAAGGCCTGCTCTTCGCTGCTGCTGTGTGGGCTGTGGCTCTAGCACTTTCCATCCCCGATCTGATCTTTGTGCAGATCCACGAAGATCCCCCCCATGGGTGGAACTGCTACGCAGATTTTGGGGGCCACGCCACCCCCTGGAAACTTGTCCTGCGCTTCCTGCAGAACCTTCTGGGCTTCCTCCTTCCCTTCTCCATCATGAGTTTTTTCTATGTCCGGATTGGGTGTGCTGTGATCCGGCTGAAGCCTAGGGGTGGTGGCCGGGCTGTAAGACTCACAGTGGGACTGGTGGTGGTTTTCTTCGTGCTGTGGTTCCCGTACAACCTGACTCTGTTCTTACACTCCTTGCTGGATCTGCAGGTGTTCGGCAGCTGCGCTGTCAGCACGCATCTGGATTATGCCTTGCAAGTGACCGAGAGCTTGGCCTTCTGCCATTGCTGTGGGACCCCGCTTCTCTATGCTTTCTGCAGTCCCCGTTTCCGCCAATACTTGAAGGTGCTCCTGGCTACAGTCCTCAGAGAATCCCCAACCTCCGGGGACTCGGTCCACACCTCCCCATCCACCTGTTCTGTCAGTAGCAGACACACA
This sequence comes from Dipodomys ordii, assembly GCF_000151885.1. Taxonomy (NCBI): domain Eukaryota; kingdom Metazoa; phylum Chordata; class Mammalia; order Rodentia; family Heteromyidae; genus Dipodomys; species Dipodomys ordii. Next base: position 1,637,674 of record NW_012267344.1, on the reverse strand, counting down.
GCCCCGGAAGACATGATCACCTTGGATGACCTTGAGAAGAGCCAGGCGGGAAATCTCCCTTAACAAGGTAGGTGGAGTTCATGAAGCTTGATTGGCGGTGGGGGTGGGGGTGGGGTGGGACAATGGGGAGGAGATTTGCACCTGACATCTGCACGAGGTGGGCCTCGAACTCGAAGCGCTGTCCTTGAGGGCTGAGTGGACTATCAGCCATTATTGGTATTTTCTCACCCTTGCCATTTTTGCTACTTCCAGGATTCGGTGTTCTCCCTCAAGTTGCTGCAATAGTTTGCCTCTGTTATACACTGTGCTTCTATTTTTCCCCCATTTCTGGGGCTTGAACTCAGGGCCTGGGCGCTATCCCTGAGCTTCTTTTTGTTCAAGGCTAGCGCTCTACCACTTGAGCCACAGCTCCACTTCTGGCTTTTTTTCTGTGGATGTGGTGCTGAGGGATCCTGCTAGGTGAGCACTCTACCACTAAGCCACATTCCCAGTCCTGATTTCTTTATTTCTCCTCCTCCTCTTCCTCCTTTTCCTCTTCCTCCTCCTTTTTTTTTGAAATGAAAAATAATACATGCTCCCCGGTGCACTGTCACCCTAGCTACTCAGAAGGCTGAGATGTGAGGATCATGGTTCGAAGTCAGCCCCGGTTGGGAAATCTGTACGACTCTTTATCTCCAGTGGAGCAGCAAAAAGCTGCAAGTGGCAGTGTGGCTTAAGTGGTAGAGCACCAGCCTTGAGCAAAAGAAACTCAGGGGTGATGCCCAGGCTACCATTTTGATTCTTGACTCCCATTACTCCTAGGGGGTGGAGGAAATGTCCCCCCCCTCCCTATTTTATCCTGTTCCATGCTCCAATGTCCACCTGGTAAGACTTTTTTTAAGTTTTTTTTTTTTTGTGAGACTTTGTGAACTTCTTTGCATTGGGGAATCTCAAGTGCCTGTGTGTTTTGTGTGGAAAATGGAAAGCTAAGGAAACTCCATCCTGGTCCCTTCCTCCCTCTCTTCTTTCCTTCCTTCCTTCCTTCCCTATTTCTTTCTTTGCCCTCTATTCCTTCTCCTTCTGTCCCTCTCTCCCCGCTTCCTTCCTTCTGTCTTTCCTCATTTTTTTTTTGGCCAGTCCTGGGGCTTGAACTCAGGGCCTGGGCACTGTCCCTGAGCTTCTTTTGCTCAAGGCTAGTGCTCTACCACTTGAGCCACAGAACCACTATCCAGCTTTTTCTGTGTATGTGGTACTGAGGAATGGAACCCAGGGCCTCAGGCATGCTAGGCGAGCACTCTACCACTGAGCCACATTCTCAGCCCTCATTTCTTTCTTTTCCCTAGATTCTTCCTTCTTCTGTCCCTCTCTTCCTCTTTTCTTCTTTCCACCCTTCCTTCTTATTTCCCCTACCCTTTCTTCTTCTCCCTCTTTTCCCTTTCTTTTTTCTTCTTCCTCTCCCTTCCATTCTTCCTTCTCTCCCTCCCTCCTTCTTTCCTTCCTTCCTCTCTCCCTCTCTTCTCCCATTCCTCCCTTCTTCTTCCTCTCCTTTCTATTCTTCCTTCTCTCCCTCCCTTCCTCCATCCCTCCTTCCATCCTTCCTCCTTTCCCCCTACCCTTTCTTCTCCCTCCCTTTCCCTTCCTCCCTCCTTTCTTCATTTCCCTTCCATTCTTCCTTCCCTCCCTTCCTGCCTCCTTCCTTCCTTCCTCATTCCCTTCCTCTCTCTCCCTTCTCACTTTCTCTTTCCTTTCCCTCCTCTCCCTCTTTCCCTCTCTCCCCTTGCCTCTGTGCCCTCTCACTGAACGCTTCCCAAGTGGACAGATGCTCTGTGTCACCAAGTGCCCTGTGTCCTGACAGCTCTCTCTCCTCTGCTCCCTGACCCCGCCCCCCCCTGCCCAGGGCCCGCTCATAGCACGCACCGCACGAGTGTAGTGAATCCAGATGTCCCCTTGCTGTCATCTGAGTTGACTTTGGAGCTTTTCCAACACTGTGTCTTCTCCTAGATCCATCCCTGCCTTCTTCCTACCACCTCTCATCAGGTACCTCCATCCCTCCCCACCCCCAAAAGCTCTGATCGCTCACAGAGCCTGTGAGTTTGGAGACATGGAAGGTGACGTTTGATGGTAGAGCTCCTGAAATCTTGCCCATGAGGGACTTTTGCTCTGTTTACCCGACAGCTGGCAGTGATGAAACATAGACCCTGAACTCCCAGAGTCTCTGACTTTGTACCTGTGGTGCCACACATGGTAGGCAGATAAGGGACGCCAGCTGGTTTGCTAATAGCGTGTGTGTGTGTGTGTGTGTGTGTGTGTGTACATGTGCATGCGCGTTACTGGTGTTAGGGCCCTGAGTTCCAGCCCTATGACCAACAAAGGACAAAAAAGAAAGACATCAAATGAAGGAGAGGACACTGGTGGACATGGTTCTATCATTTTTTTTTAATCTGGTGGGCTTTGGCTTGGGACAGGGGACAGAAAGAAGGCATCAAGTTGTTCAGAGCCAGGAGAGGCTGCACATGCACAGTGACAGGGGTAGAAATGTCTAAGGAGACACACAGAAGGGGCTTCTGGGATGGGAAGGTGGGGGGAGATCCAGGAAGGCTTCCTGGAGTAACTGGCCAGCAGTAGCAGGAGCAATCGCTGGGCTGGGAAGGTGGCTCAGGGGTAGAGTGCTCACCTAGCATGCATGAGGCCCTGGGTTCAAGTCCTCAGTACCTCATCCACAGAAAAAGCTAGAAGTGGCTCTGTGGCTCAAGTAGTCGAGTGCTAGCAAGTCCCTGAGTTCAAATCCCACTAGTGGTACCAAAACAAACAATGATGTAAAGGAGAGGGGTGCCACAGAACCAGAAGGAGGGGTGATCAGTTGAACATGTGGAGAGAAGACCAGAAAGCCCCCTGTCCGTGGCCAGGACTTACGGCTGGCTTGGCCGAGATCACTGCAGAGGCTTGAGGCGGTAGCGAAAAGGCACGTCGTACGTGGGTTGGGATGTCCCAAACCCCCAGCGCTCGGGGTCCAGTGGGGGCACGGCGATGTTGGCATCGATCAGCTCAAGGTCAAAGTAGGTCACCATGAGCAAGATGAAGAGTTTCATCTCACTGAGGGCAAAGAATCGGCCAGGGCAAATGTTGATCCCAAAACCCCAAGGCATGGAATAGTGGTGAATTTTTCTCCCTTGCTTGTAGAAGTCCACTTTCCGGCTCCCATTGGGGTTGAGGAAGCGATCATACTTAAAGCGATCGGGCTCGGGGTGGATGTCGGGATCCATGTGCACCGAGAGGTAAGGGAAGAGAGCGATCTTGTCCCCTCGACGGATCAGATACTGGCGCCCATTGGACATGGTCAAGGTGTAGTCTTCCTGGACCACTCTGAGCAGGGTGGGTGTGGCTCCCAGCCTTAAGGTTTCTTCCATCACGCTATCCAACACTGGGGTTTGCTTCAGGGCGCTGAACTTGAAGGTGAAGCACTGGTTCTCCTCCAATCGGGGCTCCCCTAACACCTCTTTGGCCTCCCTTCTGACCTCCTGCAGGGCCCAGGGGTGCTTCAGCAAGAACAAGAGCGCCCAGAAAGACGTGGGGCCTGTGTTACCCTGAGAAGCCCAGAGCATCATGAAGTTGAACTTGTCCTGCATCGCCTGCGTCCTACCTTCCTCTCGGAGCTGCTGGAGCATGTAGTTTAGCCAGACGCTCACACCTTCCTTGTCTTCCACTGACAGCATCCGGTGGAAGAGTTGCTGGAGCCGATTGACGTCCAGCCATTCCTGGGGTCTCAGGAGGGAATAGACGAACCTGGGGAAGAGCAAATCGAAGCGACGGAAGTGCACGAACATCTCTTCTGCTTGGAGCAAGGCTTGCTCTTTGTCTTTGGTGCTCCCGAACAGACTCAGGAAGCCGGCCTTGAAGACGATGTTGTAGCAGAAATGAAAGAGGCCGTCTTCCTGCCAGCCTTGGTTGTCAGGCCTCGAGCCTCCGGGCCCCAGCAGCACCAGGGAAAGACTCTCCAATAAGGCCCCATTGAGCTCCTCCAAACCATCGCCCATCAGATACCTAGCACTGGCTGTGTGGATCATCTGATTATTTTTCTCAGTGGGCTGGTACCCAAAGACCTTCAGGACCAGTTCTTGGGCATACTCCCTGAAGTCTAGCTTCTTCCGTGACTCCCTGAGGATTGAGCCAAAAGAGAGAGGGTCCATGACATAGGTGACGTACTGACCTCCGAGCTGCAAGGTGAATACCTCCCCGTGTTTGGCTCGCATGCGTTTCAGAAACTCCAGCATGTTCTTCCGGAAAGCCAGCGTGTGGCCCAGCCAGGGGATGAAGCCCTTGTCCAGAGGTGGCTCTTGAGGTCTCCGTTGTCGGAAGAGTCCCGGGAAAGACAGGTAGACAGCCACCAAGGCGAGCAAAGCTACCAAGGCCGGAGCCCACGGGAACATCGTGACTTGCTCGTGGCAGGCTGAAACTCAGCTCTGAGGCTGAAGACTGGGGGAGGTCTTGACAAAAATGTGATGGCAAAGGTCTCTGCATCTGGACCTTGATCTAGATCTGTCAACTCTTGTGCAAACAAGCAGCGAGCTAGCACCCAAGAGGAGTATTTCTCTGGTTTCATACGTTAACCATACTTGGCCCAGACTAAAGCAGAAGTTGCTGAGGATGAGGAAGAGCTCGCCAGAGACATGGGCTGGCTCGGATCCCAGAGCTTGCTGTGGCCAGCTGGAGGCTTTGCCCTGACCTTTGACCCTGCGTTGGCACCTTAGGTTGACCTACTGACCATTCACTTTTTTCTTTTTTTTTGGTGTTAGGCCTGGGGCTTGAACTCAGGGCCTGGGTGCTGTCCCTGAGCTGCTTTTGCTCAAGGCTAGCACTCTACCACTTGAGCCACAGCACCACTTCTGGTTTTTTTATTTTGGTAACTTATTGCAGAGAAGAGTCTCACGGAATTTCTTGTCTGGGCTAGCTTTGAATCGTGATCCTCAGATCTCAGCCTCCTGAGTAGCTAGTATGACAGGTGTGTGCCACCAGCGCCCGGCCTAAGGTGACATATTATTAAAGTAATTAAAATAGGGCTTTGTATACATCAATTCTTATGTTTGTGAGGTTTTTTTTGGTCAGTCATGGGACTTGAACTCAGGCCCTGAGTTCTTGTGAAGCACTGTACCACTTTGAGCCACAGCATGATTTCTGGTTTTTCAGTGGTTCATTGGAGGTAAGAGTCTCACAGGGTCTTTTCTGTCTGTCTGGGCTGTGTTGAACCTCGATCCTCAGATCTCAGCCTCCTGAGCAGCTAGGATGACATAGGCATGAGCCATCAGCACCCAGCTCCAAGTCTACCTTGAAGCCTTTTCTTGTACTTTGGCTCCCTCTGCTGGCCTTTGTGGAAGTCCTGTGTTTGGTCTTCTCTGGTCTTTTTTTGTTTTTTTTGTCCGTCTTGGGGCCTGAACTCAGGGCCTGGGCGCTGTCCTTCAGCTTTTCAGCTCAAGGCTAGAGCTCAACCACTTGAGCCATAGCACCACTTCCGGCTTTTTCTGCTTATGTGGTGCTGAGGAATCGAACCCAGGGTCTTACGCATGCAAGGCAAGAACTCCACCATTGAGCCACCTTCCCAACCCCTTCCCCTTTGGTCTTTCTGACCAGCTTAAAACTTTGCCCAGGTTCATGTCTGCTTCTAGCTCTATGAACATTAAGTCAAGATCAAGTGAAGAATCTATGTGTGAGCCACCATAGCTCACACCTGTTCTTTCTTTCTTTCTATCTTTCCTCCCTCCCTCCCTCCCTCCCTCCCTCCCCCCTCCCTTCTTTCTTTCTTTCTTTCTTGTCGGTTGTGGGGCTTGAACTCTGGGCCTGAGTGCTGTCCCTGAGTTCTTCAGCTCAAGGTGAGCCCTCTACTACTTGAGCCACAGCATCACTTCTGGCTTTTATTCTGTGATTACTTGGAGAGGAGAGTCTCCTCCAATTTCCTGCTCTGGGCTGGCTTTGAACAGCAATCCTCAGATCTCAGCCTCCTGAGTAGCTAGGATGACAGGTGTGAGCCACCAGTGCCCGGTTAGATTGATATTTTTGCTCTTAATTACTCTTGATGCTGTTACACTTTTTAACTTTCTAGCTCTTGTTTAACGTTCTATGTTTTGGGTCCAACCTAGAAAATAGAAGTATCCTCATCAGGGAGCTGGTAGAGTGTTTGCCTAGCATTCATGAAGCCCTGGGTTTGACTCCTCAGTACCACAGACACAGAAAAAGCCAGATAGTGGCACTGTGGCTCCAGTGGTAAGAGCGCCAGCCTTGAGCCAAAGAAGTTCGGGAGACAGTGCCCAGGCCCTGAGTGCAAGTTCCAGGACTGACATAAAATAAATAAATAGAGAATAAACAGAAAGTAGCCTTGTGAGGCTTACCTTGTTTTGTATATAGCCACTACTTGTGGTTTTTGCCTTTCTAAAAGCTTTGTGCAAGAGCCATTTGGGGCTGCAGGTCTTTGTGACCAGAGTCTACCTGTGGTTGCTGACTTTCCACTCAAGACTGGCAATTCAACCTTTCAACTTGTGGCATCTCTGTATCTGGCTGATCAAACTGCCACTAAACAACCCGCATGAGCCACCAGTTGGTCATTTTTGTTCCTAGTTCGTGGGTTACAGGTCAAAGTGACCTTTTGTAATTGACCATAACCCTAATAGCTCATATCAGCTTGCTTCTGAAGTAAGGAGTCTGGGTCCAACTTGGCACCATCTTGGCCACGTGGTGGATGAGAAGGTATTGGGTTTAACTGTCGCCATCTTGTCTTTGTGGTGAAGGAAGGGAAGTTCCACCTCTTCCCCAGGTGATGGGCGTGCCTGAATTCCTAGAGGGAGGAGCAGGGACTTGGATGATGGGTTACTGGACCTGTCAGTCCTTGTGCCTTGAATTTGTGAGACTCTACTTGCAGTCGATAGCTTTCTAATAAAGACTTCCAATTTGACCTCTCAAAATGTGGTCTCTCCGTTCCTCATGATTAGATTCCCATGTAACACTTCTTCCCTTGAACAGATACCACATATTCTAGCAAGACAAGACACCCGACCCCATACAACCATACTTATACTAGGCACAGGTTAGTAGAGTACCCCTACTCTCTCCCAGATACAGGACTAACCAATCTATAATACACTGCTTAAGTTTTTGGAGGGGTGGGGGCTGGTCATGGGACTTGAACTCAGGGCTTGGACGCTGTCCCTGAGCTTTTGTTTCACTCAAGGCGAACACTCTACCACTTTTGAGCCCACAACTCCACTTGCAGTTTTCTGGTGGTTCAGTGGAGATAAGAGTCTCACAGACTTTCTTGCCCGGGCTGGCTTTGAACCTCACTCCTCAGATCTCAGCCTCTCGAGTAGCTAGGATGACAGGAATGATCCACCGGTGCCTGACTTACTTGCTTATCATCCTTCAGAAGGTATTCTTTGTATAGGTAGGTCCGTGCACACATGTAATATGGATTTTCCTCAGATCGGTTGCACTGCAGAATGAATATATATTTTATATTAAACATATGTAATAAATGTTATATATGTGTATCATCTTTCTGGAGGTATTCTTCGTACACGTAGGTCCATGCACACATGAAATATGGATTTTCCTCAGTTCTGCTGCATTGCGGAATGGATATATAATATATGTTATATAAAATATGTATAATATACATTATATGCAATATATAAAACATACATATTATATGATATTATATATCTTGGATGAACAACTCTGCCCTGGGCTGGTGGTTGTGCGGTAGGTGTGAAAGACACATTCTAGGACTCCAGACATCAGCCTGTGCTGCGGGGTTAAAGGTCACAACCCTCTGGAGACGCGGTCCCGGGCCAGGGTGGGAGGTGTCACCCTCCCTGTCGCGCACGCGCAGTCAGGTCACCGCAGGGTGCCACGTAATGAAAGGTCAGGGGTGACAGCACCTACCCAGCAGCATAGTATTCCGCATCTCCAAGCAGATCAGGACAGGGCCCGGAGCTTGCCGTGGCTCCCGAGCTGCTCTCTGATCGTGGCGGCCGCCCTCTGCCTCTCCTTCTTCTCCCTGGACGGCTCTTCCCAGAAGGAGGGAAGGGGAGAACCATAGAGTAGGTGGGGTTGGGCTATGGGGGGGCGTCTGGGTCCTCCAAGATTCCTAGAGGGGCTCCTCGCCCCGCTCGTCCCTACCATGGCCAAGGTGCACGTGGCTCCTGGCCTCTCCGCCCGCGGCGTGATGACGCACTTCCGGTGAGGCAGCCATCTTGGCGATTCCTAGCGAGGCTCCTCCCCTTTTTTGGCTCTACGCTGGGCAAGGTGCACGTGGTCCCCCCCGGGGCGTGATGACGCACTTCCGGCGGGCAGCCATCTTGGCTCCTAACGGTCGTCCGTTGGGTGGGGCGGCCTTGGTGAGGCACGGCGGGTGGAGGCGGCCGCCACCTCGGGTTCCGCGGACGCTGCGGAGGCCGCCGGGGGCCTCTGGCGTG
>NW_012267344.1:1615227-1627781 GCF_000151885.1 Dipodomys ordii | reverse complement strand
GGGGGGGGGGGAGGGGCGTGGGCAAGTCAGGACGGTGCTGTGGAGGTAGGTGGATAAGACATGGGGTCAGGCAGGGTGTGGAGGAGAGGGAGATGAGGTAAAGGAAGAGGGGGGGGTCCTGCGTGTGAGGGGGCTGTGGGGGGGAAGGAGGGATGGAGGACAAAGGGCATGGCAGAGTGGAGTGGGCAAGGCTCGTGGAGTGGGTATTGGAGTGGGGGGGGGGAAGGGCGGGCCGAGGCCTCCCAGTACTGACACTGGGTCGGGTGGAAGCGTTGTCATTGTGGTCCCCCAAAGAAGTGTTTGTAATGGTAGCTAGTGTCCCCCGTGGCCCGCGCCTGTCATCCTAGCTACTTGGTAGGCTGGGATCTGAGGAGGGTGGTTCAAAGCCAGCCTGGGTAGGAAAGTCCATGAGACTTCATCTTCAATTAAAACACCAAGAGAAACCGGAAGTGGAACAGTGACTCAAGTGGTAGAGCACCAGCCTTGATAGAAATAGTTAAGCTTCAGTAACACACACACACACACACACACAGAAGCTAAGATTACAAGCATATGTTCCCATAACTGACCAGTACTGCGCACTGTCCCTTAGCTTTCTTGCTCAAGGCTGCTGTTGTACCCATCAAGCCATATCTCTACTTCCAGGTTTTTGGTGCCTAATTGGAGATAAGAGTCTTGCACTTTCCTGCTCAGGCTGGCTTAGAGCCTCAGATCTCAGCCTCTTGATCTACCGGTACCCAGCTTACAAGTCTTCATATTTAATATCCCAGTCTCTACTATGATTGTAGAGACTCAAGTGTCTGGAATTCCAACTTTCCATTGTTTTTTTTTTAATGATGTCTCTTGGATTATTGAATTTACATTTTTTCCAATCTACCTTCTTGGACTGATCTTGTCTTCCTTCCTATAGTCCCCCCACTCTGCCTACCATCTTGCTTTCGTGTGCCTAGAATTGGGATTGACAACAAGAAATAAACTGATCAGTCAGAAGTTGGTATGACCAAGGCTTTGGCAGAGTGTAGGCATGTAGTTACTGTCTCTAATGTTTCTCCGTTAATCTGCAGCTCCTGGAATTTTTACATTTTCCCAAGACAAGACCAACAGAGGCTTAAGTAATGGCAGAAATGTCAACCACCACATGCCAGGTGATTTCCTTGGCTTCTATAATATCCATGTGTGTCTATATTGTTTTGCTTCCTTTTGGGTTGGTAGTGGGACTTGAACTCAGAAAGAAGACAGAGATGTCCTCTCATTGATGGTGTGCATCACGTTGTTAAAACTCGCAGATCTCGAAGCTCACCAGGGCTGGGAAGGTGGCTGAGTGGTATAGAGTGCTTGCCTAGCATGCATGAAGCCCCGGGTTCGATTCCTCCCTACCCCATGCACAGAAAAAGCCAGAAGTGGCGCTGTGGCTCAAGGAGTAGAGCGCTAGCCTGGAGGAAAAGCAGCTCAGGGGACAGCGCCCAGGCCTTGAGTTCAAGTCCCAGGACTGGCCAACAAACCAAAAAAGCTTTTTTATGATCTTGTTTTAGGTGCCAGTGACTTTTGAAGATGTAGCCGTGCGCTTCACCGAGGAAGAATGGGCCAGCCTGACCCCTGCTCAGAAGACCCTGTACAAGGACGTGATGATGGAGAACTACAAGACTGTGGCTTCCGTGGGTAAGGATTCTCATCTCCACGAGGTTCCCTTTAGAGCAGGAATCGCTCATGTGTCCACAGTAGCTCATTCCACCCAGCAGTGATCGGAGGTGGGCAGCTAGGTGAAGCTCAGGGGGTTCTGGTGACCATCCGCCATCATGGAAGAGTCATGGTCTACGTCCTTCCCTGCCTTCGAGGTGATGCTGTAGATACAGCATGACTTGAGATACCATCCGGGTATTTCCTATGGAACCTCTCTCTTCTCTTGGGAAAGCCCATCTCCTTCCTACCCTGAGAATTTAACATCCTTTCCCCTCCCGCACCCATCCTCCTCCTCTAATTGTTGTCAGTCATAGGCCTTGAACTCAGGGCCTGGGCGCTGTCCCTGAGCCTCTTTGTGCTCAAGCCTAGCACTCTACCACTTGAGCCAACAGCGCCACTTTCGGTTTTTGAATGATTTATTGGAGATAAAGAATCTCACCGGGACATTTCTATCTGGGCTGGCTTTGAATCATGATCCTCAGATCTCAGCCTCTTGAGGAGATAGGATGACAGGCGGGAGCCACCAGCACCCAGCAATTGTAGTATTTTTGTTTCCCTCTTCAAGCAAGGACACCCATTTCCAAGCCAGCTCTGATCTCGCAGCTGGAGGAAGGGAACGAGCCTTTCACACAGCGGCAGGAAGTGTTGCCTAGAGGAGACTGGAAAACGGCCTTCCCAAGTAAGTTATGCTTTGCTCTTCATTTGCTTTCACCCCATCCAATGGAAAGATCTTGCTTCTTGTTTGTGTGTTTGCAAGGGGGTAAAGTGGGGGGATACTAGAGCTAGAACTCAAGGCCTGGAAACTGTCCCTTTGCTTTTCTACTCAAGGCTGGAACTCTGCCACTTGAGCCACAACTCTTTCTTACTTTTTTTTTTTTTTTGGTCGGTCATGGGGCTTGAACTCAGCCTGGGCACTGTCTTTGACCTCTTCAGCTCAAAGAGAGGGCTCTACCACTTGAGCCACAGCACCACTTCTGGTTTTCTGGTGGTTGATTGGAGATAAGAGTCTCACAGTCTTTCCCGCCCAGGCTGGCTTTGAACCATGATCCTCAGATCTCAGCCTCCTGAGTAGCTAGGATGACAGGCCTGAGCCACTGGCACCTGACCAGATCTGTGTTCTTTATGCCTGGCACTTTGAAGAGTACCTTGGGCTCCTTGATCAAACCATTCCTGCTGGGTTCTTCTTCAGACTGGAGCAGGCTGGTTGTGTTATACGCCGGAATGCTTTTGTCCTTGGGGATATGGAGAAAACATTTTCTAAATAACTGGTTATGCATGATCATTTTTTCCCACTTTGTTTTACAGGGTCAATAAATGGGCTGCACCGTTTCCTTTCTTTTTTTTTTTCTTTTTTAATTTTTTAATCGGTCATGGGGCTTGAACTCAGGTCCCTGAGCCTCTTTGTGCTCAAGGCTAATGCTCTACTACTTGAGCCACAATACCACTTCTGGTTTGAGGGTGGTTAACATTGGAGTTAATTGGACTTTCCTGCCCAGGTTGGCTTCAAACTGTGATCCTCAGATCTCAGCCTCCTGAGTAGCTAGGATTATAGGCATGAGCTACAGGTACCCAGCTGGCTGCACCATTTTCTTGTCCACTAGCCAGCAGAACTAACAGAACAATTAATTTTTTTTTGCTTTTCACGCTTAGAGAATATGTTAAAAGATTCAGATCATTTATCTTTTTGTGCCAGCATTAGGAACTGAATTCAGGACATCCTGCTTTTGCTTAGTATTTTTTTGTTTGCTCAAGGCTGGTGATCTACCACTTTCGCCACACCTCCTTGTACTTCAGGCTTTGTACTTAAATTGGAGATAGGCAACTCACAGACTTTTCTGCCCAGGCTAGCATCACACCACGATCCTCAGATCTCAGCCTTCTGAGGATCTAGGATGACAGGTGTGAGCCACCAGCACCTAGCTTACATAACTGGGAAATTGAGATCCTTGAAGGTAACTTACAGATACCATTGTTTTTCTCTCCTCTAGGATTAATATTGAAATTAAGAAGATACGCTTACTTAGTTAAAATAATACAATATCCTGAGAGATTTCCTTGCTGGGAAGACAGAAAAAAGGCTTAAATTTTGACCTTTAAATAACAGTTTTCTAAGGCGCAACAGGTGCCATATGAAATGATCTGAAACATATGGTTTGTTTCTCAACTCATTAAAATTCATGTTGCTATACAAAGGAGGCTCATGTCTTTTTATTTTTCTTTAATTTTTAGTGTTAGTACTAGTAGTTAGGCCTTGGAGCTAACCCTTAGCTTTTTCCCGTGAGGCTGGTACTCTACCTCTTGAGCCATAAGTTAAGATTCTCATGGACTTCCTTCCCCAGGCTGGCTTTGAACTACAATTCTCAGAGCTCAGCCTTCTGCGAAGCAAAGATGATAAGCATGAGTCACCAGCTCCCAGCTAGTTTAAGTTCTTTTTACTTATTTATATTTTAACTATTTCTTTTTGCCATTCCTGGGGCTTGAACTCAGGACCTGGCCACTGTCCCTGAGCTGCTTTTGCTCAAGATTAGCACTCTACCACTTGAGCCACAGTGCCACTTCTAGCCTTTTCTGAGTATGTGGCACTGAGGAATTGAACCCAGGGTTTCATGTATGCTAGGCAAGCACTCTACCACTAAGCCACATTCCCAGCCCAAGGGCTTTCAGTTCTTTATGTGAGGTTATGAGTGTAATGCATCTTGGTTAGTGTCACCCCTTTGATTATTCTCCATCTCTCCTAACCCCATACATTATCTCAGTCATATTTCCAAGATTCATCTGTCCTGTAATGGATATCAATGCATCACTATCAGGTAACATTTATTTTTTATTTCTATGGTCGTGGGGCTTGAACTCAGGCCCTGGGCACTGTCTTTGAGTTCTTCATCTCCAGGCTAGCGCCCTACCACTTGAACCACAGTGTCACTTCCTGTTTTCTGGTGGTTCATTGGAGATAAGAGTCTCATGGTCTTTCCTGCCCAAGCTGGCTTTGAACCATGATCCTCAGATCTCAGGCTACTGAGTAGCTAGGATGACAGGCGTGACCCATCAGTGTCCAACCCTTGTATTTCTTTCCCTATAACATTGGTATGAGATGGTATTGTCAGGTATTCCTCCTCTTTATCAGGTGGGAAAATCTGCTCTGAGAATGAACTCCCAATTTCCAGTAACCGCAAAACCTGTGTTCTGGTTAATTTCTGTCAAAAGCCTATGCAAGGTGGTCAGACTGGAACTGGTTCTGAAGCGAGCAGGCCCCAAATATACTCGGGTGTAAAGTCCCGGATGTTGAGATTGTTGATGAATAATTGTCCTGAGGTGGTCTTTGTTCGGGCTCTGCCTATACATTCTACAATAGCTGTCAAAGAACTCAGGGCTGAATTAAAGCACAAGATACCTGCCGTGTGGAAGGCTGAGCACCAGGTGGCGCTATTCTTTCAATCCTTGTATGAAGCTTCTCTTTATACCCTTGATGGCTGCAATCCGAAAGTGTCAGATCTTTCCTGCCAGCCTAGAATGGAAGCTTATTTATTCTGTTCTACTTCTAAGGAGGTCAGTCGTGACTACTGAGAGAAACTTAGGAAACCCAATCCTGTGAGTTCTCAAGATTCATTTTTCACGTATATGTGCATGTGCACATGTGTGCACACACGCATGTGCATGCTTGTGCACGCATGTGCTGGGGTGTAATCTCAGGGCCTGGGCACTGTCCCTTAGCTTTTTTGCTCAAGGCTAGTGATTTAACACTTGAGCCCCAGCTCCACTTCCGGCTTTTTGGTGGTTCACTGGAAATGCTGACTTTGACCCTCACATCTTTAACAAGCTGCAGATCCTCATATCTTAATCTGCTCCTGACCTTCAGAAGTTGCTAAGCCAACCATGGTGGCTGTACGAGAAAGCGCCTTACATTCATTATCTGCTTGAATCTTTTTAGACTGCTGTGGGTGGCTGATGCCTGCGGTATCCTAGCTACTCAGGAGGCTGAGATCCTGAGGATCATGGTTCAAAACCAGCCCTGGAAGGATCAAGTCCCATGAGACTCAGATCTCCAGGGAAACCCAGCCCGAAAGCCAGAAATGGGGCGGTGGTGTGGCTCAAATAGTAGAACACCAGCCTTGAATGGAAAAGCTACGGGACAGTACCTAGGCCCCTCTTACTGTCTCTCTCTCTCTCTCTCTCTCTCTCTCTCACACACACACACACACACACACCTTAGCTCCTTGCCCTGATCATGTTAGCAGGGCGACACAGCCCCACCCTCCACCCTGAACCCCAACAACTTTTGCACAAACGTGTGGATCTCTTGAGAAAAATCTGTCCATTGTGAAGTGGGCATCAGCTTTTTCCTTCCAAACCGCCTTTGGGAACTGAGCCCGAGAGAGGGAAAAAAAAAAAAAAAAAAGGTAGTAGTGAAAGAGCTTTGTCTTTCTGTGGTTTTGCCGCAGACGTTGGCAGTTGAGGGGGGAACAGGGGGAGAGACCCCCCCAGGTAGCATATACACCATCTTATTTGCACACATTAGAGGCCAAATTGGGGAGCTCTGTGCCAGGCACCCCTGGCTAGCCTTGGCAATGGACCCAGAGGGTGGAGCCTTCATTCCCAGCTCACCCAGCCCAGCCCTGGGCAGGACTTTTATTGTGAAGGGAGGTTCCCCTCCCTTGCTTTGCTGGGACATTCACTCCTGGCTGGGACTTTGCAAACTTTGCCAAAAAAAAAAAAAAGTGCAGCTGATCGACCGGACTTTGCAGCTGCTTAGAGACTCCCTTAGATCCTTCTAGATCGCAGCGATCCAGGCTTTCAGATCACTCTGGGAGCTCTCCCACCTGCGGGGCGTTCTGTGTGCCTAGCACCCTGGAACTTTACACAGGGTTCCTCTCCCCTCTCCCAGCCCCCCTCTGCTAGGTACATTGCCTGGTGGGGGGCTAGAGGAAATGAATCTGCTCCTTGGATGAACACCTCACAGCACTGGCAGCAAACCTGCAGAGACATGGTAGGGATTCCAGGAGGTAATCACGGGTGTGGCTGGGCCTTGTGTGTGTGTGGAGGGGGGGTGGGCACCTGCACAGGTGGTTTTCAGGGCAGCCATTGGCTCTGGGTGTGTACAGCTGGTCTTGGGGTCCTGCCCCAGCGCCACTTCTGTCTTTGCCGTGGTTCATTGGAGCTAAGAGTCTCATGGGCTTTTTCCTGCCTGGGCTGGCCTCGAACCACGATCCTCAGGTCTCAGCCTCCTGAGTAGCAAGGATGACAGGCGTGAGCCACTGGCCTGTGGCCCAAATGACTTCTTTAAAAGTTAACACCGATCATCTTAATTGGACAACATGGACGTATTTCATCTTGAAATCCTTGGAACTGGTTTTGTGTACATTGCTTGTACAGAAGTAGGAGAGAGGGCCTGGGAAGGTGGCTCAGTGGTAGAGCGCTCGCCTAGCATGCAGGAAGCCCCAGGTTCGAGTCCTCAGGACCACATCCACAGAAAAAGCCGGAAGTAGCACTGGAGCTCAAGTGGTAGAGCGCTAGCTTTGAGCCAGAGAAGCTTAGGGACAATGCCCAGACCCTGAGTTCAAGCCCCAGGACTGGGGGAAAAACGTAGGAGAGAGACCAAACCAGTAGTGTGGAATTTACCTGTCTTACTTTGCTAATGGTACCTAACTCCGGCCACTGGATTCCCTCCTGCCCAGCCTCCAGCTGGACGTACAGGGGTTGGTACATCTGTCCTGGTCCAGCGTTTCTCCCCACTACTGGCTTGGATTTCCACGAAAGTGGCCGCGGGACGGGGCTGTATCCCAGGCTGTTTACCTGTGGGCAGTTTTGTTTGGCTTTGGTGGGTGTTGGCTGGCAGTAAGCATACAACCTCTTCCAGAAGAACCATCCAGAGGATTCCAGTTCTCTCATCTTGGCTTGGGGTGGTTAGATTCCTGGTTCTAGGTTGAGGAGCCAAGTTGGGTAGTGAATTTTCCAGAAATGCTGTACTTAGCGAGCCAAGAACTAGTTAAAAGACCCATGTATGGGTATGGGCCAGGTGCTGTGGCATACTCCTGTCATCCTAGCGACTTAGGAGGCTGAGATCTGAGGATCATAGTTTGAAGCCAGCCCAACAGGAAAGGTGAGACTCTTTTTTTTTTTTTTTATCTCCAGCGAACCATCGAAAAGCCAGAAGGGGAACTGTGGCTCAAGTATTCTAGTGCCAGCCTTGAGTGGAAAAGTTAAATGACCAGACCTATGTCCTGAGTTCAAGTCTCAGGACTGGCACAAAAATAGATCAGGAAAAAGCTTAGGTCTGGGAAGGATCTTTCACCCACAGGTACTATGTGGGTAACCTCTGGAAGGGGGCCATGCTAAGGTGTGTGTGGTAGCAATTCTAGATTGTTCGTGGTATATCTTTCTGCTGGCCTCACTGGGAAAGATCCTTCCTATGCCCAGAATGGACCCTGTACTCAAATTCACCCAGAATTCACCCCAAATTCACCCCAGCAGCCTTCTTAGAACCCAAGGGTATCATTGTATTCCTTGTTTTGTATTTTTTTGTTTTGGTGCCAGTCCTGGGGCTCGAACTCAGGGCCTGGATACTGTCCCTGAGCCTTTTTTTTTTGCTCAAGGCTGGTGCTCTACTACTTAAACCACAGCTCCACTTCTGGCTTTTTGGTATCTCATTCCACATATGTGGACTTTTCTGCCTGGGCTGGCTTTGAATCCGTGATCCTCAGATCTCAGCCTCCTGAGAACCTAAGATAACAGGTGTGAGGGAACTCCTGGAGCTGGGGTGGTTCTAGCTTTATTATTCATCACTTCATTGAGCACTGAGTCCTTGAAATACTCCAGATGTCATCACTGGTCATCAAGACACAAGAGAGACTTAACAGCCACATCACTAAGTAGGAGGGGCTAGTTGCTAAGTAGGAGGAGCTACAGTATCTAAGCATGGGCTATAGTTTCTAAGTAGGAGGGGCTATGTTTCTAAGGGGGAGGGGCTTCACAGACCCGAGAGCAAGACAATCCATCGAAGTTAAAGATAACCAAAGAATTTTATCTATGCTAGAAGGAGGGCCAGTGACCCAGAACTGTATACCCAGAACTCAGAGCAGCCTCGACCACCAAACCTCCAAGCCTCCAGTGGGCAGCTCGGACCTTTACTGGTTGGTCTGCAAACCTCCAACCCCAGACCTCCAAAGCTCCTAACCTCCACAGGCCCTGCTGGTTAGTACGTGAGTCCTTCCACCCCAGGTGAGATGTCCTTCGTACGCAGCTCTCCAAAAGCTTCCCATTTCCGTTTCTGGTCTGTGGGCATCTTCTGTTAAGAATGGATGTCTTTGAAGCCAACTACGGTGGCTCACCTCTGTAATCCCAGCAACTAGGGTGGCAGGGATTGGGTAGCAGATGGCAGTTCTTGGGTCAGCAAGGAGATCCATTTGAGAGCCTCTCCCATTGAGTAGTTGGACAGCATGGTGCATGCCTGTCATCCTAGCGACACAGCAAGTAGAAATAGGCGGATTGCTGTCCAGATGACACATAGGATGCTTTCGAGATCTATTCCCCTCCCCCCAAAAAGGCAAGAGGGTATGAAGTATATGCCTACCTATAACCAGAAATCTCTGACTTGAACCCCAGTATACCAATAAGTAAATAGGTATTTTTATAAAAGCAAAACCAAAAGGCAATAGTGAAGTCTTAGGCGATCTTGGTGGTACAACGCAATAGGGTGTGGGGCTTGTGGTAAAGTAGGGAAAGCGAGTCACAGAAGGACTCCTCCCTTTCCTCCAACCATGTTGGCAGTGTGGGTTCCAAGTTGTGTCTAGAACTTCCTCCTCTTTCAGGGGAAGCTGGCCATCTGAATTTTTATGGGAAATACCTTGGCTTTTTAAACATTAGCTCAAATGGATTGAAAATGGTTCTGGCCAAACAAACCACATCTGCAGGCCAGCTTTTCTTTCTTTCTTTCTTGCCAGTCCCGAGGCTTGAACTGAGGGCCTGGGCGCTGTCCCTGAACTTCTTTTTACTCAAGGTTGGGTGCTCTACCACTTGAGCCATAGCACCACTTCTGGCTTTTTCTGTGTATGTGGTACTGAGGAATGGAACCCAGGGCCTCATGTGTGCAAGGCAAGCGCTCTACCACTGAGCCACCTTCCCAGCCACGCAGGTTAGCTTTGACCTTGGATCTGGCTTCAAAACTTCCTCTGGGTGGAATCCTACAGAAGTCTTGATTACCTTCTGGGAATGATAAAAATCTGCTTCAAGTCTTATTATGTTTTGGTGCCAATCGTAGGACTTGAACTCAGGGTCTGGGCATGATCCTTTAGCTCTTACGCTCAAGGCTGGTGCCCTTATCTCTTGAGCCACACCTCTACTTCCGGCTTTTGGGTAGTTCATTGGAATCTCATGCACTTTCCTGTCGGGGCTGGCTTTGATCCCCATTCCTCAGATCTCAGCCTCGTGAGTAGCTTGTATTACAGGCATGAGCTACCGGTCCTGGTTTGCAGGCTTTCCTGATTAGCTCAGCCTTCCTCCTCTTCTCTGTGGAACAGAGAGAGTAGAAATCTCTAGAAGATGAGAAAGAAGCCACCCAGAGGCAAACAGCCTTTAATATCTATATAGTATATAGAGATATACAGTATGTTATATATATTTAGATCTAGTTTGTATATTTTATTATATATTGATGGAATTTGGATATATTTTTAAATTAGATATATTTTACTATTAATATAGGACAGAATTCTATTACATATTATTATTATTATATCTTATATATAATTATATATATATACATTTTTTTCAACAACAGCTTCCTCTCTCCCCTCTCCTCCCTTCCCCACCCCAAACCCACACCCCAGCCTGAAGAAAAATGCCTAGCTGTTAGCTCCAAGACAGCAAGAGAACATTTCTAGCAAATGACAGGGACTCTTAAAATTCCCTGTGGTTTTGTGGTGTTCTCATATGGGGCTTCTTGAGAATTAAAGCAGTATGTTGCTCAAGCTGGGGGTGGGGAGAAGGGAGGGGGTCTCTTGGGGGGCTGGCAAAGCCTGCAGAGCCTGACTAGATGGGCGACACCCCCATCTCAGGGCCAGACAATGGCTAACACCCATCAGCAATTCTTATCATGGTCCCATGATTCCGCCTTGGAGAGAATCTCCAGGCATTTCTAGAACAATCACAGCTCTGTGCTGGGCTGCTGGTGGCTCACGCCTGTCATCCTAGCTACTCAGGAGACTGAGATCTGAGGATCTTGGTTCGAAGCCAGCCTGGGCAGACAAATCCCATAGGTGCTTAGCTAACAAAAAGGCAGACTTGGAGGTGTGGCTCAAGTGGTAGAGCACCAGCTGTGAACTTGAAAAAAACTGAGTGAGTGCATGAGGTCCTGAGTTCCTGTTACCAACATGCACACACACACACACACACACACACACACACACACACACACATATTTCTCAGGTCCTGGGACTTGAACTCAGGGCCTGGGCACTGTCCCTGAGCCTCTTTGTGCTCAAGACTAGCGCTCTACCACTTGAGCCACACAGCACCACTTCTGGCTTTTTCTGAGTAGTTTATTAGAAATAAGAGTCTCAGGGAACTTTCCTGCCTGGGCTGGCCTCCAACTGCGATCCTCAGATCTCAGCCTTCTGAGTAGCGAAGATGACAGGTGTGAGCCGCCAGCGTCTGGCTGCCCTGACTGCTATCCGATCTGCGGGGTGTCTGGCTCCCCACGCTTGCCCACCCAAGGCCTGCATCCTTCTGGTTTTCCCTGCCTGGAGTCTGGTCCTGGAGGCCAAGGACAGAGAGGCTGAGCAGGCCTCAGGAGCAGAGTCATTCCCAGGACATATGGTTTTAATCGAGTACTCTGACAAGCAACTCATATTCCTTTTCGCCCCAGCCCTAGCTTTGTTATGACAGTTAATTAACTAAACTTTGCGCGCATGCGCACACACATAGACACACACAAATGGCCCAGAGACTCTACAATTCCAATCTCAGTGGCAGTGTCAGATCTGAGAGTCAATGAGTCAGTGATGGGTGGGAGAGAGGGCGGCTAAAAGAGGGCAAAGGTCAGGGAACAGAACCAAGGGAGGTCCCGTCTTTAGCGAGGATCCCAGGATCAGAGCCACAGTCAACTTTTTCTCCTCCCCCCCCCCCATTTGGTGCCAATCTTGGGGCTTGAACTCAGGGCCTGGGCGCTGTCCCTGAGTTTTTTTGTGCTCAAGGCTAGTGCTCTACCACTTGAGCCACAGCACCACTTCTAGCTTTTTTCTGAGTAGTGTTTGGAGCTGAGAGTCTCTGGCCTCAAAACCCAATCCTCGGATCTCAGCCTCCTGAGTAGCTAGGATGACAGGCGTGAGCCACCAGCATCCAACAGGCCCCATGTTCTGGCTTGGCTTTCTTTGCCCAAGGCTGGTGCTCTACCACTCGAGCCACACCTTTCTAACTTTTCATTGATTAACCCAAGATCAGAGCATCACAGACTTTTTCTACCTGGGCTGGCTTTGAACTGCGATCCTCAGATCTCGGCCTCCTGAGTAGCTGGGATGTCAGATGTGAGCCCCCAGTGCCCGGCTGACGGTGAGACTTTTCACTGATTAGCAACAGATCAACTTGGTTCCTGCCAGAGAACTTTCTAGTATATTCAACATCATTCTCTCTGTTTTGTTCCTTTCTCCAAACCTTTTAAAGTTATTCAGCTGAGTATTTCTCATCAGAGAACTTTCTTCTTCTCTCCTTCCCTCCCTTCCTCCCTTCCTTCTTTCCCACCCTCCCTCCCTCCCCCTCTCTACCTTCCTTCTTTCCTTCCTTCTTTCCCCCTCCTTCCCTTCTCCTCTCTTCTTCCCTCCTTCCCTTTCTTTCTTTCTCTTTCTTTCTTTCTTTCTTTCTTTCTTTCTTTCTTTCTTTCTTTC
>NW_012267344.1:1604745-1614624 GCF_000151885.1 Dipodomys ordii | reverse complement strand
TTCCTTCTTCCTTCCTTTCTTTCTTCTTTCCCTCCCTTCCTTCCTCTCTCCCCTCCTCTCCCTCCCCCCCCCCCCCCCCTCCTTCCTTCCTTCCTTCCTCTCTTTCTCTCCCTCTCTCCCCCCTCTCCTTCCTTCCTTCCTTCTTTTTTCTTTCTTTCTTTCCTCTCTTTCTTTCCAGTTTGATCGAGGCTGTTTTTCTTTTCCCCAGCTTCTCTTGGGTGGCCTGCCTGGGTTGTCTGCTTATGGCCGAACCTGTTTTTTAGTACAACTGCCAACTTTCCCAGGTTTTCTGAGGCCAAGTTACACCAAGAGCGCCAGATGAAAACAACCCGTCTTCTAGAAACATCTTTAAAAGATGATTTGTTTCTCCCAACGGTATCCAGTACTGGGGCGAATGAAGATTATGGAATTCAACTTCAGAACACATTTGTTTCCTTTTTAAAGACAAAAGAGCCCAAACAAATAGATCCATAACCATTTCCCCTTCCGGTTTTAATTGAAATGTTGGCATTCCTGCCAGCTCTTTGGTTCTGGTTCTGGGCAAACTTTAGCCTTCTAGGCCTTTCTGTAAAATAGGAATGATAGATTTTAAAAAATGTGTTTATCTATTTATTTTTTTGCCAGCTTTAGGGTTTGAACTCAGAACCTGAGCACTGTCCCTGAGCTATTTTGCTCAAGGCTAGTGCTCTATCACTTGAGCCATGGCTCCAACTTCTGGTTTTCTGGTGGTTCGTTGGAGATAAGTCTCATGGACTTTCCTGCCCCAGCTGGCTTCAAACTGTGATCCTCAGATCTCAGCCTCCTGAGTAGCTAGGATGATCTACATAGGCTGGCTTCACACCATGATCCTCAGATCTCAGCCTCCTGAGTAGCTAGGATGACAGGCCATGAGCCTATTTGTGCTTTCCTTTGTCACTGACAAGAGTATGTCACGAAGCCCAGTCATTTGTTTCTCTTGTAGCTGAGGTGTGACAGATGCGCACCCAACCACACCCAGCCACTGGTTGAGATGGGGTCTTGCAAACTTCTTTTTTTTTTCCCTCCCTCAAGCTTACTTGGAACTGTGATTGTTGGATCTCAGCCTCCTAAGCGGTTGGGATTCTAGGCCTGCGCTACTTGGTGTGGCGTAACAATCTTGACTTCAACCCAGGACAGCTGACCTGAAACTCCTGGCTTCAAGATTTCTGTTGTTTTAAGCCATCATCCGGTGGTAATTTGCCTGCCATCCTAGCTACTGAAGAGGCTGAGATCTGAGGATCGCAGTTTGAAGCCAGGCTGGGCAGACAGAACAGAGAAACACTTATCTCCAATAAACCAGCAAAAAGCTAGAAGGGGAGCTGTGGCTCAAGTGGTTGAGCACCAGCCAGCAAGAGCATGAGGCCCTTCCTCTTCACCATCTGCATTGCTCTGGGCTTCGGCCAGTCTTTCTCAGGTCTTAGATGTTTAGTTCTTTCCCCCTATCCCGTGTTCCAGGCATCATGGCTCTGGAGAAAGCTTCTCAGCAAGAAGCAGTCGGTGGTGGCTTTCTGTCTTGCGATGACTCTGTATGTCATGGCCGTCACCCACTTTCCCACCGATCCTCCAGCCTCTGGCACTGATAGTGATTCCAGAAAGCCCGACGAGGAATCGGACACTCCTGACCCCTGCCTTGTTCAGGTTCTGAGCGCTAGCCGGAGGCAGCATATAAGAAGAAACCTTGGGTCCCGGAGAGGCCGGACTTTGCCTAGAGATTCCGTCCTGCTTTGTTCCAAGAAGCCAGGGAGAGCGGACACGCGCCAACGGTCCCTGGGCGGGGACACCAAGCATCCAGGGAGAGCCAAGAGAGACCTGAGACTCAGGGTCCACCATCTTGGGCTCCTGAAGGAGGTCAGAGAGCCAGGCTATGGTGGCTCCAGCCGGGTGATGGCCACGGGTGACCTGGTCACCCGTGATCAGGAAGGAAGTGACCAGCCAGCCCCCCACGTTGGACAGATCTCCGGGCCTCTTGCATCGGAAGGCAAGGAGAGAGTCTACACTGCTCGGGGCCCCCAGCAATGGCCTGCTTCTTTTGGGGACCTCCAGACTTCTGAGTGGTGTGAGGCTGAGAGTTCTGGCCTATGGGCCAGCCCAGGGCCTGGGGGGGCCCTCCCCCCATGGTTCAGCCAGGAGGACTCCAACACGCTCCAGCTCTTGTCCCATGGGGAGCTGGTGGACAAAGCCAGAGTCCCCGCCCACGGGCAGGTGCTCCAGGTGGGCCTCTGGCTGCCAGGAGCCTATCAGGACACACCTCCCCGCGTGCTCAGCCAATGGTGTTCTTCAGGGCTCTGTGGGCTGATCAAAAGGCCGGGGGACCTGCTGGAGGTGCTGGCCTTCCACGTGGACCGAGTCCTGGGCCTGCGCCGGAGCCTGCCCGCCGTGGCCCGCCGCTTCCACAGCCCCCTCCTGCCCTACCGCTACACGGACGGCCAGGCCAGGCCGCTCATCTGGTGGGCGTCCGATGTCCTGCATTTGGGTGACCCAGATGAAGATCAGAACTCGCTGGCCTTGGGCTGGCTGCAGTACCAGGCGCTGCTGGCCCACGGCTGCCATGGGGCAGGCCGGCCCCCCTGCCTGGGCATTCGCCGGACCGAATGGGCCCGCCTCGCCCTCTTTGACTTCCTGTTACAGGTAAGGGGCGGGGGCGGGTAGAGGGTAGAGAGGTGAGGCCTGGATTCTTCACTGACGATGATGACTCTCCCCATTGTCACAAGCTACTCTGTCCATCCACCCATCCATCCATCCATCCATCCATCCATCCATCTATTCATCCATCCATCCATTCATCCATCCATCCATCCATTCATCTCTCCATCCATCCATCCATCCATTCATCCATCCATCCATCCATTCATCTATCTATCCATCCATCCATCCATCCATCCAGCTGTCTATCCATCCATCCATCCATTCATCCATCCATCCATCCAGCTGTCTATCCATCCATCCATCCATTCATCCATCCATCCATTCATCCATCCATTCATTCATCCATCCATCCATTCATCTATCTATCCATCCATCCATCCATCCAGCTGTCTATCCATCCATCCATCCATTCATCCATCCATCCATCCATTCATCCATCCATCCATCCAGCTGTCTATCCATCCATCCATCCATTCATCCATCCATCCATTCATCCATCCATTCATTCATCCATCCATCCATTCATCTATCCATCCATCCATCCATCCATCCAGCTATCTATCTATCTATCTATCCATCCGTCTGTCCATCCGTCTGTCCATCCATCCATCCATCCATTCATCCATCTATCCATCCATCGAGCTATCTATCCATCTATCCCTCTCTCTCTCTCTCTCTCTCTCAGTACTGAAATTTGAATTCAGGAGCTCACATTTGCTGTACCACCAGAACCACACTTCCAGCTCTTTTTGCTTTTAAGTTTCTTTCTTGATAAAGTCTGATGCTTTTTTTCCACCCTCCCCTGACCCCAGCTGTGGACTGTGACCTTTCTATCTATGCCTAGTATCTGGCTGGGATTACAGGCATGCGCTACCACACCTAACAATTTATGAGTCTCATTAACTTTGTGTGTGTGTGTGTGTGCTCGTGCATGTGTGTCCTGGGGCTTGGACTCAGGGCCTGGGCGCTGTCCCTGAGCAGGGCTTCATGCATGCTAGGCAAGTACTCTACTACTGAGCCCCTTGTTAACTTTTTTTATTTTATTTCTTACCCAGATTGGCCTGGAACTGTAATTCTCCTGATCTCTGTCTCCTGAGTAGCTCCTCTCATTGTCTTTTTCCTTTCCTTTTCTTCTTCCTCCTCCTCCTTCTAATTTTGAGACAGGGTTGGCTGGAAACTCAACCCTCCCGCCTCGGCCCTCCCAAGTGCTGGGGTTACAGGCATGCGCCACCGTGCCCAGCCCTGTCCTGGCGTTTTACTGCACGAGAAGGTCTGGGCTGCTGGGGAGCCCAGCTGGCTGCTTCCATGCCTCTCACTTTCCAGCCACCTCCTGGATTCGGAGGTGACGGGTCAGGGTCAGAATGCCCCCCATCTTCCATGGTGTGGGGTTGAGCGGCCCATTCCCTAACTTGACTGAGGGCAGGACTTCCTGTGTCAGGAGGAAGCACTCTTCCCTCTTTCTAGCTCCTACAGGACCCTCTCATCTAGAAAATACATATGAAGAGCGCCCCCTGCAGGCATCCACAGACACTCACCACAGGCCCTTTGCATGATATGGGTGGCAAAAGCAAAAGCCAGGATCCCCCCCCCCATCATCCTAGATGAGCATGATGATGGTAGAAGATATCCCAGGACAGGTGGCCTGAGTGTCCACACCCCCACACCCCCACTTAAAGGCTGCCTGTGCCCCCAGGTTCATGACCGCCTGGATCGTTACTGCTGTGGCTTCGAACCTGAGCCAACAGAGCCCTGTGTAGAAGAGAGGCTCCGAGAAAAATGTCGGAACCCTGCTGAACTGCAGCTGGTCCACATCCTGGTAAGCCTGTCCAGTTCCTCAGCCCCAACCTGCGTCTTCCCGTCTCCAGAAAAACATGTTTTTATGTTCCTTTCTGCCGGTCCTGGGGCTTGAACTCTGGGCCTGGGCGCTGTCCCTCAGCTCTTCAGCTCCAGGCAAGCGCTCTACCACTTGAGCCACAGCGCCACTTCTGGTTTTCTGATGGTTCTTTGGAGATCAGAGTCTCACAGACTTTCCTGCCAGGGCTGGCTTTGAACTGCGATCCTCAGATCTCAGCCTCCTGAGCAGTTAGGATGACAGGCGTGAGCCACCGGCGCCCAGCCTGTGGCCATGTTTTGAGATGATCTGTGACAGATTTCCCAGTCTGGGTGCTTGAACATACATCTAAGAAGTCACAATATAGAAGGAACCAGGGATCCCAGAGCCTCTGAATAAAAAAACAGGGTAGGGGTGGGCAGAGAGTGCTTTCCAGCTGTATTCTGGGAGACCAAAATTCATCATGGCTAGCAGAGGTTGCCAGAGAGGATTATGGGAAAATAGCTATGCATTTAAAAAGGCCCCAAAGAACTCCTCCTGGAAACTGA
Organism: Dipodomys ordii; assembly: GCF_000151885.1. Classification (NCBI taxonomy): domain Eukaryota; kingdom Metazoa; phylum Chordata; class Mammalia; order Rodentia; family Heteromyidae; genus Dipodomys; species Dipodomys ordii. Next base: position 1,609,581 of record NW_012267344.1, on the reverse strand, counting down.
AGCTGGTTCGTTTTTCTGGGAAAGTATTGGATGTTCTTGGCAATGCTCAAGGGACTCATGTGTGTGTGTGTGAGAGAGAGAGAGAGAGAGGGAGATGGGGCTTGAGCTCAGGACCTGGGCATTCACCCTGTGCTTTTTATTTTGCTCAAGGTTAGCACTTTATCACTTGAGCCACAGCGCCACTTCCGGTTTTGGAGTGGTGCATTAGAGATAAGTCTCACGGGCTTTCCTGCCCAGGATGGCTTTGAACTGTGATCCTCAGATCTCAGCCTCTTGAGTAGCTAGGATGACAGGCGTGAGCCACCAGCGCCCAGCCTGAAGACTTTTGATGTCCAAGCTCAGGGGTGCAGCTGGCAGAAGAGGTGAGCGTGTGTAGGGTGTGTGAATGTGTGTGATACTGATGGCCCTGATTGGTGGGTTCCTTTCACACCTGTGCTACTTCCCACCCAAGCTCCCTACCCCTTCAGCCAGGGGTCAGAGTCCCTCACCCCCACCCGGCCTTACAATTTTAGCAGGTGTTGCTCTGGCTTAGGTTTATGGGTTCAAGTTTGAATCCTAGACGTGGCTGCTTACTAAGCTGTGTGAATTGATTACATTTCCAGTATATCTTTCTCTCTCTAAGTGTGATGGCTCAAGTCTGTCATCCTTGCTGCTGAGGAGGCTGAGATCGGAGGATCAAGGTTCAAAGCCAGCCTGGGCAGGAAAGCCCGTGAGACTCGTCTCCAGTGAATCCCCAGAAAGCCAGATGTGGCGCTGTGGCTCTAGGAGTAGAGCACTAGCAAGACTTGCTTGAGATAACATTGAGCCAAACACAGTTAGTACTGACAAGATCCCACAGGTGCCAGCCCACTGTGGGTTGACCAGTTGTCTCTTGTGTCTCCTTTTCCCTTTTCTTCCTCCCAGGTTCGCAGTAGTGATCCATCTCATCTAGTCTACATCGACAATGCCGGCAATCTCCAACAACCAGAGGACAAGCTCAACTTCCGGCTGCTGGAGGGCATAGATGGGTAAGTACCCAACAAATGCAATAGAGGTTCTTTTTTGTTGGTCATGGGGCTTGAACTCAGGGCCTGGGCACTGTCCCTGGGCTCTTTTTTCATTCAAGGATAATGCTCTACCGCTTTGAGCCACTGCACCACTTCTGCTTTTTTTTTTTTTTCTGGTGGTTCATTGGAGATAAGAGTCTCACGGCCTTTCCTGCCCTGGCTGGCTTTGAACCGCGATCCTCCAGATCCCAGCCTCTTGAGTAGCTAGGATGACAGGCGTGAGCCACCGGTGCCTGCCTTCACTTGTGGTTTTTTTTTTTTTTGCTTTTTGTTGTTGCTTTCTTTTCCATGGGGACTTGGCTCCAGGTTTCCTGCGTCTGCAGTGAAGGTTCTAGAATCTGGGTGTCTAGAGAATCTGCTACTCAAGTCCTTGAGGATGGATCCAGTGTTCTGGGAGAGCCAAGGCGGGGCCCCGGGGCTGAAACAGGTCCTGCAGACCCTGAGTCGGAGGGGCCACATCTTACTGGCGCACATCCGGAAGTACAACCTCACTCTCTTTGGGGATGAGGACCCACCACGCGGGTGGACACCTGACACATCACTCTGAGCCTCCACACACATTTCTATGAGGTCCTCCCACGGCTCATGAGGACCAACAGGAAAAGCCAGAAGCCTTGTGGGTTCCAGCTTGGTTGGCTGTTAACTCCAGGGCACCAAGAACTCTCTTCAAGAATGTTCTGTGAACTTCAGGCTGGATGATTGTGTGTGTGTGTGTGTGTGTGAACGGTGGTTCAGAACTTCCCTGCCTTGGCTCTGAGAAATTCAATACTGAAGCCATCTGTCTTTGTAGGCTGCAAGCATTCTGTTTGTAGCCAGGCTTGGTAGTACATTTCCATAAGCCCAGCTGCTTTGGGAGACAGAGATGGATGGGAAGGTCACAAGTCAGGCAAAAATCACAGCCTTGGCAAAAATGAGGAGGACCAGCTCTCAAAAAAACCAAGTCAGAACCAAGTGCCAGTGGCTCACGCCTGTCATCCTAGCTACTCAAGAGGCTGAGATCTGAGGATCGTGGTTGGAGACCAGAGGGCGAAAGAAACCATCTGTGAGAATCTTCTCTCCAATGAACCACCAGAAAACCGGAAGTGGTGCTGTGGCTCAAGGGGTAGAGCACTAGCCTTGAGCTGAAGAGCTGAGGGACAGTGCCCAGGCCCAGAGTTCAAGTCCTACCACCGACAAAACAAAAAACCCTAAAGTTACTGTTCCATTGACATAGTAGGCATTTGCATTTTCTGTGAGGTGTCTTTTCCTTCGAAGATGTTTGTCTTTTCCTTGTTAATTTGTTACTGATCTTTGAATCTAATTAGTACACTCAGTCTCCCCCCCCCCACCACCCATTAGAGATGTTGTCAGTGTTTTCTTCCCATCTGTCATCTGTGTCTTGATTTTGTTGATGGTGTCTCTTGCCAAATACAAAATTTTAATTTCCATGGAGTCAGAGCTGTTCACCTTTTCCTGCCTTCCTAGGGAAAACTTGTCACCGTTTCAGGATTTGGGGAGACTATTGGAAAGCAGCGTTTCTTTCACATTCACGCTCAAGCCCATCAGAAATGTGTTATTTGTAGCAGTGGACAGCAGAGATGAAAATGAAGTGTTACTTGTCCCAAATGGAAAGTCAGTTTGTTCCAACATTCAAGAGTCCTGAGAACTGAACCAGGAAACTTGAGGGAAGAGATGGGTTACACTGGGCTGGGAGGGAGCCTAGGAGGTGGGCTGGGAAGGTGGCTCAGTGGTAGAGTGCTGGCTTAGCTGCATGAAGCCCTGGGTTCGATTCCTCAGTACCACATACACAGAAAAAGCCAGAAGTGGCACTGTGGCTCAAGTGGTAGAGCACTAGCCTTGAGAAAAAAAGCTCAGGGACAGTGATCAGGTCCTGAGTTCAAGCCCCAGGACCGACACACACACACACACACACACACACACACACATCTAACAGTGGATGTGCTTTCTTACCACAGCCCTCAGTGGGAGAAGGCTTTGTTCCCTCCCTCCCCCCAAGATGGGCATGTGGCATTAACTCAGGTGGGCAAATGAAATCTACCCATCTGGTTGCCTATCAACCAACCCATCAAGGAGACCACTTGGATCAACCTGTTCCTGGGCATTTAATGACTGTTGACAGACAACTCTCACTGGGGCTACAGGTGAACTTCATGATGACAAAGCGGATGAACCTCCCAGTCCATTTTCTAGAACCTTCCACGCTGCTCCGAAGGACCCAGGAAAAGGTATACAATTCCCTCCCCCCTCCACCTCCATTCAGCCAGGCCGGTCCCCTGGCCCGCTTCACTTTTCCTCTTCCAACTTCTGTTCCAGAGTGCACGATGATAAAGACAGAAGCGATGTGGGGTGCTGGCCTGCCACCCCTGGTGGGAGGGGGGGGAGGCAAAGAGAGCAACGAAGACAAGGAGGAAGGAGACAGGATGTGGAGGTTTGCTGGGGAAAAGAAGAAATGCTCCAACTTCCCGCTGCAGTGTGTGTGTGGAGATCCAGAGGCCTGAGGAGATGGAAGGGGTGCAGAAAAGATCCCCTAAGCTGGAGAGACCCCACTGTCTGCCCAGAGAGGGGAGGAAGGGAGGGAGGCCCGGCCCGGCCGCACACCCAGGCTGCTACGTGCTGCACACCAGCACGTCTGCGAAGGGTCCCGAGAGGCTCTTGTTGAAGATGCAGCGGATCCACACCAGGTAGGTGGTGGAGGGCTTGATGTTGTCCGTGAACGTGTGGTTCTGCAGGGTCAGGAGGTGGGGCACGTAGGTGTTCTCGCCCTGCTCCTGCAGCCACACCTCGTACTTCACCTCCTTCACCTTCAGGTACCGCAGGTTCCAGGGCATCTGCCAGGACACGGTGAGGCGGGCCCCGGCGTCTCCCCGCGCCGAGCCCTGGCACCGGGCCTCGCGCACCTTGCTGGGGTACAGGCTGACGGCGCCCTGGGGCCGGCCGGGGGTCGGGCCGGGCCGGCCGGGCACGGTGCGCCGGATGGTCCGGATGAGCGACGCCACGTCCACCCGGGTGTCCTGGTAGATGCGGAAGAGCCACTCGGGGTTGCGGCAGCACAGGTGGCGGGGCACCTCGCGGCTCTGCACGATGCGCTCCTGCTCGGCCCGGTCGAGGTGGCCGATGCCGCCCTGGTCCCACGGCCGGTCCGGGTGCGTGACCGTGTCCTCGGGCCGGGTGTTGCGCCAGGCCACGTAGCGCAGGTCCATGCCGGGCAGGGTGGCCAGCGTCTTGTACGGGGTGTAGTGGTCCGGGTTGACGGCGTAGGGGAACAGCTCCACCACGGTGGCCCCGCGGGGCAGGAAGAGGGCGGTGATCAGCTGCGCCCCGTGCATGCTGACCAGCATGGAGGCCCGGCTGACCAGCCGCACCACGTCGGCGAAGGGCCGGGTCCCCCCGGGGCCCCCTTCCTCCCCCTCCTCCTCCTCCTCCTCCTCCAGGGACACGGTGAGCGTCTTCATCTGGAACTCGCGGGCCAGCTCCAGCAGCAGCTGCGCCTCGTTCAGGATCAGCCGGTTGCGGGTGCGGGTGAAGACCAGGATGTAGTCCTGATCCGGGGGGGGTGGCGGCGGGTCGGGACCCCCGAGCCCCGCGGGGACCCCGAGCCGCTCGGCCAGGAAGCGCGCGAACTGCCGGATCTCGTGGCCCGACACCAGGATGTTGGGCTTGGGGCCCTGCGGCTGCGCGAAGCCGTACTGGTACCACGTGGTGGCCTTGCTGAGCCCCACGAAGGCCTGCGGGAAGCACAGCAGGCGGCCCAGCGCCGGGAGCTGCGCGCGCAGCAGCGGCGGCCGCGCGC
>NW_012267344.1:1600600-1603829 GCF_000151885.1 Dipodomys ordii | reverse complement strand
CCAGATCCAGGGCTTGAACTCGTGGCCTGGGTTGGGCGCTGTCCCTGAGCTGCTTTTGCTCCAGTGCTGGCGCTCTACCCCTTGAGCCACACAGCGCCGACTTCTGGCTTTGTGGTAACGGAGGAATCGAACCCGGGGCTTCGTTGCATGCTAGGCAAGCACTCTTCCCCCCCCCCCATTGAGCCACCTTCCCAGTCCCCCAATGATGAGATTCGCAGCCTGGGACATGTTTTTCTCTTTCTCTCTTCTTTCTCTTTCCTTCTTTTCCTCTTCCTCCTCCCCTCTCCCCCTCCCCCCTTTTTGCTGCTAGTACTGGGGTTTGGACTCAGGACCTGGGCACCAGCCCCTTAACTTCTTTGCTCAAGGCCTCACGCTTGAACCCCACACCTCTTCAGTGGTTCATTGGAGATAAGAGTCTCACCGACTTTTCGGCCCAGGGCTGGCTTTGAACCATGATCCTCTGATTTCAAGTCTCTTGAGAAGCTAGGGTGACAGGCGTGAGCTGCTGCGCCCCCCCCCCCCCCCCCGCCCCCAGAAGCTCAGTTTTGACCCATGCATTGTAGTCCTACCATAGGAACCAGCAACCCCACCATTATCTTGACCCAGTGGCTCAAGCCTGTCATCCTAGCTACTCAGGACACTGGGAACTGAGGATTGCAGTTCAAAGCCAGCCTGGGCAGAAATGTCCCTGAGACGTTATATCTCAAATAAACTACCAAAGAAGTCAGAAGTGGGCCTGGGAATATGGCTTCGTGTTAAGAGTGCTCGCCTAGCATGCATGAAGTCCTGGGTTCGATTCCTCAGTACCACATATACAGAAAAAGCCAGAAGTGGTGCTGTGGCTCAAGTGGTAGAGTGCCAGCCTTGAGCAAAAGAAGCTCAGGGACAGTGGCCAGGCCCTGAGTTCAAGCCCCAGGACTGGCCGCCCTCCCCCCCCCCCCCAAAGGACACAGGAGCCAAACGGAAGACAATTGAAGTGACAAAACTGAAAATAGTAACACATTATAACCCACAGATTTAAAAAAAAAAAGGATCCCTCAGTCGATAGCATTATGAATAAATGATTGAATAAAGTGACTCAGAGAGAAGGAACAGATCTTTCTTGCGGAATTCCAACTAATGCAAGGGCAATGGTACAAATAGAAAAAGAAAAAAAAAATCACTATTGGGCAGACGGCAACAGCAGTGATTGTTGCTGACGAGATCTGCCGACAGGTGCTAAAATTAGTAGTTGAAACAGATCTGCACAGTCCCCAAAGTCTCTTCCCAAAGAGAGCCAGGTTACCTACCAAGGTTAAAATAATAGTAATAATAATATAATAGAAACTGCAGCGGCGAAGCCAGGCAGAGCAGCCTGTACCAAGCCACCAGAGCCCAGAGCTCTGACGTCACCTGTCCCCTTGCTGACGTCACAACCCCCTTCCTGCTCAAACTCTACAATCAGTCGAGATTTCTCAGTGGGGAATTCTGGTTCCAGCACCGGTTCTAGCTCGCAGATCACCTTAAACCCAAATGGAGGGACATTTTCCAAGATGAGCTTGGAAGACAAGGTAAATTTGGGAACCTCTGATACAAATAATGGAACAGTTAGTTGTCTTATTTTACTCTTCTGGTGCTGGTCCTGGGACTTGAACTCAGGACCTGGACACTGACCCTGAGCTTTTTAATTAAGTTTTTGCCAGTCATGGGGTTTGTACTCAGGGCCTGGGCGCTGTCCCTGAGCTTCTTTTGCTCAAGGCTGGTGCTCTACCACTTGAGCCACAGCACTACTTCGAGCTTGTTCTGTGCATGTGGTACTGAGGAATCGAACCCAGGGCTTCATGCATGCTAGACGAGTACTCTACCACTGAGCCACCTGCCCAGCCCAGGATTCTTGTTCATGGCCATGCACATCAGTCACCAGACAGAAGAACGTTTGGTGCTCTCACTGGGTTTTTGTTGCTGGTGGACCACGCAGGTAGGGTGCTCTGGATGGGTGGAGCCACAGGCCCTCTGGTAACCTAGCAACCCAAGGCTTCTTGCTGTAATGACTCCCTGCCCAGCCAGAGTGCTCCGGCAGCAGTTACAGGTGGCCAAGAAAGCTGTGGCTATTTGCTCAGCCAGCCATATGGTGGTTGTTATTCCGGCGGCTCTGGCGCTGTGCTGAGAGACAAAGCCATCGATAGGTAGTTATAAAACCACCACGCTAGCCAGGTGCCGGTGGCTCCCGCCTGTCCTCCTAGCTACTCAGGAGGCTGAGATCTGTTCAAAGCCTGCCCAGGCAGGAATGTTTGTGAGACTCTGATCTCCAATGAACCACCAGAAAACCCAAAAGTGGCGCTGTGGCTCAAGGGGTAGAATGCTTACCTTGAGCTAAAGAACTGAAGGACAGCGCCCAGGCCCAGAGTTCAAGCCCCACAACCGACAAAAAATAAGAACCACCACTCTTCAGAGCAAAAAGAAACCCTAGAAACATTATTTGCTCTAACTCTTTCTGTCCTCCTCCTCTTGTTCCCCCCCCCCCCATCCCCACCTGACCTAAGTCTTGAACTCAGGGCCTGGGCAGTGTCCCCTGAGCTGCTTTTGTTCAAGGCTAGCACTCTACCACTTGAGTCACAGCGCCACTTCCAGCTTTTTCTGTGTATGTGGTACTGAGGAATCGAATCCAGGGCTTCCTGCAAGCTAGGTAAACACACTACCACTAAGCCACCTTCCCAGTGCATCTGATATCGTGTGTGTGTGTGCGCGCGCGCGCGCGTGCGCGCATGCGCACACACGTGCACACACCAGTAATGGGGCTTGAACTCAGGGACTGAGCACTGACCCTTTGCATTCTCTACTCAAGGCTGGTGCTCTACCACTTGAGCCACAACTCCCCTTCCTGCTTTCTTGAGGTTGATTAGCGACAATATTTTCACAGATTTGTCTGCCAGGGCTGGCTTTGAACCACCGTCCTCAGATCTCAGCCTCCTGAGTAGCTAGGATTATATAAGCTTGAGCCACTGGTGCCTGGCTTTTTAATTTTTGGCTGGCTAACTGCAAATAAAAGTCTCACAGGTTTGTTTTCCGTGGCTGGCTTTGAACCAGGATCCTCAGATCTCAGCCTCCTGAGCAGCCCCTAGCTGCAGCCCTCTTGCTCCATGCAAGGGCCCAGTGTGTGTGTATGTTCGTCGCAGGCAGAGGGACCTTCCGCATGGGCTGACCCTCAGCTGCCCAGGGGGTTTCCACCAAGGGGGGGGAAGGAGGGTGC
>NW_012267344.1:1598073-1599445 GCF_000151885.1 Dipodomys ordii | reverse complement strand
CCACCGGGCCGCCCGCCCGGCTCGCCGGCCCCGGGAGGAGGGGGGAGGAGGTGTTGGGGCGCATGCGCAGGCCACACCCCCTTGTTGGAGGAATTCTGGGAATTGTAGTTTGCTTAAGAGTATGAGACTGCCTCGCTGGCGGAGGGGCGGACGGCGCATGCGCGCATATCCCCTCCCTTGGTTGGAGGAATTCTGGGAATTATAGTTCTCGTGAGAGTGTGAGCCTGCCTCCCTGGCGGAGGGGCGGGCTGGGCGCGTGCGCGGACCCCTGTCAGAACCTGCCCTCTCGCTTGGACTGTTGGGTTTTTTCCCCCCACCTAATGGATTCTGGGAGTTGTAGTTTGCACCCGCCAGGGTGGGTTGTGTCTGTGGAAACCTTTAGAGGAGCAGCACGCTGGGGGAGACTGATGGATAAAGTTGAAATGTAAGTTCAGATAATGACTACCTGACATTTATACAAAGGGGAAAACACCAGGGCATGTGTAAAGATTATACACACACACACACACACACACACACATATTGCTATAGCAAACAAAATACAGAAGTTCTCTGGCCTGTGCATGCATGCTTGGGTGGGTGAGTGGGTGACTGGGTGGGGCTTGAACTCACGGCCTGGTATGAGCCTTATTTTATTTTATTTTAATTTTTACTCAAGGCAAGCACTCTACCACCTGAGCCAGAGCTCCACTTCTGGATTTTTGCTGGTTCACTGCAGATCAGAGTCTCACAGGACGCCTCTGCTACAGCTGGCTCTGAACCACGATCCTTCAAACATCAGCCTCCCGAGTAGCTAGGACGACAGGCCGTGAGCCACCAGCACCCAGCCCGGAGGATCCTTTCTTAATCACCCACCGCATCCTATGCCATGAAGGCCACGACCAGAAAACAAGAGGATGTCTCTTTAAGACTTGCTGCTCCAGGCAGCTCTGCACCGACCCTATCCCACAGCTCACCTGTAACCATGACAACTTCATTGATACCATTGGCTACGAAATGTAATTCAACCTGGATCAGGTTTGTTGTTTTTTTTCTTTCCTTTTTTTTTTGGTCTTTTTCAGAGAAAGAATGGAAAAGCACTTCGCTTTGTCTGCTCAGGAGACTGAAGAATGGGGGTGTTGTGGTGATGTGTGGTTAAACTACCCTGCTTCTTTAATTACTTCTGTTGGTGCTTTTCCTTGGGTAGGGGAGCTATTCAAGGAAGACAGGACAGGCTGGCAGAAGAGAAGAAGAAAAAGGGTACCACTCAAGGAAATAACTGGAATTCACATCATCTTGACTTTAAATAGCTGGATGAATACAAAATACTCAGGCATGAACACCGGCTCCTGGCAACACACAGCCTAAGTGTGTGAGTGTGTGTGTGTGTGTG
>NW_012267344.1:1589694-1596858 GCF_000151885.1 Dipodomys ordii | reverse complement strand
CTTTTTGCTTATGTGGTGCTGAGGAATGGAACCCAGGGCCTCAGGCATGCAAGGCAAGCACTCTACCACTGAGCCACCTTCCCAGCCCCATTTTATTCTTTAAAAAAACAAGCGCAGAGAATTAAAAGACAAATAGAGACTCATTATCTCTTAAGACAGGCTCTGTAGGGTTGATTATTTTGGGTTCAAGGTAAGCCGTGGTGGTTCAGGTGGGCAAACCTAGATCTGATCTAATCAGCAATCTGAAATCCAGTTACACAGGGGAGTCTCTCCCTATCAGGAAATACCGGGCTTGTCTTACAGGTAAAATGAAATATTTATCATCTGTGGACGTGTTGGGGAAAGGGGATGACAGGAGATTGTGTTTCTGGCCTTCCCCCCGCCACCCCCCCCCGGAAGTCACAAGTGTTAGGAGTACGTAAGAAGAGGATTGCTTTTTTGATCTTTTTATGTGTATGTACCAGTATGGGACTTGCACTCAGGTCCTGGGTGCTGAACTTTAGCTTGTCAGTCTTGGGGCTTGAACTCTGGGCCTGGGTATTGTCCCTGAGCTCTTCAGCTCAAGGCTAGCACTCTACCACTTGAGCCACAGCACCACTTCCGGTTTTCTGCTGGTTCATTGGAGATAAGGGTGTCATGGACCTTCCTGCCGGGGTTGGCTTTGAACCACGATCCTCCAGATCTCAGCCTCCTGAGTAGCTAGGATGACAGGCGTGAGCCACTAGTGCCTAGCTGAACTTTAGCCCTTTTTTTTTTTTTTTTAAAAATCAAGGCTAGTGTCCTACCACTTGAGCCACAGCTCCGCTTCCAGCTTTTTGCTGGTTCATTGGAGATAAGAGTCTCACAGGTGTGTCTGCTTGAGCTGGCTTTGAGGTGTGATCCTCAGATCTGAGCCTCCCTTGTAAATAGCAATATAGGCATGAGCTACCAGTACCTGGTTGTAGCTGGCTCTGTGTGTGTGTGTGTGTGCGCACGCGCGCTTTAAAAATCACATTTCTGAGCCAGGTGCCAGTAGCTCACGCCTGTTATCCTAGGTACTCAGGAGGCTGAGATCTGCGGATCTCGGTTTGAAGCCAACCAGAGCAGGAAACTCCATGAGACTCTTATTTCCAATAAACTACTCAAAAAAAAAGCCAGAAGCGGCGCTGTGGCTCAAGTGGTAAAGCACTTGTTTTGAAAAAAAAAAAAAAAAAAAAAAAGCAGTTCAGGGACAGTGCCCAGGCCCAGAGTTCAAGTCCCAGGACTGGCACACAGACAGACAGACACACAGACAGACAGACAGACAGACACACACACACACACACCCATTGCCTGGAAAATTAAACAGTGGGAAGGGGAAAAAAAATAATCAGAGAGATAAAAACGAGTGTGGTGGACAGGTTGGGGTGCCAACTCTCTCTGCTTGCAGGCCTCCTTCTGGAACCTTCCAGGCCAACACATCAGAAAGGCCCAAGAATTGACACAGAGCAGCCGGAAGCCAAAGAATTCTGGGAATTCTAGCCATAACTTCCCCCATTACCATCTCTCAAAGCAGGATGACAGGAAGGGGTAGGGGGGGTAGGGGGATGGGGGGCAAGCAGATTGTCTAAACAGGATCCGGGATTTCTCCCGAGGGCAGCCCCTCATCATGGACTTGGTTGTTGTTTCTGTTTTTTAATTGTTAGTAGAAAGGTGAAGTTCAGAGGGGTTCCAGCCCCACAAGTCAGGGGACAGGGTACATGACTTTGGGACAATGTCGCCCCCTGGTGGACTTGGTTTTGATCACTTCTTTTCTCCCAGAAAATAATAATTATTAATAATAATAACTGGAGTCCTGTAAACCGATGGAAAAATAGGCAAGCCATTTGATATTTATTCAGAAACTAAAGAAATGGCCAACAGACAGGAGAAAAGAGATGAAAAAGTGTAAATGAAAGATTAAACAAATAATATATATATTTAAATTTATATAAATATATTTAAATATGTATATGTGTTTACTCTTCTCCACTTCCAGCTTTTTCTGTGTTTATTGGAGATAAGAGTCTCACAAGAGCCTGGGCACCGGTGGCTCATGCTGTAATCCTAGCTACTCAGGAAGCTGAGATCTGAGGATCATAGTTCAAAGCCAGCAGGAAAGTCCATGAGACTCTTATCTCCAATAAACCACTAGAAAACTGGAAGTGGCGCTGTGGCTCAAGCGGTAGAGCGCTTACCTTGAGCTGAAGAGTACAGGGACAGCGCCCAGGCCCAGAGTTCAAGCCCCACAACTGACCAAAAAAAAAAAAGAGTCTCACAGGCTTTCCTGCCCAGGCTGGCTTCGAACCGAGGTCCTCTAGATATCTCAGCTTCTCCAGTTGCTTGGATGACAGGTGTGAGCCACTGGCACCCAGCGTGGATCCCCAATTCTTTGATGTTAGCGAACACCCCCGTACTTAAACCAGCGTGGATTGACGGCATTGGGTCAAATGCCTTTTATAGGCCGAGCCCTCGAGAAGAGACTTTCTCCAGTTCGTCTTCCTGTTACAGCTAATGTGATTTCAAACTTGCTGCGTAGGACAGAGAGAGCCATCCCTGGACTCAGGTTATAACACTAGCAATGGAAGAAGCTGCAACAGGCTCCCTGTGGAAACCATTTTTCCCCCTTAGATCCCCACTTGCAAATGGGAATCTAAACAGCTGCTCTTTGCTACCAATGGCTCTGCCCCCGTAGCTTGCTCTCTGGACACGCTGCTAGTTGCACAATCAATGGGTTTTAGTTTGGCTGGGTGTCCACCTCTTCCTCGAGTCTCCCCAGGCTGATAGAAGGAGCCCAGAAATAAAAATAGAATTGTGGGAGACCAAACAAACACGAAAAGAACCAGAGCCGGGCGCTGGTGGCTCACGCCTGTCACCCTAGCAACTCAGGAGGCTGAGATCTGAGGATCGCAGTTCAAAGCCAGCCTGGGCAGGAAAGTCTATGATGACGCTTATCTCCAATAAACTATTAATTTTTTTTTCTTAAGTCAGAAGTGGACCTATGGCTCAAGTGGTAGAGCACCAGCCTTGAGCAAAATGAAGTTCAGGGGTCTGGGAACGTGGCTTAATGGTAGAGCGCTTGCCTAGCACGCATAAAGCCCTAGGTTCAATTCCTCAGTGCCACATCTGCAGAAAAAGGCCAGAAGTGGCGCTGTGGCTCAAGTGGTAGAGCACCAGCCTTGAGCAAAAGAAGCTCAGGGAACAGAGCCCAGGCCCTGAGTTCAAGCCCTGGGGCCAGCACACACACAAAAATTAAAAACAACAACAATCACTAGACAGGAGAATTCATGAACTGAGGAGGGGTGAGCAGGCAGAATGAAGGCAGAAGCGAAGTATGCTTTCTCATAGCGGCTGCTTGCTATTATGTTGATGGTTGGGTTGTTGGTTTTTTTGGCCATGTGAATGATCTAGCAAACCCAATTAAATGCAGGAGACTCAGCTCTCCCGTTCCAATCTGATTATTCAGATTGACATTGTCCAGATCTTTCTCCCAGGCAGGCAGCTCTTCTGATTTTCATCTGGAAGGAGGCCCAGTGTTAAGGGCAGCGGGGTCCTCTCCTAAATTAGCTCCATGGAGTGGGGGGGGGGGAGTGGGGAGAGGTGCTGTAGCCAGCATCTATCCACACAGCCCTCCCTCCTCCCCTCATCCCAGAGCTCTGCCTCAGCTGCCAGCAGGGAAGAGGAGAGGCCAGGAAACTTGTCAACTGACCAGGAAGGACAGCAAAGACTAGGTTGCATGAGAAATCCAGCCACCCAGCTCCTCAGGAGGCTGAGATCCGGAGAATCGTGGTTCAAAGCCAGCCCCAGGCAGGAAAGTTATCTCCAATGAACCACCAGAAAATTGGAAGCGGGGCTGTGGCTGAAAGTGGTCAAATGCCAGCCTTGGGCGAAAAAAAGCTCAGGGACAGCGCCCAGGCTCTGAGTTCAAGTCCCACGACCAACAACAACAATAAAAGCAGGTTTACAACCGTCTCTAATGTAGACTCACTTCTAGCCAAGTGAGCATCGCACGTAATCACACTGATGACCCCTGGAATCATTCTCCAGGTTAAAGAAAACACTCCAAGCTTCAAAAGAAATGGTTTTAAGAAAACAGATCTGTGGAGCTGGGAAGGTGGCTCAGCAGTAGAGTGCTCGCCCTAGCCCTGGGTTCCATTCCTCAGTACCACATACACAGAAAAGGCCCGAAGGGGCGCTGTGGCTCAAGTGGTAGAGCGCCAGCCTTGAGCAAAAGAAGCTCAGGGACAGCACCCAGGCCCTGAGTTCAAGCCCCAGGGCTGGCAACAAATAGAATAAATGGATCTGTGGCTCAAGTGGTAGAGCACCAGCTTGGGAGCACAAAAAGCTAAGTAGAGCATGAGGCTCTGAGTTTGAGCCTCAGTACTAACACAGAGAGACAGCGACAAAGACAGAGAGAGACATACAGACATGGCAGACAGACAGACTGGTAGGTAGACAGAGGCGGGGAGACAAACAGGCAGACAGACAGACAGACAAGCAGGCAGACAGATGGACAGACAGACAAACTGGAAATCCTTAAACTGTTTCTGTCCCCAGACAGCGGCAAAAAAAAAAAAAACCTTCCTGAGCGCTCCCCCCACCCCCAACTGTGCTGGCTGGCTGGTGCTTTCTCTGGAGTTGCTTCATGGAAAAAATGAGCCCAGGCCTCAAGGATGACTCGGGGGCCCAGCTCCAAACAGGGCAAACATTCCCGAGATGGCTGGCATGCGCCCCGGCTCACGCGGGCCCAGCTTCCCAGCCCAGACCTGGGCACTGTACGGGAGACAAGGTCACCAGGGGAGGCTCTCCGGAGAGTGGAACGCCCCAGGGAGGGGGGGCGGTGCCCCTATGTTTTTTTTGGGGGGGTCCTATGAGGTTCACCTTCCATCCATATGGCGTTGGTGCTGTCACCAAAGGCCAAATGCAGCCCTGGCGGGAAATTTCGGGAGATGAAAGAAGAGGAATGGAGTCTGGTATCCGTGGCTCACGCCTGTCATCCCAGCCACTCAGGGGGCTGAGATCCGGAGGATCACAGTTCAAACCCAGCCTGGGGCAGGAAAGTCCGAGACTGATCTCCCATGAACCACCAGAAAACCGGGTGGCGCTGTGGCTCAAGTGATAGAACACTTGCCTTGAGCTGAAGAGCTGAGGGGCAGCGCCCAGGCCTCGAGTTCAAGGCCTAGGACTGGTACAATAAAGACAAAAAAAAAATAGAAGTGTGACCTGCAGGTATGGCACCTATCTTCCTGGCATTCTCCGAGCAGGAGAAGGTGACACGGCCTGAATTTATTCACAGACAAGAGCTTCAAAGTCAGCGCATCAAGCAGAAACATCAAAAACTTCACCAGGCGGCTTTGACCGAACTTCTCCATTTCGTATTAAAAAAAAAAAGAGATCTCAAGAAGAAAAACTTCACTTTGATTTAAATTTCCATTTAAATGAAATCACACGGTCGGAGGCCCCTGCCTTTTCTCCCTCTCCTGCCACCCAAAAGGGCCCCCAAGTTCACCCTCTTATTTCTCCTGAAAATGACAAGAGTCTGTGATGTGCTCAAAATAAATGCTATTTGGGAAAGTCTGGCTTGAGGCTTACAAATTACATTTGCATCCCTAACATGAGGCCTAACCACTCATTGCCTAGGTATTGGTCTAAGAAAAACTAAAAAAAAAACAAAACAAATTCCACCAAAAGCATACATCTATACACAGATTTTTGTTGTTGTTGTTCTTTTCTTGGTCCTGGGACCTGAACTCAGATCCCGGGTGCTGTCCCTGAGCGTCTTTGTGCTCAAGGCTGGTGCTCTACCACTTGAGCCACAGCACCACTTCCAGCTTTTTCTGAGTAGTTCATTGGAGATGAGTGTCTCATGGACACTGGCTTTGAATCACGATCCTCAGATCTCAGCCTCCTGAGTAGCTAGGATGACAGGTGTGAGCCACTGATGCTTGGCTTTCTAAAACTTTTTGTTGTTATAACTGTAGTGCACAAAGGTATGAAACTCTTCTAATTAACCACCAAAAAGCCATAAATGGAACCGTAGCTCCCGTGATAGAGCACTCACCTTCACAGTTAAAAAAAAAACAAAACAAAAAACCCACAATTTTCAGGCCCTAAGTTCAAGCCTTAGTACCTGCACAAAAATCCCCAAACAAATTAAGGATCACGGTTCAAAGCCAGTCAGGGCAGGAAAAGTCCGTGAGACTCTCATCTCCTATGAACCACCAGAAAACCAGAAATGGCACCGTGGCTCAAGTGGTAGAGCACTTGCCTTGAGCTGAAGAGCTGAGGGACAGTGCCCAGGCCCAGAGTTCAAGCCCCACGACTGACAAAAAAAAAAACAAAACAAGTCCGAGGAATGGCAGAGACAAAGATATCTCCCTAGCAGACAGCGATATCAAAATGACTATTGAAAAATCTTCTGGCTGAATTTGAGGTTGCTCACACCAACCCGAACCCCACAGTGACAGAGGTATCAGGGACGAGAGACAGTTCTCGACAGAACGTGCGGACCAGGTGGAAAATAGGAGGGAAAAACAAAACAAAAAAAAAAAAAAACCAAACCACCACCCCATGTGTGAATAGAGCTGATTTTCTCATGGATACTAGAACCTATGTTCAGGCTGTCAAGAGATCCAGTCATCATTTCCTTGGAGTGGGAACAGATGCAGTGCTTTGTGGTCTCCCCTTCAAAGCACTGGCCAGGGCTGAGGCCCTGAGGCTGGCCTTGAACCGTGATCCTCCGGCTCTCAGCCTCCTGAGTAGCTGGGATGACGGGCTGGGAGCCACACCAGCGGCTGGCGCCATGTGTGGGGTTCATTCTCCTGTCTGTGAATCAGCACTCTCCCCCTACCCAGCTCCCGGCTGTCTCTTTGAGTCAGAGTGACAAAAAGCAGCGAGCAGGACTGGAGTTGTAATTCACCCTGGCATTCGCTGGCATTATCCGCTTACTGCCGGGTGAGCCGGAGAGGAGATCTGATTGTGACCAAGGGGAAGGAAAGAAGCAATATATCAAGGACACCAGACTAGTTATTGGGCCCCAGTTCTGGCTGTCAGTGCCCATCAGTCTGTCCCTCGCTTCCTTCCTTCCTTCCTTCCTTCCTTCCTTCCTTCCTTCCTTCCTTCCTTCCTTCCTTCCTTCCTTTCCCTTCCTCCCTCCCTCCCTCCCTT
>NW_012267344.1:1575625-1589644 GCF_000151885.1 Dipodomys ordii | reverse complement strand
TTCCTTCCTTCCTTCCTTCCTTCCTTCCTTCCTTCCTTCCTTCCTTCCTTCCTTTCCCTTCCTCCCTCCCTCCCTCCCTTTTCATTCTTCCTCCTCCTTTCTTCCACCTCCTTTTCCTCCTCCTCCTTCCTTCCTTCCTCCTCCTCCTCCTCCTGCTCCTCCTCCTCCTCGTCTTCCTCCTCTCCCTCTTTCTCTTCCTCCTCCTCCTTCCAATCTTAGGGTTGGAACTCAGGATCTGAGCTCTGTCCCTGATTTTTTTTTCTCTTAAGGCTAGTGCTCTACCACCTGAGACACAGCTTTGCTTCCAGCTTTTTGGCAATCCAGAGATCAGAGTCTCACAGTCTTTCCTGCCTGGGCTGGCTTTGAACCTCAATCCTCAGATCTCAGCCTCCTGAGTAGCTAGGTTGACAGCCACCCACTGGCACCCAGCAGTTTGCTGGACTTTTAAAGCACAGCACCTATGGGAACCTGTCTATACACAAACACACCCACGCCCACACTACCCCACTCCCAACACATACACAGAGTCCAGCTGGGCCTCCATTGTCGGATCCACAGTCCACCTTTCTCCCAGTGTGCTCAGAGCTACTCAGAAGGCTGAGATCTGGAGGGTCGATTGTGTGAAGCCAGCTGCAGGCAGGAAAGTCTGTGAGACTCTGATCTCCAATGAGCCTCCAGAAAACCAGAAGTGGCCCCAGTGGTAGAACCCCAGCCTTAAGAGATAGAAGCTCGGGGACAGTGCCCAGGCCTTGAGTTCCAGCCCCAGGACTAACAGATACACACACAAAAAGAGGGAGAAAAAAAAAAGAGGGAGAAGCGGCTGCAGGGAGGGGAGGAGAGGATAGAAGGAAAAAGACCTAGGGAAACCAAGTGGAGGAGAGTGCACAGGAAGATAAGCGCTTGGCAAGAGGTTATTAGAAGAGCAAAGTTCAACACCATGCCTCTTTAGGGCCTAACCTTGGCCCTCAATGGTTTATGATGAATCCTGAAACAATCTAGACCAATAGGGTCATCTGTATGGCAATCAAGCCAACTACCTGTTGTTCTGAAAGAGTGTGTGGGAGCTGGGCGCTGGTGGCTTGTGCCTATCACCCTAACTACTCAGGAGGCTGAGATCTGAGGATCAGGGTTCAAAGCCAGCCCAGGGCAGGAAAGTCCATGAGACTCTGATCTCCAATGAACCACCAGAAAACTGGAAGTGGCGCTGTGGCTCAAGTGGTAGAGCACTAGCCTTGAGCTGAAGAGCTGAGGGACAGCACCCAGACCCTGAGTTCAAAACAGGAGAAGGAGGAAGAAAAGGAAGAATGATTTGCTTTGTAAATGAAAATGCTCTCTCTGGAGGAAGTTAACTGGGAAGCCATTTTGTGTGACTTCCACTTGCTGTCTCTCTCCTCCCGCCTCCCTGCCCTGACTCCCCACCCGCCCTATTTTCTTCTTCTTGCCTAGAGGTCTTAATTTGGATGATCTATGAGGTGTCAACCTCGAGGGTGCGCTGCCAAAATAAAGCACTATAAAAAGGCCGATGCACGACCATGCCATCCGCAGATACCCCAGAAAGCCAAGTGTTAGAGCGGCGTTAATAATACGTGTGGTGTGGGGTGGTGTTTTTTTTGTCCCCCTTTAAAGTAGGCTATGGCCTACTCCTAAAGCCCCTGCAAATATCACCAACCAATCAAATCTCAGGGACATCCTCTTCTGCCACTCCCTGTCAAGGACAGTCTGAAAAGTTATGAGGAGACCTTCCCACTGCATGGCCTGAAACCCGAGCATGGAGAGACAAGAGCTTTTCCAAATCCTTGAAGTGTGTGTGTGTGTGTGTGTGTGTGTGTGTGTGTATTGGGGCTTGAACTCAGGGCCTGGGCACTGTCCCTCAGCTCTTCAGCTCAGGGCGGGGGGCACTCTACCACACCTCCACTTCTGGCTTTTTCTGTGCATGTGGTACTGAGGAATCGAACCCAGGGCTTCATGCGTGCAAGGCAAGCATGCTACCACTGAGCCACAGCGCCACTTCTGGTTTTCTGGTGGTTCATTGGAGATCAGAGTCTCATAGACTTTCCTGACAGGGTTTGGCAGCCTCCTGAGTACCTGGGATGACAGGTGTGAGCCACCGGCACCTGGTTAAAAAGGAGTAATATCCACCCAGGCTGTTCAGCTGGTGTGAGCTGTCACAGGTGGCTTAACCTCTCTGATTCGGCACCCTAGGGCTACTCAGTTCTGTTCACACTTCCAGTCTGACTCTTGTTTTTCTCTATTAACAATGAATCCTAGGCTGGGCGACTGTGGCTCCTACCTGTCATCCCAGCTACTCAGGAGGCTGAGATCTAGAGGATCATGGATCAAAGCCAGCCCGGTCAGGAAAGTCCATGAGATTCCAATCTCCAGTGAACCACCAGAAAACTGGAAGTGGCTCTGTGGCTCAAGTGGTAGAGCACCAGTCTTGAGCGAAAGAGCTGAGGGACAGCGCCCAGGCTCTGAGTTCAAGGCCCAGGACTGACTAAAAATAAAAGTAAAAACAGAATGGATCCTACTTCAGAAAAATATAAAGGAACAAATCCATTGTGGGAAGGGAGGGGGCGCCCGGCCCTGGACCACAGATTGTACAGTGAACTCTTGGGCCCACTTGGACGTTCTTTCAGGCTGGAACAAGGAAGGAAACGGGATACGTGGGAAACACATGTGTCCCTGGGGTTCACACAGAGAACAATCCTGAACCTTGTCCAAGCAGCTGGAAGTTCACCCTGGGTCATCTTCTTGGAAGCATCTGGAAAAGACTTCCAGCACATTCTTCGGGCAAGATCTCCATGTCCTGGGCCATTTCCCACCGGAGCCACAAGTCACTTCTTGGGGGAAGGGGAGGGGAACACAAAAGCCAAATCCTACACGAATGAAGCCCGGCAGCCAGTAGGCTCCAAGCTTGTCAAAAATACCTACTCAGGAGGCTGAGATTGAGAGGATCGAGGTTCAAGGCCCACATGAGCAGGAAAGTCCATGAGACTCATATCTTAATCAAACAGCAAAATCCTGGAGGTAGATCTGTGGTTGAAGTGATAGAGAGCCAGCCTGGAGTATAAAGTCTAAAGGACAGTGCCCAGGCCCTGAGTTCAAGCTTTAGTGCCAGCACACAGACACAAAGAATGGCACAGTGAACTGTCAATCTGAGGTATGAAAGAGGCTGAAAGTCTCCCTCCCTCCCTCCCTCCCTCCTTTCCTTCTTTTCTGTGTGTTCTTTATGCTAGGTCTTGAATTCAGGTCCTGGGCACTGTCCCTTAGTTTTGTTTTTTGTTTTTATGTTGCTCAAGGCTGATGTTCTACTCCTTGAGTCACAGCTGTATTTCTGGTTTTGGCTGATTATTTGGAAATAAGAGTCTCACAGGCTTTGAATTGCGATCCTCAGATCTCAGCCTCCTGAGTAGTCAGAATGACAGGTGTGAGCCACCAGCGCCCAGCTTGCTTTGCTTTTTATCATACTCCATACCTGGCAATGACCTACATAGACCACGTGCCTAATAATAATAATAATAATAATAATAATTTTGGATTTCATTAGCACACAATGTTTACAGGGACTCTGGGGCTTCAGGCAAGAGCAATTTATGAAATCATCCACTTGTTACAAACAAACCTTCAATGAGAGTCTCAGAAGCCAGTAGCTTGTAAATGTTGACAATGTAATTCTCACAATCCTTGGCAAAGCCGGCCTTGAAAATCCACTGGTTGAAGACCAGGTGTTTGTAAATCTCTTTCAAAATATGCAAATTCTGCCAGGTACCTATGGCTCATGCCTGTCATCCTAGCTACTCAGGAGGCTGAGATCTGAGGATGGAGGTTCAAAGTCAACCTGGGCAGGAAAAGTCCGAGAGACTCTTATCTCCTGTAAACCACCAGAAAACCAGAAGTGGTGCTGTGGCTCAAGTGGTAGAGCACTCGCCTTGAGCTGAAGAGCTCAGGGACAGCGCCCAGGCCCAGAGTTCAAGCCCCATGACTGACAAAAAAAAAAAAAAAAAGTAAATCCTTTCTTCTGTGTCCTGAGTTTATCTCCTGTTCTCTGGGGACAGCCTTTGGAGAGATCTTACATAATTGTCACTTGTCATTTGGCTTTCTTCCTCCTCCTCTTCCTCCTCCTCCTCATTCTTCTTCTGTCTCTTCCTCCTCCTCTTCTTTTTCCTCCTCCTCTTCTTCCCTTTCTCCTTCCTCTTCTCTCTTTTTCCTTTTGTATCTGGAAATTTTTAAGACTCATCCCCAAGGCTGACAGCTAGCATTCATAATGAGTACGGCTGGCACTCTAATACTTGAAACCACAGCTCTTCTTCCAGCTTTTAGGGGGTTCACTGGAGATAAGAGTCTCACAGACTTTCCTGCCCCAGGTTGTGGGGCTTGAACTCAGGGCCTGGGCGCTGTCCCTGAGCTCTTCAGCTCAAGGTGAGCGCTCTATCCTTTGAGCCACAGCGCCACTTCTGGTTTTCTGGTGGTTTATTGCAGATAAGAATATCACAGGCTTTCCTGCTAGGGCTGGCTTCGAACCTGCAATCCTGTAGATCACAACCTCTTGAGCAGCTAGGATGACAGCTAGGTGTCACAGGCGTGCGGCCATGGTAAGAATTTTGTATTATTATTATTCAAGATCTGGCAACAGGAATGAAAATTCCCACTGTGTGAGTAAAACTGGGCAGCCAAGCACCAGATGGTTTGGATGGAGTGGGAATGAGAAGCCAAAAAATTTAAAAAAAATTTTTTTTTAATCGCTATCTAGGTCAGCATTGACTCCAGCCTGCATCACCAATAACAGAGGTATATATTTTGTTTTTTTTGGGGGGAAGGGAGGGTAGGGACTGTGTTCAGCAACTAATGGGAATGAGAAGAGACAATGAAAAGTGGGCATCCTTGAATTTTGTTCTAATTAGGCGTCTTCTGTTTCCAGGAGGAGTTGCCTATATCTGTATACTTTGTTTTCCATTTATTTACTTATTTGCTATATCGTAAGAGAAATGATGTCATAGTAGCTGGAAAATAGCGATTTTTATCTTAACCTAATATCCAAAAGCCAGGCATATTCCTGGTACTAGAGTCTGGCTATAAAACTCCGCATATCGCTTGTGGGACTTGAACTCGGGACCTGGGCTCTGTCCCAGGCGAGCGCTCTACCGCTTTGAGCCACAGCATCACTTCTGGTTTTCTGGTGGTTCATTTGGAGATAAGAGTCTCACCGACTTTCCTGCCCTGGGCTGGCTTTGAACCATGATCCTCCGATCTCAGCCTCCTGACTAGCTAGGATGACAGGTGTGAGCCACCAGCGCCCGAACTCAGTATCACAATTTTCTCAGTGTGGTGTACCAAACGAGTATTTACTTTTCTGAGCTTCATTGAAAAGCAGGTGGGGGGGTGGGGGAGTGGGAATCAAAAGCTTCCTCAGGATTCTACACCATGAGCTGGAGCTAGAATCCATGGGGAAAGCAGGGCTGGCCGAGAAGAGATGACCAGAATTCTGACCTTCATCACGAAATAGGTATATCAGAGGAGTCAGTCTCAAAGTTTTGTGGAATGACCTTGACGTTGCCCTTGGAATTGAGAAACCTCTGTGGCCCATCTCCAGCTGAGCCAAGACATCTGTGTTCACTTAGAACTGACAGCCTGCACCAGTCACGCTGACTAAAACTTAACTGGATTAAAAGTTAACTCTTAGCCAGGCGCCGGTGGCTCTCTCTGTCCTGCTAGCTATTCAGGAGGCTGAGATCTGAGGATCACAGTTCAAAGCCAGCCCGGGCAGGAAAGGCTGTGAGACTCTTATTTCCAATGAACCACCAGGAAACGGCTCTGTGGATCAAGTGGTAGAGCGCTCACCTTGAGCTGAAGAGCTGAGGGACAGCGCCCAGGCCCTGAGTTCAAGCTCTATGACCAACAACAACAACAACAACAAAAAGTTAACTTTTGCTGGGTGCCCATGGCTCATGCCTATAATCCTAGCTACTTGAAAAAAGGCTAACTTTGAGGATGGTCAGCTAGAGCAAACAAATCCATGGGACTCTTATCTTCAATTGATCAGCAAAAAAGCCAGAAGTGGAAATATGGTTCAGGTGGTAAAGCACCAGCCTTAAGCCAAAGCAGCTCAGGGACAGACAGCCCTGAGTTCAAGTCCCAGGATGGGTACCAAAAAAATAAATAAATTTACAAAATAGAGGAAAAGGTGCCCATTCTGTCAGCTGTCTAGGAGTTTGTTGAGTAAGATAAAGAATGCATGAATCACTGAATAGAAATGGTGTATTTTTGGATCCTTCTGAGCTTTGTAACACAGGAGCAGACAAAAGACTTGAGTTTGGAGAAAAACAAAGGCTTTTCAGAATATAGGAGGTGAAATTTGGGGCGCTGTTATGAAAGGGAAGAAAAATGATATAAAATACCAGCCCTTTCTTCTCAGAGTTAGACCTTCTGACTCAAGGAGAAGTTAAAACTCCCACACAAGCTGGGCACCAGTGGCTCACGCTTGTCATCCTCGCTACTCAGGAGGCTGAGATCTGAGGATCGTGGTTCAAAGCCAACCCTGGCAGAAAAGTCCCCGTGAGACTCTGATCTCCAATGAACCACTCAAAACCTGGAAGTGGCGCTGTGGCTCAAGTGGTAGAGAGTTTGCCTTGAGCACAAAGAGAATCTGGGAGAGCTCCCAGGACCTGAGTTCAAGGCCCACAACTGACCAAAAAAAAATAAAGGCCATACCACCTCTCACACAACACCCTTGGTGATAGAAGGATTCATTTTTTTTTAACAACAAGCAATTCTAAGTGCAGATTGGTTATAGAGCCAAATAATAGTAGATAATACACAGAAATGATGGTTGCTAGCTCAATTATTCTTTGTTGTTGGTGGTGGTGGTCGTGGGTCTTGAACTCAGGGCCTGGGTGCTGTCGCTGAGCTCTTTTCCTCAAGGCTAGCGCCCTACTACTTTGAGCCACAGTGCCACTTCCGGTTTTCTGGTGGTTTATTGGAGACAAGGGTCTCAAAGACTTTTCCTGCCCAGGCTGGCTTCGAACTGCAGTCCTCTAGATCTCAGCCTCCTGAGTAGCTAGGATGACAGGCATGAGCCATCGGTGCCTGGCTCTCACGTACTCCTTAATAAATTGGATAAATCAAGAGACTATTTTGGAAAGAACTAACCTTTCTCTTGCTCCCCGTCAGGGTAAGTAAACATTTGCAATTGGTGAAAGAATTATCTCCTTGGTTTATTTTACTCACAAGGGAAGTATGTATTATGCCTTCTTAAAATGTCCAGATTTCTTTTCTCCTAAGGTCTAGTAAATAAAGGGAGGGGGAAGGGGGAATCAGGTGGACACTGGTGGCTCATGATTCCTTCAGAAGCTGAGATCTCAGGATCAGGGTTCGAAGCCAGCCTGGGCAGGAAAGTCCATGAGACTCTTAGCTCCAATAAACCACTCAGAAAACCAGAAGTGGTGCTGTGGCTCAAGTGGTAGAGCGCTCACCCAGGCCCAAAGTTCAAGCCCCACAACCGACCAAAAAAAAAAAATATTGTGTATAAATGTATCATTGTGTGTGTGGGTGTGTTTGTTGTTGTTGTTACTACGGCTTGAACTCAGGGCCTGAGCACTGTCCCTTTGCTTTTTCAGTTTGAGGCTGGTGCTCTACCACTTGAGCCACACCTCCACTTGTGGTTTTTTTTTTTGGCTGGTTCATGGGAGATAAGAGTCTCATCAGCTTTTCTACCCAGGCTGGCTTCAAACCACAATGCTCAGATCTCAGCCTCCTGAGTAGCTAGGATTACAGGCGTGAGCCACTGGTGCCTAGTACCAGGAAACTTTGAACTAGCCCGTCTTGTAGTGTCACAACCAGCTTAGGAACCTGTCCTGTAAAATCCCACGGTTCTGAGTCCGCGTGGCTCTGTGGCTCACATTCTTCTCACCAGCTGTAGCAATCTTCTTCCTGCTTGTGTACAAGATGCTGACTTGGGGTTTTCACTGGCTTTGATTTTTGTCGGTTAGCCTTCATTATTGCCTTCCTTCCTTCCTCCCTCTGGCTTCCCAAGCGTTTGTGACGTTCAAACTCTTGGCACACAGAGCAGCCTGACATACCTTTTGCACACCAAGCTGTTATGCTCCACTTTTAGAAATAAACACAATCAAACATTTAAACACACACACACACACACACACACACAGCCTACTGGGAACAGATTCCACCCCCCTCATCAGTTCTATCCAGCTTTTGAACTGGAATTTTTCAGTTCTTTTTTCTCTGCCTGCCTTCCTTCTTCTTCAGCTTCAATGAAACACCAAATAAAACTATGCGAAGGCAAGAAGATCTTCGCGATCATTTACAAAGAATCAAAACAAAACAAGAAAAAAAAACCTTCCTGCAATAGATTGTGGACTGGGATGTTTAGAACCCATCCGATTTTGAGTGGTACCACTAAAAATCTCTAAAAATCACCTTGGAAGAACTGAGGAATAGGCAAAATACTGCTGTCAAATAACATTACAGAAGCATGGGGTACTGGTGCTCATACCTGTCATCCCAGCTCCTCAGGGGGCTGAGTTCTGAGGATCACAGTTAAGAAACCAGCCTGGGCAGAAAATTCTGTGTGACTCTCATCTCCAATAAACTACTCAAAAAAAAGAAGTGGCACTGTGGCTCAAGTGGTAGAGCGCCAGTCTTGAGCAAAAGAAGCTCAGGGACAGTGCCCAGGCCCTGAGTTCAAGCCCCAGGACTGACAAAAGCAAAACAAAAGAAAACAAAATGAACAGCCTATGAAACTCCATCTCCAAAATAACCAGCCACGCTGGAGGTGTGGCTTAAGAAGTAGTGTGCCAACAGAGCCAGCCAGGTCCCGAGTTCAAACCCCAGCACCAGCAAGACCAAAACAAACAAAAACATAAAACAAAAACCCTGTATGACATGAACAATGGTTTATTATCCAAGAAGAGGACTCTACTCTCCCTTTGGTAGATATATACTGTTAGAATGTATTCAAGTGTGTGTGTGTGTGTGTGTGTGTGTGTGTGTGTTGGGTTTGAACTCTGGACCTGGGCGCTGTCCCTCAGCTCTTTAGCTCAGGGCGAGTGCTCTACCACTTGAGCCACAGCACCACTTCCAGTTTTCTGATGGTTCATTGGAGATAAGAGTCTCATGGGCTTTCCTGCCCGGACTGGCCTCAAACTGTGATCCTCAGATCTCAACCTCCTGAGTAGCTGGGATGACAGGCGTGAGCCATTGGGCACCAAGCTAGAATGTGTACATTCTGATGAACCGATGTAGTATGAAACAAACAAATGTAATAACCTCAAGTCTGCCTTCCATTTGGGGGATTTTTTTTTATTAAAAAAAAATCTTTGTATTTGACGGATGTGTTTATGGGACAGATTTCCGACAACTAAAGCCCAGAGAAATCTGGTACACAGTGCAGAATGAAAGGAAGGAAAAGCTTGCGTGCATCCTATGATAAACAAAGAAGCATGAAACATCTCTATCTGGAAGGTAGTCAAAATTTTTTTTAAACAAACAAATAACAAAAAAAAAAAAAAAATCTGTCTGCTTCAATGCTAGAAATAGAGCAAACCATGATTACAATTTTGCTGGAGAAAAGCTACCAGAAGATGTCTATGTGGGTAGGAAGCTTTTTAAAGTAGCACTCTTTGGCATTATTATTACTATTATTATTTGTTTCCAATTCACCCAGTGGGAAATTATATTTCAGATAATGAAGGTCAAGAATGGATTTGGGGGGGGGGGCTGGGAAGGTGGCTCAGTGGTAGAGCGCTTGCCTTGCATGCCTGAGGCCCTGGGTTCGATTCCTCAGCACCACATAAGCAAAAAGAAAAGCCGGAAGTGGCACTGTGGCTCAAGTGGTAGAGCGCTAGGCTTGAGCTGAAGAGCTGGGGGACAGCGCCCAGGCCCAGAGTTCAGGCCCCCCCAAAAAGAGAATAGATTTGGCATCATTTAAAGGGGGAGGGATACGGGGGGGAAGAGGTAAGGCCCTGAACAGAAAACCAACTGAGCCACCATGAGTTCTAGACTTGAATGCAGTCTGGCGATCAATAACCAGGCAGAAGAAAATCATAGTGCCCACTGTGGGCTTTTGCCCAAACCCGGGGCAAGCAATTAAACTCTGGCCATGGACGAACTCTCCACTGCCCCCCCAAACCCCTCCTTCAAAGTAGAATACAACTGGAGCATTGTGGGGAATGGCTTAGGTCCAGAGCATTTCAGGAAGTTGTGTGAATGGTAACTAAAGTGTGGAAAGCGCCACCCTTGCTTTATGAACTTTAGACATGCTTGGAGCTGGGTCTCACCAGAGGTTCATCTGGCGTCCTAGGAGTGAATTGAGGCCAGATGAGAGAGAGAGAGAGAGGGAGAGAGGAGAGAAGAGAGAGAGAGGTAAAGGGAGGAGAGGGAGAGAGAGAGAGGAAGGGAGGGAGAGAGGGAGAGGAAGAGAGAGAAGATGACATTGTCCAAGAAGAAATGGACTCTTTACCTGACTTGTGTAACTGTAACCCCTCTGTACAACATTTATATAATAAAATGTTTTACCTGTGTGCCACATTGAATACCTAAATGATGTCAATCTCTGATCCTAGATAAGAGAATTCAGAGACAGACATTTGCACAAAATAATATACCTTTAACTATAAAGAACTATGTGAATTATATGCACGTCAGAAATAGAAATTCCTTACCTTTAGATCATTTTCAGGAATAGCTTACTCCTTTTATTAATGGGCTGACTAGATGACGAATGTTAGATCCAAAGTAGATATGCCAAGTTTCATACATACATCATCCCGAAAAAATAGAGAAAAGATTCATCCTGGTAGTCACATATTATTTCCTTCTTTTGTAAATGGTGAACCATGTTTCATTGAGTGTAGGGACTACATGCATCCATTAATGGCATTTTTTTCTTTCCATTTTTTTTTTCTTTTTGTCAGTGGTGGGGCTTGAACTCACGGCCTGGGCGCTGTCCCTCAGCTCTTCAGCTCAAGGCTAGCGCTCTACCACTTGAGCCACAGCGCCACTTCCGGTTTTCTGGAGATTTCTGGTTTTTCAATGGAGATCAGAGTCTCACGGACTTTCCTGCCCAGGCTGGCTTTGAACCATGATCCTCAGATCTCAGCCTCCTGAGTAGCTAGGATGACAGGCGTGAGCCACTGGCTCACTCCTTAAGTGTTTGGATTGGGATGTGGGGGGATCTGGATGGGGGGGTTCTGGCTCTGGTATATACTTACTTTGGGTTTGAATGATGACAGCCATTTGAATTTAGGGACAATGGAGACTTGGCGAGACAATGGCAGAGGAGCAAGGCAGGCCAGGCCTCCCTTGCTAGGTACAAGATGGCGGCTCAGGACCGTTAACCACATGGCCGGAGGGTGACTCAGCAAAACGCATGCGTGCTTCCTGGAAATGGGGGTGGGAGGCGGGGAGAGTGGAGGGGAGGCGGGAGGAGGAGTCATCAAGACCCAATGTCCTTTGTGGCCCACGGCCCTGGAGACAGCTTCCCAGCCAATCAGGAGCCCCTTTCTGTACTCCTGGGTGGAGATGAGTGGGAGGGTAGAGGTAACCAATCAGGAGAGTCTCCATAGCTCAATGTGTATTCCTTGACCAATGGGATCAGGAGCATGCCCGAAGGGAGGGGCGGGGACAAGGAACCCTATATATACAGGGCCAAGGGCAAGGGATAGAGACTTCCTGCAGCCAGCTGTAAGGCTAGTATTTATGTGTTGTTTCTCCTGTTGTGTTTTTTTTTTAAATTTCAGTTAAAAAATTATTATTATTATTATAAAGGTGATGGTACAGAAAGGGATCCAGTCACACAAGTCAGGTAAAGAGTCCATTTCTTTTGGGACCATGTTTCCATCCACGCCCCTTTCCTCTCTCTTCTCTCCCAGTTTTTCCTTCCCATCCCCAACCACAAGTTGGACAGTTCCCTATATAGTGTCCAAGGGAGGACCCTGGCTGCGTGTGTTCACCATTGTCCCTCCATTTTTGTGCCTCCTCCCTTACCCTTCCATAGTAGGAAGGAAGGAAGGAGAGAAAAGAAAGAGCAATATTATTATCATTCAGAGCAATATTCTTTTGTATGATCAGATGCACAGGCACATTTGAACACTTTTCTGTTCCTTTCCTAAGAGTCTCCTCTCCCCTGTTTCTTTACTGAGAGTGCAGAGGGGAATAGGGAAAGGCCTAGAACGAGCTAAACCAGGTCCCCTGGCTATAGCCAGGAAGACAGAGTCACCTGCCTGAGTCCCTCGGGGCCCTCTGTTGCCTAGCAGGAAGGCTTTGCTTTGGAGCGTGAGTCTTTTAGCTCTGTGGTTGTTTGCACTCGAGTCTGGAACTAACAACAACAACAATAAAAAAAAAAATAACAAGTGTAAGCTAAAAAAAGGAGCAGAGCCAAAAGAAAGAACAGTTCTGATAGGTGATTAGCACTAGCAAAGAGACTTAGGGCGAGGGGAAGAAAGAAGTGTCTTTAGCAATTGGCCCTGTCTGACTTGTTTGGAAGTCTTTATAATATATACACACCTATGTGTGTACATACGTACACATGTGTGCAACACTTGTGTGTATACACAGGTGTGTATGTGTACATATATATGTATATATATATGTATCTATATATATATACTAATATATGTCTGCATCTATCTATCTATCTATTGTTTGATGCATTTTTTTGTGTGGTTAAGAGTCTTAAAAGCCAGGCACCTGTGGCTCATGCCTGTCATCCTAGCTACTCAGGAGGCTGAGATCTAGAGGATCATGGTTGGAAGCCAACCCAGGCAGAAAAGTCCCCGTGAGACTCCTTATCTCCAATGAACCACTCAAAAACTGGAAGGGGCGCTGTGGCTCAAAGTGGGAGAGCACTAGTCTTGAGCACAAAGAGGATCTGGGACAGCGCCCAGGCCCTGAGTTCAAGCCCTATAACCGACAGAAACAATCTAAGGAGTCTTTATTAAAGACTTTCTGGCCCAGGCTGGTTTCAAATTCAGAGTGTGATGCTCAGATCTCAGCCTCCTGAGTAGCTAGAATATACAGGCATGAACCACCAGCACCAGGCTCAGAATTTTCTAAAGGACTCCAATGATATGTTACTTACCAACAAGACATAGGAAGCCATCCAATGAAGGCAAATCCTCAACATGCAGGGAAAGGCAGGCATTTTAGAATTAAAACCTAACAGGGGCACTTGGTGAGTCAATCCCTATTAAATCCTTAACTAGCCAGGAGGCTGAGATCTGAGGATGAAGATTGGACCCCAGTGTGGGCAGGAAAAAAAATCCCTGAGATCTCCAATGAACCACCCCCAAAAAAGCCCAGAAGGGAAATTGTGGCTCAAGTGGTAGAGCACCACCAACCTTGAAGTCAAAAGGCTTCCCAAAGACAGGCTACCTTTCCAAGCCTGAGTCCAACTATGTTATTCTGGGAGTGTCTTACAAGATACAAAGCCTGGGTTTCCAATCTAATGCTTCTAACCTTTCCTGCCTGGAAGCCTTGAATATAGCATGGCTTGCTATAACAGAAAATGAGTTCTCTACCTTTTTGTTTTCTGATCATGGGGGCTTGAACTCAGGGCCTGGGCTCTGTCCTTGTGCTTTTATTCTCTTTTTTTTTGGTCAGTTGTGGGGCCTGAACTCTGGGCCTGGGTGCTGTCCTTCAGCTCTTCAGCTCAAGGTTAGCGCTCTACCACTTGAGCCACAGCACCACTTCCGGCCTTTTCTGCTTATGTGGTCCTTAGGAATTGAACCCAGGGCCTCATGCATGCAAGGCAAGCGCTCTACCACTGAGCCACTTTCCCAGTCCCTATTCTCAAGGATAGCTAATACTCTACTATCTTGAGCCACAGTTCCACTTCTGGGCTTGTTTTGTTTTGCTTTGGGTGGGGGGAGAGGTTGGGGTAGTTGATTGGTGATAAGAGTTTCAAGAGTCTCAAATCACGATCCTCTAGATCTCAGCCTCCTGAGTTGCTGAGATGACAGGTGTAAGCCATGGGTGCTGGCCTTGGTGAGACTCCTCCTCCTCCTC
>NW_012267344.1:1570791-1575385 GCF_000151885.1 Dipodomys ordii | reverse complement strand
CTTCTTCTTCTTCTTCTTCTTCTTCTTCGTTGGATCTGAAAACCAGCAAAGATACCCAGAATAAATGACTTCCAACCTCCTAAATATGGTGTTTGCTTGCTTCACACCTCCGGGAGATGTCATCTGCTGATCCCTCCGCCTGGAATGTTCTCAGATCTTGCCTAAACTTGCCTACAAACTGCCTGCTAGCCAAACACTTACCCAGCTACACTAATCACCTTCACCCCCCCACACACACCCCACCCTCTTCATGAGACTTGATCATCCCTTCATCCAGTACAGACATGCTTTGGGGTTCCTTCCAACACTTGCAGTATCCATGTGTACTCCCCTCAAAACCAGGAACATGGGGCTAGGGGGAGGGCTGTCCAGATAGACCACCCCTTTAAAGAATCTCCTGGTCTTAGCTGCTTAGTTGGTTTGGTTTCAAACCTCGATCCTCAAGTCTCAGCCTCCTAAGGAGTGAGTGATATCCTTTCCTTCATTTGCAAGTTGATTCCTGGGCTTAATAAAGCCATCACCGCTTATTACTACAGAGGGGTTTATAGTTCCATAAGTCAGGTAACGAGTTTACCTTTCTTTTTGGACAATATCACCCTTTCCTTCTCTGTCTTCTAGTTTTTCCCTCCAGGACCCACCTTCAAGTTGTAGAGTTCATTTTCCACCTAGTATCCAGTGAGTACCACTGCTGCGTGGGTTCACCCTTATCCTTATGAGTCTTTTTGGTTTTTGGTCGGTTGTGGGGCTTGAACTCTGGGCCTGGGCGCTGTCCCTCAGCTCTTCAGCTCAAGGCAAGTGCTCTACCACTTGAACCACAGCGCCACTTCTAGTTTCCTAGTGGTTTATTGGAGATCAGAATCTCACGGACTTTCCTGCTCGGGCTGGCTTTGAACCTCGATCCTCAGATCTCAGCCTCCGGAGGAGCTAAGATGACAGGCATGAGCCACAAGTAAGGGTCTGGAGAGATCCGAGACAACAACAGAAACGGGGTTTTGAGAGTCAAAGTTGGTTTCTGGCTGTCAGAGTTCTGGGGCAGAGAGTTTCCTCATCAGACCAAAAGCTGTATTCAAGGCTGAGTTGTTGATGTTCTTGTTTAGGAATTGAACCCAGGGCCACCAGACTCGGCCTTAAACCCTTGTTGTGAGTAACCACAACAGAGACTCAGAAATGAACTTGTCATGCGATACGATGGGTTGGATTGTTAAAGCATTCTGTGTCCTTCATATACCAGAAATGCAACAGCATTGGTTTTTTCTTTCTTTTTTTTTTCTTTGTTTTTTTGCACTTTTTACAGAGAGGAAAAGGAAAAAAAAAAGTGTGACCTTTTCTGATGAGCAAACAGCCAAAGGTGTTCTGGGAAGGACTGTCATTTTTTTCTTTTTTTTTTTTTTTCCTGGTGACAAGACACCCCAACTAAATTCATTAGCAGCTCTTCCGTTCAGAGTTTGGAAATATTCTCTGACCTATATAAATCGCTTATGTTCTCAACTAATGGGAGAAAGATGAAGCGTCATACTCTAAGGTTCAAAGTACAAAGGTACAGCACCAAAGGCCGGGCAGGATCTTGGAGCTCGTCATTAGCAAAGACACACAAATCCACACTGCTTCGATTTCCTGCCTGTGGAATGCTCTCATATGTGTGTGCGTGTGTGTGTGTGTGTGAATGCACACACATGTATGCATATATGTAAAGATGTCTACATATGCATATATATGCATAATTTGTAATTTTGTGCCAGTATCAGGGCTTGTACTCGGGGCTTTGTACTTCTCTCAGCTTTCTTGGTCATTCTAGCTGGTGCTGTACCACATGAGCCAAACCTCCCATCCCATGTTTTTTTTTAACTAGAGATGGAGTTTCTCCGACTTTTCTGCTCTGGCTGGGTTCAAATAGGGATCATTCCATCTCAGCTTCCTGGATAGATAAGGTTACATGTAGGTGTGAACGTTGGTAACTGAATGAAGGCCCAGGTTACCACTGGCGTGTGTGTGTGTGTGTGTGTTTTGAACTCAGGGCCTGGGTGCTGTCCCTCTGCTCATCAGCTCAAGGTGAGCACTCTACCACTTGAGCCACAGCACCACTTCAGGTTTTCTGAGTGGGTCATTGGAGATCAGAGTCTCACGGCCTTTCCTGCCTGGGCTCCTCAGATCTCAGCCTCCTTTGTAGCTAGGATGACAGGTGTGAGCCACCGGCGCCAGGCTTTATAGACATTTTTGAGACCGTCTTTCAGGTTCTTTAAACCTTGATTTCATTGAGTGATTTTTTTTTTCTCTTTGTTTGATTTCATTTGGGGTAGGGTTAGACACAGCTCATTACTGATGAGCACAGGCGCTTTTACCCAAGGTTGGTTGCTCTACCACTTGAGCCACAGCTCCACTTCCAGCTTTTTGCTGACGAATAAGAGTCTCAGGGACTTTTTCTGCCCCAGGATGGCTTTGAGTCTTTGATCCTCAGATCTCCACCACCTCAGTAGCTAGGATAACAGGCATCAGCCACATTAGTTCCAATCTCATTTTGGATTTGAATACTTAACGGCTCTTCTCTTGGGTCTAAGTTCCCATGAATACATCGAAGAGCCGTGGGGTTGCTATTTGGGGATTTTGATTGAATGACACATGCCATCCTCTCTCCGATTGGGATCTGCTCAATCTAGGCAGCGTGACTGCTGGGAGGGGACAGGGGACAGATTAGAGATCAGAATTAGTCACTGGAAAGTGAGTCAAGTTCCTCACACCCTCCCAGGGTGTCAGAAAAAGGGGGTGCGGCTCTTGCCTGATGTGACTGTTCTTTTCACAACTCTCTATCCCTCCTCTTTCTTCTGCTAAGAGACAGAAGAGGCTGGGTGCCCATGGCTCACACCTGTCATCCTAGCTAGTCAAGAGATCTGAGGATCACGGTTCAAAGCCAGCCCAGGGCAGGAAAAGTCCCTGAGACTCTGATCTCCAATGAACCACCAGAAAATCAGAAATGGCGCTGTGGCTCAAGTGGTAGAGCGCTCGCCTTGAGCTGAAGAGCTGAGGCCCAGAGTTCAAGCCCCACGACTGACCAAAAAAACAATACAACAATGTCAATTTTCATATTAACATTACCTAATCCACCCGAATAATACTTCAATGATTGTTTTGTGCACATGTTTATTTCGTGTTTGACAGTACTGAGGTTTGAACTCAGGGCCTCACACTGGCTAATAGTTACTCTCTCAAATAATAATTTCTCCTTTCCCCCTCCTGCCCCCGCCAGGGCTTTTCTGAGACCCCCCAATCCTACTATCAACACATTCCACATTAAAGGCGGCAATCTCTGTATCCAGATCACATGTTCGGATGGGGTCTCGCTAATCTGATTGCAATAGTCTGGCTTGGAACTTTCCTCCTCCAGAATACCTGGGGTTTTAGCCACAAACCATGGGGCCCGACCATTCCCATGTAGTTCATATAAAGGATTTGTTGTTGTTGTTGTTTAAGGGCTGGGGATTGAACTCCGAGTAGACAAACACACCTCGTTGGTTTATAGAGTATCTCACAATTGGGGGTTCAAATGGCTGATTCCTCATGGTGTCTAATTCATTCTTCTGTTTCCTGTAAGGCAGATTCAATCCTTGTTCAAATGTAACTTGTGGGCCAGTAAACATCATAGGAAAGTACTTGCTTGTGTGAATTTGCATGCATATGTGTGCTGCTTTAGGACACAGGTGCTTTTACCTAAGGTTGGTTGCTCTACCACTAGAGCCACAGATCCACTTCCGGCTTTTTGCTGACTAATAAGAAATAAGAGTCTCTTTTTTCCTGCCCCAGGGTAGCTTTGAGCCTTTGATCCTCAGATCTCCACCACCTCAGTAGCTAGGATAACAGGCATCAGCCACACTGACACTTTGGCTGTGTGCACTTTCTGATTGTTTTACTTTTAGAGATGAAAACAGAGCCATGGGTTAAATTGTCAGTGTAATCCATTCATTGAAAGGTGACCTTGACGCTTAGTGGTTATTGGTGATGGACAGATCATCATTAATAAACTTTATTTCATTAGGTGTTGCAAAGTGATTTTCCTATTTTACCAGTCCTTTGCCTGTTACTGAACTGAGATTTTTCTGGAGAGATTTCCTCATCTCTTTGGATCAAAACCAAAAAAGAAAAAAAAATAGTGCTTAGTTCTTTCCCTTCATTTATTTTATTTATTTATTTACTTATTTATTGGGTCTGGTCGTGGGGCCTAAACTCTGGGCCTGGGCGCTGTCCCTCAGCTCTTCAGCTCAAGGCTAGCGCTCTACCACTTGAGCCACAGCGCCACTTCCGGCTTTTTTCTTTCTGCTTATGTGGTGCTGAGGACTCGAACCCAGGGCCTCATGCATGCAAGGCAAGCGCTCTACCACTGAGCCACCTCCCCAGCCCTTTATTATTATTTTTAATACAATGTCATCATTTCTTTTGATACTCAAAACTGCCCCTCTTTGTCTAAGTTCTTTAAAACAGCTACTCCAGGGCTGGGAAGTTGGCCCAGTGGTAGAGCGCTTGCCTTGCATGCCTGAGGCCCTGGGTTTGATTCCTCAGCACCACATAAGCAAAAAGAAAAAAGCCGGAAGTGGCGCTGTGGCTC